>NC_137965.1:26058761-26428761 GCF_963924665.1 Micromys minutus | reverse complement strand
GACCACTCTCATTCAAACCAGCACTTTCCATGCCCTGGTCCCTATATTACAACCTCCTCATAATATAAAGTGCATTCAGTTCAACTTCAAAATCTTCATAGTTTGTCAGTCACAACACTGTTTAAAAGTCTCTTTGAGTCTTATGACAGTCTCAAACTCTAGTTATCAGCAAAATAAAAACCAAAAAACACATCACATACTTCCATATATAGTGTAAACAACATTCCAAAAGAGAGAAGAGGAGGCATATTGAGGAAATACCAGGCTAAGTCAAGACTGAAACCCAGCAGGGAGAACTCCAAATTCTGTCTCAAATGGCTCTTTTGGTCTCTATCCCTTCTGGCTTTGTCAACTGCAACACATTTTTCTTCCATGGGCTGGTTCCACTTCCTGTACGCATTTTTCCTTGGCAGGTGTCTCATGGCTCTGGCATCTTCAACATCTTGGGGTCTTGGACACAATCTAGGCTTCATCTTCATAGCTTTATGCAACAGCCTCACTGAGCTTCTGTGAAGGGACTCCCCTGCCACTTTGCTGGTCACAGTAGTTTACCTCCGAGGGAGATTCCACAGTCCCTTTCCTCTGTCCTTCTTGATAAAGTTGGAACCACGTGGCGTGGCTGAAGCCCCCAACTTCTGTTTGCTCAGCACAGAATCTGGCATCCTCCTTAAATTACACTTGCACAAATTTTAACTTGATGGGTTTTAAGCAGAGGAAATTCCTCCAACATTTTTCTTTCACGGGTTTCAGGATTCACTGGGTAGGGCCTTGGTCTGAGGGCACCACTCCCCTTATCCCATTCAACATTAGGACTTATTTTTTATCCCTTGAGAACAGAACTTGACTCCAATATTATGTTTCTTGGTACTCCTTTTCTTCATAAACTGTACATTTTTATTATTTCTTTGTCCAGCTTGCGCCTTTTCAATGTAGTTCTGCATAGGAATGACCACTGATAAAAACATGACACAACTGATACTAAGCTGACTTGAAATCTCCCCGGCCAAGCACATTAATCTACAACTCTTTGATTTATCCTCAAAGAGACATCAGAGCAAATAGCAACAGAAAGCAGCCATATTCTTTGCCAAAATACAAGAATCGTATCTAATACTCTTCCCCTCTTGAGTCAGGCCACCATAGTCTACATTGCTCTCAACATTACTGTCTCCCATATTTACACTAAGAAGACTCATTAAACCTCACTTGCAGGATTCAATTACATTCCAAATCCAAAGTTCCAAAGTCTACATTTTGCCAACAAGCATTAAGGTCAGGACTGTCACATCAACCCCAAGTTCTTAGTACCAATTTTTGTCATGGTTATTGTTATATTTCTGAGAAAACAGGTGACTACAGAAACTTATAAAGGAAGCATTTAACTGAGGGCTCACAGATTCAGAGGGTTAGTTATGACCATCATGGTGAGGACCAGGGCAGCCAGCAGTTAGGCATGGCACTGGAGCAGTATCTAAGAATTTATGTCCTCATCTTCAGGCAGAGGAAAAAGGAGACAGAGACAAAGAGACTTGGCCTGGTGTAGGCTTTTGAAACCTCATAACATATCTCCAGTGACACAATCTGTCCAACTAGATCATACCTATTCCAATAAGACCAGACCTTCTCTAATCTATCCCAACAGTCCACCAACTGAAAAACAAGCTTTCAACATATGAGCCTTAGGGGCCATACCCATTCACACACACACACACACACACACACACACATACTACTTATAAAGAAGGGAATAAACATCTTTCAACTACTGATGTAATACCAAAAATAAAGAGTAGTTTTGTTTGCAGTGTTAAATAAAAAAATATTCTGGGTACTTAGTGTTGGTTTAATTTTACAAATGGATATGTCTTAGTCACTGCTCTGTGTACAGAGATACCACAACCAAGGCAACCCTTATTTTGAAAAAGAGAGAGAGAGAGAGAGAGAGAGAGAGAGAGAGAGAGAGAGAGAGAGGAGGGAGGGAGGGATGGAGGGAGGAAGAAAAGAAGGAAGGAAGGAAGGAAGGAAGGAAGGAAGGAAGGAAAGAAGGAAGGAAGGAAGGAAGGAAGGAAGGAAGGAAGGAAGGAAGGAAGGAAAGAAGGGGATAAAAAGAAAGAAAATGACATTTTACTGAGGCTTGCTTACAATTCCAGTACCTTAGTCCATTATCGTAAGAGGAAACGCAGTGGCATGCAGGCCTGGTGCAGGAGCAGGAGCTGAGGGCTACACTGATCCACAGGCAGAGAGAAAAAAAGAGAGAGAGAGGCAAACAGAGACACACACAAGCACGCCCATACTCACACTGAAATTGACATGGGTTTTTGAAACCTCAAAGCACACCCCCATTGACACCCTTTCTCCAACAAGGCCACATTTCTTAATCCTTCTAATTTTTTAAAATAGTGCCACTCCCTGGTGACTAAGTATTCAATATATAGCCTGTATTCAAACCACCACAGGACATAAGTATGTTTGCAGAGTTCTCTTTAAATGAGGTTGACACAATGCTTTACCTACTTAGATGTCACAGTAATAATAATAGAAAATACTGCTGGGGTATTTAATCCCTGTTCATCCTCTACTGACTCATGGTTCTCATATCTGCTTCATCCATCACTGTTCTTATTTCATAAATTAGGGAGATACTCTCGTTTGATGTGACCAAACAAGGATGTCAGAAAGCCGGACTGATGGCAGCCAAGCTCTTCCTTACTGTACCCATCACAGACTGTAACCAACTTTTCCCCTAAATTTCTTATTTTCCTCACATCTTAGACTCACTACAATTACCCCTTTTCACTGTGCTAACATACAAATAAATCTCTGCAGACTTTATATGAATGAGTGAATTAAGAAGGTAGGTTTTTTTTTTGTCATTCCCCATATCAGTTTGGCTAATTTTTATAAACAATGGATGACCTCAGACAGGTACAGTGGTAAGTGAAGTGAAAATAGAGCAAAAAAGAGCTTCTGCCTGTCATCAGAAAAATACCCTGATGAGACTAGAAAAAAAATTTTCATCCAGGAGTTTTATTTCCTTCACTAACCTCAAATATGCTCTGCTTTCAATCAAGAACATGATTACAATGTGTGTGTGTGTGTGTGTGTGTGTGTGTGTGTGTGTGTGTATCTTTGTATGTGTCTGTATATGTGTCTGTGTGTCTGTCAGTGCATCTCTCTGTGCATTTCTATGTACATCTCTGTGTGCTTGGTAAGAACAGAATGTTTTTTCTTAAATGTTTATATGAGATTTTCTAGTACATAGGAGGAACTCCATGAAAAATTATTCAACTCTTAAGGAAAAAATAATCATCTTTACTTTCTTCAAATATGATAGAAGACAAAAATAATTCCTCCAAATCATTAAAATAAAAATAACACTTAACTTCTCACTAGACGTGCCCAAACCATTTCTAGTTTAACAGGGTTCGTTTTATATCCAACTATTCTTTCATAGAATAATTTTCATGGAAAAGAAGATAGCCCAACCAGGAGATGAGAATAAATGTTTCAGTGGCAGTCACTAGAAAGAAACAAAGAAATCCATCGAATAAAAAATTATAATAGAGAAAATGAAAGTTATCTCAGGCTTAGTACATGCCCGCACTTTTGTAAATGTATGGTAAATTTCACCCTAAACTAAATATAGCCTGCTGTGTGAAAACAATTGATAAAGGTTAGAAACAAGAACTGAGTGTGGGGACCCCGTGGAGGAGTCAGGGGAAAGACTGAAGGAGCTGAAGGCGTTTGCAACCCCATAGGAAGAACAACACCAACCAACCAGACTCCCAGAGCTCCCAGGGACTAAACCACTAACCAAAGAACACAGATGAGGGACCCGTGGCTCCAGGTAGCAGAGGATGGCCTTATCTGGCATCAGTGAGAGGGGAGTCCCTTGTTCCTGTGAAGGCTTGATGCTCTATCATAGGGGAATGCTAGAGGGGTGAGGCCGGAGTGGGTGGATGGGTGGGTGATCACTCTCTTAGAAAATCAGGGAGACAGGGGAGAGGATGGGGGTTTGCGGAGGTAAACTGGAAAGGATAATATTTGAAATGTAAATAAATAAAATTGCAAAGAGAAGAGCAGACAGTAGCGGAAAAGTGAAGCGATGACAGGGGAGTGTTTGGAACAGCATCACAAGCCACTGTGAGCAGGAAAAGAACAGGAAGTACCAGGAGGGGCAGCTTCGCCAGCCAGCTGAGCGGCTGCTAAGGAACAGATCACCTGATTTTATCCCACATGCCCACAGAGGAAGGCTTCCCCATCCTGATGATAGCACAGAAGGAACAGCTTGACAAGATTTAGTCTAAAATGATACCCACTCTCAGATTTAACTAGGAAGTTATTGACGAACTAATATCCTGGTACTAGCCATGGTTCCGTGAGTTGCAAATTTTTCTCCCTCATTATGGGAAAAGGGTATTTATTAATAATGTCTTATCTTATGCTATATGCGTATTCTGTGTGTCACTTAGAAATGAGAGCAACAGAGACATTCCCGAATGAGTACCAACTGCTTGTGTTTTTCTGAAATGCACATTACACTCACTTAAACTCGGCCTAACTACTAAATAATTTATACAGAAAATAAGAGCTAGAGAACACACTCACACGAGTGCCAACCGTTCTCGGCTGACTAAAAGGGAGAAACCTAGAGACAAAGAAAAGATGCATTCACAGAAACTGGAGAACGTCAAAATTTCAGTTATATGTGCCACGGTTTCATCCTAATGAGTCCACTGTCTCGATCATTGTTGTTGTTGTTGTTTTGGTTTTTGTTTTTTGTTTTTACACACTCCACTTGAAACAATGGAGAATCAAGACAAAGGCCAGAAGTTTTTTCTCATTTTTATTCTTTCCACTTTCTCAAGTAGCTGGTGAGACTCCTGTGCAACTACTTTAAGCCCTTCTAAACAGCCACAAGCTCGATTAGTGGGAGCTGAGTTAGAGAATTCCATGGCAAGAAAACCTTCACACATAAGAATATCCCTGACTCCACTGAGTTTCAGTGTGAGGTTGGAAGCTGACAGAGAAAGCAAAGTCACTTTCAAAACAACTCACTAAGCAGATAAATGAGCAAGGGGGCTTCTTGTTAGCCCAGCAGAATTCTAATACAGTAATTGGAGAAAAAAAAAAAAAAAAAAGAAGCATTTTGTGTTTGTGCGCGTGTGCGCATGCGCGTGCACGCACCAGAAAGAAAAATGTCTTCGCTCCATAAAAGTTATTTCCCTAAGGTAGGTGGGCTCACACACACCCCTTCCCATCATATGCACATGCACACACACACACACACACACACACACACACATACACACACACACAGGTGCATGTGTGCTACTAGGAACCTGAACCTCAAACCTGGCCTTGCTGTGTGTAACATTCTGAAACCAAGCTGAGTTCAGGCTTTCTTATGCATGTAAACCGAAGTCGACACCGTGACAAAAAAAAAGTTTCTATGCTGTGAGTCCCCCCCCCTCCTTCCTAGCTCAGGCATCAGGCACTTCCCTTCATGATCATGGAGTGAGGGGGGGCGGGGTTCTGCTTTGTTTTTTATTACTCCCTGGGACTCCACTTTTGTATTACTTCCTCTCCACTCTCTACCTCCCCACCCCCACTGAACAAGCTGTGGAACAGGAGAACAGCCTACACGTCAGCACAGTGAATACGGCCGCTTACTTCCCTGCTAAGGGCTATTTGGTAACCACTGACCCACACTGCTCAGTGCCAGACTGAGTAATAACCACAGGATGCTAAACGTGCCTTTCCTAAGGAGGACAGTACCTCTTCCTTCTCCTTTCTTGTTGGCTCTTTAGAATCAAATGTCTGACTTGCTCAGTCCTATATTACCATGTTCCTTAGGCACAAGAATGTGGTTTGTTTGTTTGATTGCTCGTTTTAGTCATTAACACTCAATAAGAAATTGAGCACTGCTCCCCGGAGCCGCCACCCAGACCCTATCGCCCGGGAGGCGGGATCCGCACGAAATAAATCATAATGAGTGACGCAGAAAAGCCCGATGAAATAACTAAGGATAAATGGATGCAAAAGCTCAATAACTTACACGTTCAACGAGCAGACATGAACCGACTCATCATGAACTACCTGCTCACAGAGGGCTGTAGGGAAGCAGCAGAGAAATTTCGGATGGAGTCTGGGATCGAACCAACTGTAGACCTAGAAACACTTGATGAGCGAATCGAGATTCGGGAGATGATTTTGAAGGGTCAGATCCAGGAAGCCATTGCCTTGATCAACAGCCTCCGCCCAGAGCTCCTCGACACAAACCGGTATCTTTACCCCCACCTTCAGCAACAACACTTGACTGAGCTTATCCGTCAGCGTGAGACGGAAGCGGCATTGGAGTTTGCCCAGACGCGACGGGCAGAGCAGGGTGAGGAAAGCAGCGAATGCCTCACAGAAATGGCTTTGCTGGCCTTCGATAGCCCTGAGGAGTCGCCTTTTGGGGACCTCCTCCACGTGATGCACAGGCAAAAGGTGTGGAGTGAAGTTAACCAGGCTGTTCTGGATTATGAGATCCGAGAGTCCACACCCAAGCTGGCAAAATTACTGAAACTGCTACTGTGGGCTCAGAATGAGCTAGACCAGAAAAAAAGTAAAATATCCCAAAATGACAGACCTCAGCAAAGGTGTGTGATTGAGGCGCCCAAGTAGAGCCTGTGCGCCTAGCCAGCACTGTCAATCAGCACAGGACTCCTCCTCTTCCGGTTGTGACTGGCAGATGGTCACCACAGTAGAGAACCTTTCCCCCTGTACTCTTCTTTGGCCCCCGTTGTTTAAAAGGGGAAAATGGCCTTTTTAAACACTGGCAAAACCCATGATGGAAGACACCACCTATGCCATGCCCTGGATCCTGAGGGCTGTACACACTGCAGTTGATGGTCCTCGTGCTTACGGATTGCTGGTTCCAGAAGATGTGGTTTGCCACTGGGTGCTGCGCTGCTAAGGAGTGTCGTCTCAGCTGAAGGCCTCACATGGGACAGCACAGGAAAATTACTGATGTGTTTTTGCTACCTGCTAGCATGCAGGCAGGCAGGGTTTTGTCTTCCTCTGTCTCACCAGACCGCCATGGTTTTCCTTACCCTTTCTTTCTTTTTCTTCCTCCTTTTGTTCCTTCATAGGAAAGAATACATAAATTTGTAAATCTTAAAAAAGAAATCGAGTGCTAATTATATGCTTTATGTATAACATCATTTTATAGCTAAAAATAGCATCCTCCGTAAGATGAAGTTTCCCAAACTCTACTACCCACCATGTACTGGTTTCCTAGAAGGTACTCTTGTGTACAGATTAAGGGAAATGCCACAGGTCCTGTACATATCCTGTGTGTAAGCCAGAATACAGTAGCACAAATCAAGCAGACTGACAAGTGTAAAGGAGTCAGGGAAATGAGGATAATAATTATAAAGGAATAGATTCTATTGTGGGGAACATATTGGGTAGTACTCTCATCCTATTTTTACTAATGGCTGGTGATAAACATGAATGATTGCAATGGTTTGAATATACTTGGTCAGGGAGTGGCACTATTTGGAGGCATGGCCTTATCAGAGTAGGTGTGTCACTGTGGGGACAGGCTTTAAAAATCCTCATCCTAGCTTCCTCCAAGCCAGTCTTCTCCTAGCTGCCTTCAGATGAAGATGTAGAATTTTCAGCTCCTCCTGCACCATGCCTGCCTGAATTCTGCCATGGTCTTGCCTTGATGATAATGGACTACAACTCTGAACCTGTATGCCAGTCCCAATTAAATGTTGTCCTTATAAGAGTTGCCTTGGTTATGGTATCTGTTCACAACAATAAAACCCTAACTAAGACAGATACTTATAAGTGAGTACACACTATGGGTCTGGGTTACCTCATTCAGGATGATATTCTCAAGTTGTGTTCGTGGCCTGAAGTCAGTATTTCCTTCTTGATCCAGCTTCAAGAATGGCATATATGGCCCGATTGTGCTAGCCTTTCTAGTCCTGGGAATACTTTTATTCCTGCCTGTTGTAATAAGGCTTGCCTTTAGCAACATCAACTTGCTGGCTGCCAAAATACATGGCTTGATGCTGAAAACGGACCCCCATGCAGAGTCATTAACAGGCTGTCAGTCTACAACGGGCAACTTCTGTACAGTACCTTACCAACCTAAGCCAGAATTGCATTGATATTATATTCCATGTTAATTCAGAATATTAATAAGGAATATTAATAAGAAAAAATTTAATTCCAAAAAGGGTAACAGAAGTGTTTCTGTCAGACGACCTAAGACAGATGCAGTCTTGTTTATATAATTAATAGGGGGAGATGTGGAGAAGATTTTTTTGGCACCATCTTATTTTACCAGGATACTGAAGTTGGCCAAGTCAGGAACCTGGCTTCAGTGCTACTCCCTGAGAGGGCTAGAATTAAGTACATTTGCATCTGGCTTTAAATCTTTGGAGAATACATCTTTTAAAAAAAAAGTTCAGTAGGTTTGGTAAAATGATGCTAGAGATGGATGCAATTTCCTTTACCAAAATAAATAAGTATATAAGTAAATAAATAAATAAGATGGCAGCATTGTACTAGAGTCCCTAGTGTATCTGTTTCCTCAGTCCATGAGATTCACAATAAGACTACTTCCAAATATAATTTACTTTCTCCAAAAATGCTCTTTAGGAAACCTAACTATAAAAGTAATTCATTACAGAAAAGCATACAATAATGGAATTCAACAAGCAAGCTAGGCAGTGGCTGTACACAAGGAAGATAGGAATCCATAGCAAAGGAGGTAAGTAATGGATATGAAATAAAATCTATAAAACTGACAATTGTGTAGAGACCTGAGGCAAGGTCACAGTCTGGGTCTGGAAGCTGCACAGTATAAATACAGAGAAAAATGAGAAAGACCCAAAGAGATTTACCTGAATATGTAAATGATCTAACCTTAGAAATTTTGGTAAAAAACTAGAGCGGTAACTTAGGCGACCGATCTATCCAAACCTAAGAGCTGAAAGACAACACACAAGAGAGGAGAGTAAGAACAGACAGGGGACACTGTTGCCATGAGACTTCCTCCTCCTGAGAGAACCTGGATTTGATGCTTGCTTGAACCACTTGTTTCTTTGTTGGTTTTCTTCTATTTTGAAGAAAAAAAATTCTTGTAGTTGGGAATTCATGAAATAGCAAGCAGTGAGTCTAAAAGGTAATTATGAATTTCTATCAGATACACGGTTAACAGATGAAATATGAAGGAGAACACTTCAGCACTGTGAGAAACAGAGACACAATGACCAAAACAAAAAACAAAAAACAAAACAAAAAAAAAACCAAAATTGTTGCGGTAAATATTTAAAAAGTAGCAGCGGCCAGTTCCAGTGTGTCCTTGATCCACTCTGGCTTTCTCAGGTACCCTCTGACCCAGTCGGTCTCAACCACGTTAGTTCTGGCACTGGAGGGTCATATAGAACTAACATCAATTCATCTTCTCAGCTCCATGCTGCCCCCAGGTACTCTCTGACCTTGGCAGTCTGAGAGCCATTCCAGCATGTCACCTCACCACGCTGCTCCCTGGCGTTAGTTCCAGCACCAGAGGGCCATATAGAAATAACATATTTATCTCACAGGCTGTTGCACTATTATTAGTATCTCTCCCGGCTGCCTCTCTGCTAGCCAAAAATTCTGCCCACACTCCAACCAGCCCAATAAATTCAAAACTCCAGAAACTTATAATTTATCAATGGCTTTACCTCAGATTTACTTGGCAAAATTTACACTCCACTAAATGTCCATACCATAAACTCAGAGTGAAATGTTATAATTTACCCACTTAGACAAGCCCAATCATCCTGTACAAATCCATTCCTCATGACATATTCATAAGAACTTGTACCCACGCAAAGACATACAAAGAGGATCATCTGAGTCTTCCTCCATGTTGCCTCTCCCTTTGGCTCTGGCCTCTCCTTCTCTTTCTCTTTCTAAAACTTTGTTCTGCCTACCCTTCCTTCCTGTCCAATGACAGGCCTCATGCCTGCCCTCTTTTAATTCCAACCATAATTCACCCTTTTAGTCTAATTTTTAAAAAAAGAACTTTTTTCTCAAATAAAGATGTACACAACTATTACCATTTTGTAATTTATAAAGTATAAAATACACCTAACACCCAGTCCAACATTTTTGTCAATTAAGTAAAACGTTTAGTTATCTATACCATCTTAAGAAAAGCTTAAAATCAATATGTTGTGCCCTGTTTAGCTTGTATAGTATCTGAAAACCATCCAAATATGTTTTCTCAAAGTTAAACAGCCTGGGTAGGTTATGAGACTATAATTAATCTTCAGCTCTGTCAGAAATTTGAGAATGACTAATACTATCTGTAAAATAGAGGAAACCTAACACAGCTTCCAGAACTGAGACAGGTTGAAGAGACAGTTGTCTACCTGCACAGTTCCCTGTTAGCAACACATGAGAGCAGTCTTCAGCCTTCTGGCAAAGGATCACCTGACAGACTTTTGAAACACAGAATTTTGAAGGGCTGATCATTTTGTCTCAGCAGAAATTATCAATCGACTATTCTGCATAATGTGTCCTTTCTGACAGTATTTTGTCTGTAGACAAATAGGCAATTTCTGCCCAGTGGCCACATAGCCACAGTGTATTTATTACCTCACCTGGAGGTAGAGATGCTCACTTTCTTCTTTGAATCCACCAAAGGGGAGCTGTTAGGAGCAGATACGTCTCAACAAATGATAAATAGCATCTAGCGTCACATTTTGTGGATTTCTAACATTTTTGAAAACCGTCTATTTATATAAAGTAATCTGGACTGCTATCTCATTTATTTCTGATGAAAATATATTGAGAACACCCTAACAATAAACTCAGAGTCATGAATTTGTTATCTGGACCTTAATTCATATGTTTAATCATTTCAGATCAGTTTGTAATGGCATCAATAGAAGGATTGGGTTCAAGCCTTATACTTTAAAAAATTGTTTAAAAATAGAGGAAATTTATGTCAATAAAAACCTGATTCTGAATTAAAAATCGGTGCCAATGTGAGAAATTATAACTTCAACTTAGTAACAATTTATACGAACTGATATTATGGCTGTACAATCAGTTCTAGCTAATTCCTCCCTGTTAAATTATGACCATTTCTAAATTTCTCAGAAAAGCAACCTTAGAATAACCACCTTCAGCCACACCCCCCACTACTTCTGCTTCATCTCAAACTGTTCCTGCCTCAGGAGGCTCCCTGTCACATCATTGCAAGAAAGAAACAAAGCCCCAAAATGCTTGTTATTTTGTGAACATATTGATGAAACAGTTTATAACACAGTGAAACCCCAGTTCTTTGTGCTTAAAATAAAGAGGGAGCAATCTCCTGGGCCCTCCCACCGCACCTGAACTCCTATTGCTTCCTTTTTAAATATTTACCGCAACAAAGATGCTCAGATTTTAAAGATACACTCAAACATGTACACACACACACACACACACACACACACAGCATTAAAGTATCAACTAATATTTATTGAGCAATCACTGTGGTCTAAGCATTTAGGAAAAAACAACCTCAAAGAATGTCAGATAATTTCAGTACAAAAGCTTTTTGTTTTCAAGACATGAGACCAATATTACAGTAAGCTCAGTTACTGGGATTGGAGATAATTCGTATCAGTTAGAAATTACTTTTTTTCAAGTAGCAAAAAAAAAAAAAAAAAAAAAAAAATCTAGCCAAAATAATTAAGAAAATGGATAAGTTTCCATAATCAAGATGTGGGAGAGCAGAGCAAAGCCAGCTCCAGGAAGAACTTAACCAGTAAGGCAGGCAATGCCATCAGGGTACAGATGCAATCCTACCCACCTCTATGCTGTTTCTAAGTTTTCTTCGCATGGTACCAGACTGCTTCCACAAGTTCCAGGCTTTTTGCCCAGAACTAGACAATCATGCCTCAGGAAAGAACAAGGACCTTCCCCAGCACATCTGCAGAAGCCTTATTGCATCCTCTATTTCTGATTTGGTCATGAGCCTGTCCCAGAACGAAACACTCAGTGCTATATATGTGCAATGACCGAGGATACAGTGCTTTCTAATGTTTAACTGAGAAACTCAGGATGTGTTTGACAGAAGCATTCTGGGTAGATGTTCAGTATCATAATCAATAGCTGATAAAAGAAATTTTTATCAAAAACCCTGAGCTTTGAATTATTATACAGCAATGAAGACCTAGGAAGAATAGAAGTGTGTCTGGATGCATTAAAGGAAGAAGAACATTACTCTGGTAGCATCCTCAATAACACTTCACTAGTCTTACAGATATATTATGCAAAACTATTGATATCTTGACTTGGTAAAATAGCATATAAGACACACTCTTTGAAGAGCTGACCTCTGCAGCGCAGGAGGCAATAGACAGACACTGAACGTTTGTCCTAGGGCAGTGGCTGGCAACCTCCCTAGATCTATGACCTTTTATTACAGCTCATTATAATGTTTTGCTATTTTATAACTAACTTTGCTACTGTATAAATTGTAATGTAAATAATTCTGAAAATAAAGTTTGCTAAAGGGGTCGCAACCTTTTAAACAGGTTGAAGAGCCATCGACCTGGAGCCTTCTTGAAGTAATTGATAATGATACAGTCTTCAATTTCTCCCTTCTAAGCCAGCTTATCCCAGTGTCTGGCTCCAAATTCCTTCAGTCCAAAAGATTTTCTTCCATTTCCCCTTTAAATCGCTGGCTTAGATTGAAACAGTGAAGCCTTAGCACTGGTTGTTCCAATTATCCTTTGAGCCAATTGAAGACTTTACAAAAGAACCAACTCTATTCTCTAAGTGAGCCCTCTCTGAGCGCGCCTTAGATTCTGTTCATGGTTCTTTCTGTTTCTCTAATAATCTTAAAAACTTCCGATTCCTCTCAAAACTCTTCCACTTCAGGAGACTCCCTGTCACATCATTGCAAGAAAGAAACAAAGCTGGAGATGCTTGTTATTTCGAGGACATGTTGATGAAACAGTTTATAACGCAGTGAAACCCCAGTTCTTTGTGCTTAAAATAAAGAGGGAGCAATCTCCTGGGCCCTCCCACAGCAGTGAACTCCCAGCTGAACACCTACTGCTTCCATTCTTTAAAACTCCACCTTCCTAGCCAGCATTCTGAAACAAATGAGATAGTTCCTTAAGGGCTTACTTTGCTTAGCAGTTAACACAGAAAAGAATCCACACTTCAATAGGACAGGTTTGGTTTGAGCTTTGAAGTTTGCTCTGCTGTAGTTTCAAGGCCATATTTAACCCTTTGTTTACATTCGAAAATGTGGAGGAACTACGGGCCCAGGGCTTTGTACTTAAGGAATCAAAACCCATTCCCAGTGTAATTTAAGCAAGAAACAACTGGAGAGCAGAATCCTCCAGAGTGGAGTTTTTTCTTTTGTGCAAAAATACTATCAGCTGCCACCGAAACTGTCCCCTTGACCATTTTCCTGCTGTAAATGACTGGGTTTCTCTCTGAAAGTTTGAATAGTAAAGGTTTAAATGAAAGTTTCTCAAATAAAAAGAAAAGAAATGTGGTTACAATACACATTCTTATTGTAAACGGGTAAAAATAATAAAAATAAGGGAAGCGAACGCAATCTCCAAGCACTATCTAAAGCCACGCTCTATGAAATAAGATCAAATAACATCTTATATAAGTACAAACTTTTATCCCATGAGAATATTGAAGCTTATCTAAATGTAACTTGTAAAGTTCTTTCTGCTATAAAAATAAATGAAGCATTTGCTTTGATAGTCTAAGTTCTTTATATAAATAATATTGGAAATCATCATTTTACATGATAAAATAATGTTTAAGTACAGAAACATGACTGCACTATTCTCTGGCTTCTCCCATTGATTTAACTTAATCTCCTGATGTAGCTAATAGAACACAAACTGCGTGATAAATAAGTCAACCCTACCTTCACCAACTGAGTGTTCTACTACGGGGGGCGTTATTGGGCAAAGTCAACAAGCATGCACAAAAGAAATATAGTTACAAGTTATAACAGGCACAGTGAAATAAATAAATAAATAAATAAATAAATAAATAAATAAAAGGCTCCAACTGAAAATAAAGTTGTGACAGCCAGGGCAGGCCATAACTTAATGTGATTTGGAAAGGCCTCCGGGATCATCCTGAAACCTAACAGACAGCTATAAGACCGTGCTGTGATGAAGGAGACATCAGAGTTCACAGACTTCTTCATACTAAGATTCTTCACAGGAACCTGCTTACATCTAATGCTCCTGAGACGGAGAGGGAGGGAGAGAGGAAGGGAGAGGGAGGGAGGGAGGGAAGAAGGGAGGGAGGGAGGGAAGAAGGGAGGGAGGGAGGGAAGAAGGAAGGGAGGGAGGGAGGGAGGGAGGGAAGAAGAAAGGGAGGGAGGGAAGAAGGGAGGGAGGGAGGGAGGGAAGGAGGGAGAGGGAGGGAGGGAGGGAAGAAGGGAGGGAGGGAGGGAGCGAGGGAGGGAGGGAGGGAGGGAAAGAGAGGGGGTGATAGAGTAAATTGTTCCAAGTATGGTCATTCAGGACATGAAGTGATAAGGAACTTGGAATCCATCTCTTATGGGGGAAGGATGCTACTGGAGGGTGCTAAAAGTCAGAAGCTACTTGGACATTGTTAAATGATTAGGTAGAGCAAAAGTCACTTCACCAAAGGCTTACACTTGAAAATGTGAAGAGGCCCAAGTGTCTTGTTGCCGCTTCCACGTGACCTTCACCAGCTCGTAAACTTGTTCCTTTCTCATAAATCCATAATTTCTCGGTGCTCATTCATTAAAAGATACAAAGACCTGATAGAGTCTCAACTTTTAATTCTACTCCTTGGTAAACAGTGTGCTCTTTCCTGGATTTGGAAAACAGTTTTCACCACCCACTTTCTATGTGTAAATGAAAAATACAAAGGAAATCTTTTACACAAACTGGAGCCAATATTTCTGTACATTATGTTAAAGCGTGTATTACAATTAGCCAGGTAGCTAGCCTCTTTGTAACTTTCTTAGTTTTGAGTTAACTGTGTACCCATTTCTCCTTTAAGATACCTTCGCTTCAAGTGCCCTAAAATAAGGAAGTATTAGAAAACAACAGAAAAACCTCAGATGGAGACCTTTGATCTACTTCTTCTAATGATCTGTTCTTTGTCACTCATAGCATTGAGCCTTTCTTCTCACATTTAAAGGTTGAAAGTGAAATGCATACTATATATGTACATATACTATATGTGTATATATGATTCCAAAGTATTACAGTCACTCATTTGCTATATAGTCATATGTCTCATAACATATCTCAGTCAATAATGGGCAGTTGTCCTCGAAGATTATATACCTTCAGAATGTCATAATGTCTTGATCTTTATAAACTGAGTATCGGTTTTCATAATGACAAAACTGGCAAATGAAGTACTTGTTTGGTGTTTCATCGTTAAGAAATGTGTGGAAGCGGGATTGGGCTATGTAATTAATTACATATAGCTCTCATTTCTATATCATCAGTTACGTTTTTATTAATCATTTCTTATGTTCATAAATTACATATTAGGTCTTATTGTGGATGAATGATTAAATTATACTGACCATCTGGAAGGCATAGAAAAAAATCTGGAGGCCAAAATAAAGGTACCAGAGAAGCCATTTCTCTCACTGAAGTCAGCACCTTGCATTCTGAGAACAAAACGATTACTCAGCTCTGGGCCCTTCCTCTTAGTTCACATTTTATGTCAGGAAAAACGTTAACCCACTTATGAAAATCCCAGTGACAATCATGTTTCCAACTCCTTCTTGATTTGACATCTATTGACTTACTTTTGGGTGTGCATGTGCATATGTGTGTATGTGTGCTTGTCTGTGTGCACGAATGGACGCATACATGCATGGCACGGTACACATTGATGGTCAGAGGATAACGTGCAGGAGTCAGCCCTGTTTTCAACTGTGTGGTCTCAGGGATGGAACTCCAGCGGTTAGGCCTGGCAACAAGCCCCCATTTCCGCAAGACCTCCATGTGCTCCTTAAACTCCAGTTTCATATACTCGCACTCCCCCTTGCCACTCGCTGGCCTTTTGCTCTTCAATTTTGATCATAGTACACCAGGATTGAGGTTCTGTTCCAGACTGCAGAAGTATCCTGGGTGCTCGGAATGAATATCTGATTGTGTTGGTGTTTTCTTCTCATGAAGGTGTCTCTGCCACGGTACTAGTAGTCTAGGATTCTGACACAGATGCAAACCATAGGATCCACCAATTTGTTTTAAAAGAAAAAAAAACTTCTTTAATGGCAGAAAGGCAACAAAAAAATTAAAACTGTGAACAAAAAAAAAAAAAAATCTGAGGGCTAGAGAAATAGTGCCATGGTTAAGAGTGCCCATATCTTCAGAAGGCCAAAGTTAAAGACACCAGCTCCTACTTCACAAACCCGGGCCATCGAGTATAAGAAAAGTAAGAGAAAAAAATGTGCAAATCTATGGTGCTTTATCACAGTAGACAGCAGACATTCAACCTTGTCAGCTTTCTTTTTTAACATTTTTATTGGATATTCACTGTATCTACAGTTCAAATGTTATCCCCTTTACTGCCATTCACCTTACCTCCATGAAGGTGCTCCCTCTCCCACCCACTCACTCCCACCTCAGCACATTGGCATTCCCCTGCACTGAAAAAATGAGCCTTCAGTGGACCTAAGGCCTCGCCTTCCATTGATGCCAGACAATGCTATTCTCTGCTACATATGCAACTGGAGCCATGGGTCTCTCCATGTGTGCTCATTGGTAAGTGTTTTAGTCCCTGGGAGCTCTGAAGGGATTGGTTGGTTGATAAAATTCTTCTAGTGTGGTTGCAAACCCTTTCAGCTCCTTCAGTCCTTTCTCTAAATCCTCCATTGGTTGGGAGACTTTAGATTACTGCTTCTATTTCTTTTGGGGTTATGGGACTGCTTTATCTAATCCTGATTTTGCTTTGATACCTGGTATCTGTCTAGAGTATTGTCCATTTCCTCTAGATTTTCCAGCTTAGTTGTGAGTATAAGCTTTTGTAGTAGGATCTGATTATTTTTTAATTTCTTCAGTTTCTGTTCTTACATCTACCTTTTTTCTATCTGATTTTGTTAAGTTGGATACTGTCTTTGTGCCCTTTAGTTAGTCTGGCTAAGGGTTTATATATCTTGTTGATTTTCTCAAGGAACCACTCCTAGTTTTTTGTTAGTTTGTTTGTTTTGTTTTTGTTTTTGTTTTATTCTTTGTATAGTTATTTTTGTTTCTAACTTGATTTCAGCTCGGAAGCTGATTACTTCCTGCGGTCTACTCCTCTTTGCTGTACTTGCTTCTTTTTGTTCTAGAGCTTTCAGGTGTTCTGTCAAGCTACTAGAATATGTTCTCTCCAATTCCCCCACCCCTTTGGAGGCACTCAGAGCTATGAGTCTTCCTCTTAACCCAGCTTTCATGTGTCCCATAAGTTTGGGTTTGTAGTGCCTTCATTTTCATTAAATTCTAAAAAATATTTAACTTTTTTATTTCTTTCTGGATCAAGTTATCATTGAGTGGAGCATTGTTCAGCTTCAATGTATATGTGAGCTTTTTGTTGGTTTTTTTTTTTTTTTTTTTTTTTTTTGTTATTGAAGATCAGCCTTAGTCCATGGTGATCTGATAGGAGGCATGGGATTATTTCTATCTTCTTGAATCTGTTGATGCCTGTCTTTTGACCAATTTTATGGTCAGTTTTGGAGAAGGTACCATGAGATGTTGAGGAAAAGGTATATTATTTTGTTGTAGGATGAAATGTTCTGTAGATGTCTGTTAAATTTATTTGATTCATACCTCCATTGGTTTCACTGCGTCTCTGTTCAGTTTCTTCTTTGATGATCTGTCTATGGATGAGAGTTCAGTGTTGAAGTCTCCCACTATTATTGTGTGTGGTGCAATATATGCTTTGAGTTTCAGTAAAGTTTCTTTTATGAATGTGGCTGCCCTTGCATTTGGAGCATAGATATTTAGGATTAAGAGTTCATCTTGATAGATTTTTTTTTTTTTTTTTTTTTTTTTTTTTTTTTTTTTTTTTTTTGGTGAGTAAAAAGTGTTCTTCCTTATTGTTTTTTATAACTTTTGGTTAAAAGTCGATTTCATTTGATATTACAATGGTCACTCCAGTTTGTTTCTTGGGACCATTTGCTTGGAAAATTGTTTCCCAGCCTTTTGCTCTGACATAGTGTCTCCTTTATTGCTGAGATGAGTTTCCTGTATGCAGCAAAATGCTGGGTCATATTTACACATTCAGTTTAATAGTCTATGTATTTTTGTTGGAGAATTAAGTCCATTGATGTTAAGAGATATTAAGGAATAGTGATTGTTGTTTCCTGTTATTTTTTATGTTAGAAGTAGAATTATGTTTTTGTGCTTTTCTTCTTTTGGATTTGTTGCAACAAGATTACTTTCTTACTTTTCCTAGGGTGTAGTATCCCTACTTGTGTTAGGATCTATTATCTTTTACATCTATTTTTTTTTTTTTTGTAGGGCTAAATTTGTGGACAGATATCATGTAAATTTGCTTTTGTCCTGGAATATCCTGGTTTCTCCATCTATGGTAATTGAGAGTTTTGCTGGATATAGTAACCTGGGCTGGCATTTGTGTTTTCTTAGGATCTGTATGACATCTGTCTAGGTTCTTTTAGCTTTCATAGTCTCTGTTGAGAAGTCTGGTGTAATTCTGATAAATCTGCCTTTATAAGTTATTTGACCTTCTCCCTTACACTTTAAATATTTTTTCTTTATTTTGTACATTTGGTGTTTTTACTATTATGTGTTGGGAGGAATTTCTTTTCTGGTCCAATCTATTTGGATTTCCATAGGCTTCGTATGTTCATGGTTATCTCTTTCATCGGGTTAGGGAAGTTTTCTTCTATAATTTTCTTGAATATATTTACTGGCCCTTTGAGTTGGTAATCTTTTCTCTCTTCTGCACCTTTTATCCTTATGTTTGGTCTTCTCATTGTGTCTTGTATTTTCTGGATGTTTTGGGTTAAGAGATTTTTTGCTTTTTCCATTTGTCTTACTATTGTGTCAATGTTTTCTATGGTATCTTCTGCCCCTGAGATTTTTCTCTTCTAGCTCTTGTATTCTGTTGTTGATATTTGCATATAGGACTCCTGATATCTTTCCTAGGTATTCTATCTCCAGGGTTGTGCCAGTTTGTAATGTCTTTATTGTTTCTATTACCATTCTTAGATCATGGATGATTTTGTTCAATTCCTTCGCCTGTTTGGTTGTTTTCCTGTAGCTCTTTAAGGGATTTTTGTATTTCCTCTTTAAGGGCTTCTACTTGTTTATCTGTGTTCTCCCGTATTTCTTTAAGGAAGTTATTCATGTGCTTCTCAAAGCCCTCTATCATCATGAGGTATTATTTTAAGTAGAAATCTTGTTTTTCTGGTGTGTTGGGATATTCCGTACTTGCTGTGGTAGGAGAAATGTGTTCTGATGTTGGCAGGTTGTCTTAGTTTCTGTTGCTTATGTTCTTGCACTTGCCTCCTGCCATCTTGTTACCTGTGATGCTAGTAGTCTTGTTGTCTCGGACAAGAGCTTTTCTCCCATGTGGGCCTATGGGCCAGTGGGCTTAGGAGTAAGAGTGCTCCGGGGTGCTCTGTTCTCTGTGGGCAGGTCCCGATGGTAGTAGAATGACCCTAGCTCTGGGAGCAGATGGAAGTGTCTGATCCCAGGCAGCACCACAATTCCTTTGCTCTGTGAGTTTCTGGCATTGACTCTTTAGACAGTCAGTTAAGAAAAAGTGGGGTCTCGCCTGTGGGCTTAGGAGTGAGAGCACTCCTGGGTGCTCAGCTCTCTGTGGGTAGGTTGTGGGTCCTGATGGCAGTGGGATGGCCCTAGCTCTCCCTTGTGAACTTTTGAACAGCCTTTTGAAATGTGTCTTGTAACTAGCTATGTAGAGAAAAAAAATGTACTTCTCTATCAACCCTTAATTTACAGTCAATTGTAGTCATATAAATCTTAAGTCCTGTGCAATTCACAGGTGAACATAACTAAGAACAAGAGAAAATTCATGGTATCTACATCATCAGGAAAATCTCTGAGCACGGAGAGATATGAATCGGGTGTGTTTAGAGCCATGATGCCTTCAGAGTTATTTGCACTAATATACCTGGAGCTCCTATGGAACTGGTTACCATAACCTCAGCTTAAAAAAAATACTCCGAGGACAGAATAGTGTGTGAGAAAGCTTTGTTTTAACTAAGGATCTATTTGGATGCATGTTTTCTGAAATATCAATTTTTAATTATGTATAGTCGTGTGTCTATATGTGGCTATATGCATGTGAATGCCAGTGTTCTCAGAAGCCAGAAGAGGGCATCAGATTCCCCTGGAGACCGAATTAAAGGCACTTGTGTCTTAGGTAATGTCTTGAAGAAAGAAACAGACCAAGTTGTAAACCAAAACAGCAATGTGTACGTACTTAGAAAGTGATGTACATGGGAATATAACAAGTGTTCACATGCAGCCAAAGACCTCAGAAGGAAGTGTATACGCTCCAGTATGTCAGTTCACTAGCGATAATAAAAACAGCTCAGCCTTGAATTCAAAAGCTATAAAAGAGTAAGCAAACCAAAAGAAAGTACTAAAACTAGTTTAATGAAAATATAGAAAATTTATTTAAAAATAAACCAGAAACATAGACAAAAGTAAAGTAGCTAAAATAAAAGTAAAAATAGCAGTTTAATTTAGCTCTTTTAAGACTTTATAAACTGAGTAACCATCTATAAATCTTGCTTTAATCATGAGTTCATTGAAACCCCAAGCTACATACCCTGCTAAAGCCTGTGAACATTCTTTCTTGTAGAATAAGAAAATGGTACGATGTTTCTGTCAACAGGAAAGGTAAGTGGGAAGAAGGGACCCAATGGAGGGAATGAGAAAAAGATGAGCACATTTCCCATGTCTCTGCAGTGTCTGAAGCTGAGCAATAAATATATCCAGCTTTCAATATGTACTCCCAAATATAAGATGCAGTTAGATGATGATAATAGATGATAGATACACATATAGATGACAGATAGACAGATGATGCATAGATAGATAGACAGACAGATAGATAGATAGATAGATAGATAGATAGATAGATAGATAGATGATGAATGGATAGATAGGTAGATAATAGATAGATGTATACAAATGATAGATGATAGAACAAAGAAGGAAAGAAAGAAGGAGGGAAGGAAGGAAAGAAAGAAAAAAACAAATAGATGTATAGAATGAAAATCATTCTCTAAGGAAAATATTTTTTGTGTTTTAAATATATGTAATAAATAATTTTCGTTCCCATTTTCCTAGTATAGTGAAATACTTTTACTCCTCTTTGAGAAGTGGACTGAAATGCAGAGTAAAGACAAAACAATTTTCTATAGATTATGATACTCTAGGTAAAATGTAAGCAAAATAATAACAGAAAGAATGAGACAATATAATTTTGGGGCATAAATGATCAGATATTAGTAACCTTTTGAGTTTTCACTACTTTTCCCTTTGTTGAAATAGGGCACAATGACTTTCAGATAGTGTGGTAATTGATGCTGATATTAGCAGTCAGAAATGTCCAAGTTAAGCTTATATATGCTCAGAGAGTAAACAAGCCAGTCTTTTCTGCCTAAGGTCAGTATAGCCAGCATAAGTAACCACCTTTCTATGAAGCACTCCAAATAGCAGCATATGAAATATAAATGAATACTAAAATTGGTTACATAGAAGAATAAGTCATTAGTTTGAATCCTATGTTCAAACTCCAAAGCTAGAGGGGAAAGATAAAGTTGAAAGAGACTTTAAACCAGACTTTTGCCCCATAGTTTTGTTTTCAAAGAGTAAAGTCCCTAAAGGTAAGACAGATTTTTAACAAGCTGGTACTAGAACTAGGGTTTAAACATAATTGAACAGTTGCTTCATTTAATATTTCTTCTATATCACATAGCTCTGTGCTTCTATTAACCTAACATAGGCAATACGTCTGGTATAGATCAGGATTAAGGCCCATACAAACCAGTGCATTTAAATGTTGACCATTGCAAAATAAAAGTATGGCGTGAATTTGTCAGATGAAAGTGGGAGTCAGTGGCTTCCTAGAACTTAAAGTGTTCAGAATGTAAGTTGTCCCCTTTCTAACCATGTCATAGATTTTACATATACAGTGTATTATATAAACACAACTTTAACGGAGCTATTAAAATCATTCAAAGCATAGCATATCCCTTGCCTCCAAATTATTTATAGAACATATACAAAAATATGTATACACCAGAGCAAACAATATAGATAGTAAGTGGTGATTAATAACAGTAAACAAAATTCAAAATCGGTAGGCACAGCACGGACAAAATACACTTGCCTTATCAACAAATATAAATACTAAAACAAAGGTAAACCAAAAGAATTAAATAATTTAGACAATACTGATATTATGATTGTTTGTAGATCATCATCATGAAAATGCAACATTATTTAAAGATAATAGTAGTCTTTAAGTATTGTTTATGGTAAGCAGAAGTTTAAAATGGACTAAATCCACGAACAACAAGTTGATAATCTATTATAAATGCTTATAACTAAAACTAATGTAAGTATCTTTAAAAACTGAATCTATATGAACTATGGAGTAGTGGGTAAAACAACCTGCGAAAGGCAAGTTATAAAATAATATACATCGTGTGCTACCACTCTCCTCAATTTGGGCAGGCAGATATAGAAGTATCAAATGCCTACATGGATGACACTTGTAACAACACTTGTAGATCCCCTAAAGTTCAGCCACCTGATACACATCAGCCTATTTTATAGGCTGGCTCCATTCTGTGCCTGTAGCTTCCCTTGATGAATTATTCATGGATCTAGAATAGCTAACATCTTAGAATCTTCCCTGCAATTTCATTCCACTAATGGATTTCTACAGTAGCCTTCACTGCAACAGCATTGCCCTCATAAAGTCAAACAGTGGCCTTCGCTATAGCATTGCCTTCTTAGATTCATATAGTGACCTTCACCAAACCAGCATTGCCTTCACAGATTCATATAGTGACCTCCCAAGTCCTCCTTACTGAGAATCTGATCCTATCATAAATTGCCTGCCCTCCGAGGCTGAACACTTGCTATAAGCCTTCATAACCAACTTATGCATGCTGCATGCGGGCAAAACAAGGGTGATATGAGTGATGCTGGTAAGTTTTGCTGTGCCAGTTCAGTATGTACGTTGTCCCCTTTCTAACCATGTCATCTCTGCCCCCTTGGAATTTAACAGGCGAAAACAGTTCTCAGAACAGACATAACATGCAGTCACTGATAATGGAATACTAACCCCAGAAAGCTCTGAACACCCCAGAAACAACTCACAGACTGTGTGAAGTTCAAGAAAAAGAAAAGAAAAAACCATTATGTTTACTCCTTACACGCCAAGAAAACCTTGACTAATTCCAGGTTACATCCTGTTTTACATGTACTTTATGCTCATTGTAACTAGTAAGATCTTAATGCACACTATCAAACCTTATTTTTTTAAAAAAGCCAAGCAATGACAAAAATGTATTCCCATACTTTTATGCAAAAATGCTTAAAATTTGTACATTTATCTTTTTTTTTTTAAATAAAGTTCTTCAATTAAAAAAAAAAGAGCAGATAATTTCTTTGGTGCCATCTTCAATGTGGGAACTGTTCTTTCAAATAAATTTATATGTTTATAATTTGGAGCCTTAGTCCTGTCCTTGAGTTTCCTTTCCAAGCACTGATCCAGTATGAGGGATTCTCCTCTCTATGCTAATCTCTTTAGCAATTACACATGTTCTCTGTACTGTGCTCATCTTTAACATTAAGTTTACACATGCTTCTTTCATTAACTAACTGCACTTTTTTCTCATTCTTAACCCCCTTCACGAATTTCTCACAGATAACAGAAGCAAGCAACAATTATACAATAGCATAACTATTATCCTGTCTTGTAATTTCTAATAAGCAAATTATTACATTACTTTTGAGTCCAGTTTTGCTCAGATTCTCAGGACACAGGCAGAATAAAAGCTGAAACTCTGCCAGAAGTTCACATCAATAATCTTTATCCGAATTCCAAATGGACTCATTATTCCCATCTGGAAGCTCACAAGCACAGTATAAGTTCTGCTTGTACATTTAGTTTGTTTTAATATTCTGAGGCAGGTTCTTAAAAAGTTTAGGAGGACCCTGTGCTACAGCTCTCTATATTTAGACCCCGTTGGAAGAGAGCTGATCCCCCAGAAGTGCTGACACACTTGAGACCACGGGTGAAACCATCACTTCTGCTCAAATTCCTGGCTCAAGAGGAACCCAGCAGAAGCACTCAGGACACAGGAATCAAGGAGCAGTCTGGGACAGGATCCTTCCAATTTCAGCCTGCACCCAGAGCTGACCCCGTGTTATAGGTCTCTATATCCAAACCCCACTGGGATAAATCTGGTCCCCCCAGAAATGCCAAAACACCTGAGAGCACAGGAGGGTCAAGCTACTGTCAGAATCACCAAGAGTAGCTAACACCAGAAACCCAGTTCCCCCACCAGAGCAAGTAGTGGATACATCAACACACTGGATAAGCAAGATTCCGAGTTTAAAAGCACAATTCATGATAATGTTAGAGGACTCTAAGAAGGTCATAAATAACTCCCTCAGAGAAATACAGGCCAATACAAGTAAACAGGTAGAAGCCAATAAAACAAACAGAAGAAAAAAATCCCTTAGAGAATTACAGAAAAACACAACCAAACAGTTGAGGGAATTGAACAAAACAATCCATAATCTAAAAATAGTAATAAAAAGTATAAAGACATCACAAAGGAAAACAACCCAGGAGATAGAAAACATAAGAAAGAGATCAGGAGTCAGAGACACAAGCATCACCAACAGAATGCAAGAAATGGAAGACAGGATCTCAGGTGCAGAAGATACCATAGAAAACATTAACAAAGCAAAGAAAATGCAAAAAGCAAATAGCTCATAACCCAAAATATCCAGGAAATTCAGAACACAATGAGAAGACCAGACCTAAGGATAATAGACATAAAAAGGAGCAAAGATTCTCAACATAAAAGGCCAGGAAATATCTTCAACAAAATTATAGAAGAAAACTACCCTAACCTAATGAAAGAGATGCCCATAAACATACAAGAAGCCTAGATAACTCCAAACAGATTGGACCAGAAAAGAAATTCCTCCCTGACACATAATAGTCAAAACACCAAATGCACAAAACAAAAAAATAATATTAACAGAAGTAAGGGAAAAAGGTCAAGTAACATATAAAGGCAGACCTATCAGAATCACACCAGACTTATCAACAGAGACTATAAAAGCTAGAAGATACTGAACAGATGTCATACATACCCTAAGAGAACACAAATGCCAGCCCAGGCTGCTATATCAAGCAAAAATCTCAACTACCATAGATGGATGAAAACAAACGAACAAGATATTTCAGGACAAAACAAAATTTAGAGAATATCTGTTCACAAATTAAGCCCTACAAAGAATAATAAATGGAAAACTCCAACTGAAGGAGGGATAAACTACATCCTAAAAAAAGCAAGAAAGTACTCTTCTTTCAACTAACCTAGCAAAAGACACACACAAAAACATAATTCCACCTCCAACAACAAAATAACAGGAAACAACCATCATTGATCCCTAGTATCTCTTAACATCAATGGACTTAATTCCTCAAAAAAAAAAAAAAAAAGACATAAACTAACCAACTGAATATGTAAAAAAGACCTGACATTTTGCTGCATCCAGGAAACATACCTCAGGGACAAAGACAGACACTACCTTAGAGTAAGAGGCTGGAAAACAATTTTCTAAACAAATGGTCTCAAGAAACAAGCTGGAGTAGCCATTCTAATATCGAATGAAATTGACTTTCAACCAAAAGTTCCAAAAAAAGATAAGGAAAGATACTTCATAGTCTTCAAAGGGAAAATATACCAAGATGAAATCTCAATTCTGAATATCCATGCTCCAAATGCAAGGGCACCTACATTTACTAAAGCTCAAAGCACACATTGCACCTCACATAATAATAGGGAGAGACTTCAACACCGCACTCTCATCAATGAACAGATCTTGGTAACAGAAACTAAACAGAAGCACAGTGAAACTAACAGAAGCAAAGGAGCAAAAACTTTGCAGTGGGAAAAAGACAGCATTTTCAACTAATAATGCTGGTCTAACGGGCAGTCAGCATGTAGAAAAATGCAAATTGATTTATGCTTATCACCCTGTAAAATGCTCAAGTCCAAGTGGATCAAGGACTTCCACATAAAACTTGATATCCTCAAACTAATAGAAGAGAAAGTGGAAAAGAGCCTTGAATACATGGGTACTGGAGAAAATTGCATGAACAGAACACCAATGGCTTATTCTCCAAGATCAAGAAACAGAACCTCATGAAATTGAAAAGCTTCTATAAAGCAAAGGACACTGTCATTAGGACAAAATTGCAACCAACAGACTGGGAAAAGATCTTTACTAATCCTACATCCAATAGAGAGCTAATATCCAATATATACATGAACTCAATAAGTTAGACTGTAGAGAATCAAATAACCCTATTAAAAATAAAAAATAGAGCTAAACAAAGAATTCTCAACTGAGGAATACCAAATAGCTGAGAAGCACCTAAAGAAATGTTTAACATTCTTAGTCATCAGGGAAATGCAAATTAAAACAACCCTGAGATTTCACCTCATACCAGTTAGAATGGCTAAGATGAAAAATTCAGGTCACAGTAGATGCTGTGAAGGATGTGAAAAAAGAGGAACACTTCTCCACTGTTGGTGGGGTTGTAAGCTGCTACAACCACTCTGGAAATCAGTCTGGAGTTTTCTCACAAAATTGGACAGAGTACTACCTGAGGACCCAGCTATACCATTCCTGGGCATATATCCAATAGATGTTCCAACATATAAGGAGGACATATGCTCCACTATGTTCATGGCAGCCTTATTTATAATAGCCAGAGGCTGGAAAAAACCCAGATATTCTTCAACAGAAGAATGGATACAGAAAATGTAGTACATTTACACAATGGAGTACTACTCAACTATTAAAAACAATGACTTCATAAAATTCTTAGGCAAATGGATGGAACTAGATGCTATCATAATGAATGAGGTAACCGACTCACCAAAAAACATCCATGGTATGTATTCTCTGATAAGTGGATATTAGCCCAAACGCTCAGATTACTCAAGGTTACGTTCACAGATCACATGAAGCTCAAGAAGAAAGACCAAAGTGCAGATGCTTCAGTTTTTTCAGATGGTAGAACAAAAATATACACAGGAGGAAAAACACAGACAAAATTTGAAGCAGAGACTGAAGCAAAGGCCATCCAGAGACTGCCCCACCCGGAGATCCTGGCCATAGCCACCAAACACATACAATATTGCTGATGCCAAGAAACACATGCTGACAGGAACCTGATGTAGCTGTTCTCTGATAGGCTCTGCCAGATCATGACAAATACAGAGGTAAATGCTCACAGCCAACCATTGAACTGAAAATAGAGTCCCTAATGGAGGAGTTAGAGAAAG
The DNA here is from genome assembly GCF_963924665.1 of Micromys minutus. Lineage (NCBI taxonomy): Eukaryota > Metazoa > Chordata > Mammalia > Rodentia > Muridae > Micromys > Micromys minutus. The sequence goes on along the minus strand of NC_137965.1, from coordinate 26,401,148 downwards.
GATTGAATGGGTTTGCAATTCCATAAGAACAACAATATCAACCAACCAGAGCTCCTAGGGCCTAAACCACTGTACAAAGAGTAGAAATGAATGGACCATGGCTCTAACTGCACATGTAGCAGAGGTTGGCCTGTTTGGCATCAGTGGGAAGAGAAGCCCTTGGTCAGGCCGAGGCTCAATGCCTCATTGTAGGGGAATGTCAGGGTAAGGAGGTTGGAGGGGTCTGGTTGGTATCCAGGCATCCCCATAGAAGCAAGGGGAGAAAGAATGGGATGGGGGATTTATGGAGGAGAAACTGGAAAAGGAGATAACATTTGAAATGTAAATAAAATATATCCAATAAAAGTTTTGGGTAGCCTCAAATTTTCTATGTAGCCAAGAATGATCATAAACCCCCGCTCTCTCCTATGTCTACCTCCTAAATTCCAGGATTACAGGCATTGAACACCATGTACAACATAACTTTCTTGTTAGCATCCTGACTTCCCAAATTCCCACCACACTGGCTCCTTCACCTCTGCTTACAACACTGTACTGTTTCTCTAACCTGCATCTCCACATTCTTCTGTATTCATCCTGAAAACCAGATCAAATGTAGAGCTCTAAAAGTTTTGCACTGGTCCCAACCTGATCTGTGAAGAGGCTTTTTGTTCCATACCTACACTGCAGACACTGAAGACGATGAAGACGGAGGTGCAAAGAAAAATGTGACCCTTCAGCCCAGAAGAATGATTTGCAGATGCACAGTCTAGGATTCTTAAGGATAGCCTGGGTACCACCACAATTTAATATTAGCTAAAAGCACCTTTAATAAGAATATTTTCTTCTAATAAGGGTAATTTTCTCTATTGCCTGGTCTAGGATAAAAATATTTTTTTGTTGAGTATAATAGAGCAGAAATAACATACTGCAAACTTTGGAATAGCTAATTGGAAAGAGTATAGAGTTTAGCTGGGATTAAAAACTACGTCTATCCAACTCTATGCCCCCTCTCATACACAAAGAATATTTTTGAAACTAAAGTTTTATCCTTTGGGGTTTCTTTTCTTATAAGATTAGACCCTTAAAGAAGCAATAATTCTTTTTAATAATAGTTGAGTTCTGCATTCTCCTCAACTAGCAAGATTAAAGTGAAATGTGCTTTCTATAATTCTCACTTGTGAATAGTATGGTACCTAATTTTTAAGATCTGTTTGTGAACAGGATGCCTTTTTATCATAAAGGATACTGACAGCTACCAATTAATTTTACCTGCTGGTTGCCTAATAACTTTTTATTGATGTACACTGACATTGAAATAATCTTAACAGATTAATTATATAAAAAATTACCATGATACCTTAGCCATTTTTATAAACTTTTGGTGAACATTTTAAAATATATTAAAAGACTGAATATAAAATAGGTACAGATGTAAAAATCTAGACAGCATTACGTATTCATTTAATTCCCAAAGATACTTTACAATGCTCAAGGCAAAAATCAATACAAGCTACTAGGAAAATGTCATAAATGCATTGCTCTCTTAAAGCTTTAAAAAAAAATCTTTCCTAAAAAATTTGTACAATGGACTTAAAATTTGAAGATGATGACGTTTGTGAACAATGCTCCAAAGTCCACATTGAGCCTATACTCGGCGTGTCAGAAGGAAGACCAAGTAAATCTTCTTGAGGCAATTTAATTGTATGGACTCACCAATAAATTGGAACCAACCCCCCAGCCCCACCCTCCTGGCCATAACATACTACAGTGGAAGAAAACAGAGTTAATGAGTTGTGGGAAAAGACATCAAGACCATCTGAGTCACAGCAACACACTGACAGTCTGTGCCAGGAGCCAACCCAACTGTAACAATCACACATAACACTGCTGGAAAGCAACAAACCCTAAATCTGTTAGTTTCCGATAATTTTAAGGTACATTTTTAAGGAAAAGGTGTAAAAATTGCCCCTTTAGAGTCTAAAAAGGTGGTCCAACTGTGACACCAGATATTGAGCTGTTATAAACAGACAGCCTTAGAGGAAATAAAGCTCTCTGTACCAGCCTGCTTTTGGCGAGGAGCGGAATAAAGCTGTTGAAGGGCTAATCAAACTCTGACGGGTGTGAGGCTGTTTTGAAATGAACTCCTCCCCTGAGCTTTTAAGGCATCAGCTTTAGCAGATGAGACCAGTCAACCAGATATGTGGCCGCAGTACATAAATGATACTCGCCGGGCTATCTAGGCTTGCTCTTATGGGATTCTCATCGGTTTGAGATATAAATAATTCAAGCAAATGGCTTTAGACACCAGAGGCTGCCAATTATTACTGTCACCACCTCACCAGCATTTGTTTGGTCAATAGTGTGTTTCCTGAAATAAAGAGGAAAAGGTAACTTTGCATCAAAGCAATTTTCCTTCCCTCCAACTTCTTTCAAGAGCCAGGAGGAATCAAAGTTTATCACACAGAAGGTAATCTTTGTCCCTTTCTCCCTCTGGTTCCTTTTTAAAAGTTCAAATATAATGAGTGGGAATTAAATAGTATACATAATCATATCAGAAGAACGAAGCACATACTTCAGTATTAAAAAAAAAAAAAAACACCCATAACATTCTCATAGTACAAACAACACATTCAAGAAGTCAAGACGGAATTGCATAGCTGACATCGGCCTGCTGACTGAATGAACACAGCATTGTTGCTTTAAAACCACTAATCTAGGACTTTTTTTTAAAAAAGAGGAAATAGACAACTAGGAGAGAATTGTACTCCAGTCTGAGCACGGGGGACTTACCTAGTGCATCGTCAACTCTAATAGAGGCAGAACTGCCCAGTGGGCTGAGAAGCCATGTTACTTCCCTACTCTGTCCCCTCCATTGTTAGACGTTTGGTAAACAATGAATGGGCTAGTAGTGTCTGCATTAGATTCCATCTAAGAAGAATTTGTTAGAACATAAGGTGTGTGGTTTTTATTTATACATTGCTCATTGTGAATCACTAGCCTGATTGTCTCTTCTTAGGTTTAATATGGTGATACACATGCTATCTAGCTTGACTCAGCAAAGTCTAAAAACAAACAAACTGTAAAGAGCAGTCTGTGTTAATGTTAGAAGCAAGCAACTCAGAAACTACACCATTTTACTTCTGCTTCTCAATACCTCCATAAAAGAAAAGGTTCCAGACTCTGAATTGATCATTAACCTTCTTTTAAGCTGGAATGGCTGTTCCTGATTGTTAAATGAGACCACATAGCAACCAGTGTCAGCCAAGTCAGATTTCCCATCAGAACCATTATGCCATACCTATGACCCGAATTCTGTGATGGCTCCCATTATCACAATCTTAGTTATCACACACACAGAGAGAGACAGACAGAGAGAGAGAGAGAGAGAGAGAGAGAGAGAGAGAGAATTTCTAAGATAAACTATACTGTTCCAAATACTTGTGAAGTCTTCCCAAAATGCAGCATTGTATCAGCTAAGTTAAGATCTAGAAGTACCTTGCTGGACAGATGGCCCAGCCATTAAAGGCTAGGCTCACAACCAAAGGGGCAGAAGCTAGGGTAACACCCTTGATGATAGTTCCAGGTCTGACAAATTAAAGCTCAAGAGGCCTAGTCAAACGCAGCCTGTAGATAGGGCTGAATAATATTTCTAATGAGAGCACATCCCAAAGAAAGTTTTAGGCACAGTAATAATACATTCATTTTTTTATCCTATATGTAAATTAAGCCAGAATGTCTGCATTTTATAAGGAGCACAACTCTATGTGATCTGTATGACCTTGGCCATAGGTAACTCAGGCTAAGAGCAGGATTATAACCAGCACTCAGGCAGAGGAAAATAATGTGGCTCACAAGCTTCATGAAGCTGGTTCCCAAGAGACCAAAGCCCTGTAGGGAGCTGTAGGGAACAACAAAGGCCCCAGCAGCAGCTATGACTGCCGAATAAAGCCCAGCACCTGCTCCCAATGGGCAGCCAACACAGTATGCTTTACTCCGAGGAGCCTATTCAAGACTAATGGTGTGACAAAAATAGCCAGGCAAGGCCAGCAAAAGGCTTGTCCAGGAGAAATTAGCCATCCAGCTTGGTCTAATAATGAGCTCTCTTTGGGCATCGCTCCCTGTTACATCGGACCATCCTAAGGGGTCAAAGGTCAAAGGTCAGACATTTATTATTTAGAGCAAGCTTTCCTTTGGACAAAATTGGCGAGAGAATTTCATTACATGCTTTTGTCAGAATTGTCTTAAAGTAAATGAAAACAGAATGTATACTTCAGATGTACTATGTAAAATTCTGCAAAAAAAAAAAAACACACACACACACAAAGAGGTTTAAGAGGTAATAACCAGGCTAACTGCTACTTTAAGCATAGTTTTTACAGCATTTTCTTAAAACTAAAATTCTCATGATTGTCTTCAGTTTGTTGAGCCTTCACCTAACTGTGTGCACTGTCGATGAAGATTCCTAGATATGGGTTCTGATCCCCAAGGCAAACTACTCTGATCTTCCTCCAGAAGACCTTCAGAAACATTGTTAGGCTAGAGTGTGAGACCGGGCATATTATTTCTTCCTCTTTACTGCCTTCATCTCTTATGTCTTTCATCTGCTCACTTATAAACTGGCTGGCAGGTACATTTCTAACATAAGCAACTATCATTTTCATGAAAACATTATTTATTATTATTATTATATATTATATTTTATATATATTTATAAAATAAAAGTTATAAATTGTAACACTTGCCAATTAGCTCCACTCAAATCAACCTGGTAGTGGCAGAATATTCCTCACTACCTCCCAATGTTCTGGGTTCCCAAACGTAGCTTTATATGTTAACAGCTCAATGGCTGGGATACTCTCAAACCACTACATGGCTTACACCTCAGAAGGGCAGCTGTATCTTCTTCTTCCTCTCTTGGTCCCTTGCCCAGGAATCCTAAAGTCTCACCTCTCCCTGCCCAGACATTGGCTGATGGCAACTTTATTTACCAATCAAAACCAACTGGGGGCAGGGATCCTCAATGTCTTACATGTGGATTCTCATGTAATTTGGGGGACCAGATTGAGATAATACAAGAGTTAGACCAAATCCACCACATTTCCCCCTTTTCATCCTTTAAAAAGGCATTTTCTCTCAGATACGCAGTGAACATAGTTACAACAATTATGTAAACTATAAGGTATGCTACACAATAATAATGTCTAGTCTATCAATTTTGTCTATTTAGGTACATTATTCTTACATCTATCTTAACTTTAAAACTTTGCAGTCTTATATCTGACTTGTGTTTCAATTTTAACTTGTATTACCATCTGAAAAACCATCTTTTTAAATCTAGATCATCTTCCTTAATGCTAAACAATTGAAGTTTGATTATGAGACTATAACTAGTCTTCAACCCATCAGAGATCTGAACATATATAGGAAGCATAAAAACATAGTTTCTAAAACTTTAACTTGTAGAGACTGCTGACTTCTTGGACAGTTCTCTATTCCTCAAAATGTTAGAACACCTGTCTTCAGACTTCTGGTCCAGAACCATGTGACAGACCTTAAATGATGCAAGAATTATAAAGGACTAGCTTACCCTGTCCAAGTTGTGGACAAATCCACATCTTGTGTTCTTTCCTGGACAGTTTTGTGGGGTTTTGTTGGTGCTGGTAGTGGTGGTCTTGGTGGTGGCTGGTGGTGAGATTTTGTTGTTGTTGTCTGAAAATGAATTAGGGCAATTCTTCTTTCCCAGTAGCTATCTTGTCATAATTGGAACAACACTATATGGAGGTTATGATGTGCAAAATCTTTTATAAACTGTAAAGGGAGTACTATCAGGAGCAGGCATGTCTTCCAGTCAAAAATAATAACAATAAAATTATTTTAAATGCCATATTCTGTGGATTTCTGATGTTTTTGAAGAATATCTACATATATTTTATCTGAACTGTTAAACCTTGACTACTCTTAGCCATTTCTATTTGAATAATATTGAAAACGCTCTATTATAATTAAATCATAATATAACCATGAGTTTACTATCTGGCCCTTAACTTGCTCAGTCCTCCTAAATAGTTTGTAATGGCAGCTATTAGAAGGACCAGGTTCTGAAATGAGTTGTGTAGGCACAATGTCTATCTAAGAGTAACAATATTAATTTCAAAATTTGTATTAAAATATAAAGATTTATATCAATGAAAACCTTAAACTTGTACCAGTATATAAGTTGTGTAGCAATGGCAGAAATTATACCTGTAATTCTGTATCAGTTTACCAGGTTCAGGGTCTGTGGTCACCTCATCAGTTCCTGTACAGCTGTGTGCACGCCTTTCAAATGCTCAAAGCCAGACATGGTTTTTAATTCTGCTTTTATACTGCAGTTATGGATCACTTTATCCTACAGAAATGTCTATTAGGCAGTATTATTTCAGATCATTTTCATCCAGAAACAGCATGTAGTAGAGTTTAGGCACCTTACGTACAACACCTGCTCTAGAAAATGTAGAAAAGGAAAAAGTCGTCATTGAGCACATCAGCTGGAGGAAGTCTTCTGCATTATGCATCATAAATCCGAGCATGGAGGATGCTTTGAGGAAGTGATAACATAAACACAACATATATGACAATGGCTAGAGTGTTGTTATGACAAGAGCCTCCTTCACGGTGCTCATAGAGGGACGGCCACAGAAGCAGCATTCATCTCTGCCCACTGTTTCATGACAGCCAAGGCATTTGATCTATTGGCTTAAAAAAAAAAACTGTAAAACTGGGATACTAAAATTACCTTCCTGTTCCAGAAAGACTGCCTGATCTATGTGCTGCTCTCTAGAGTTATACACCACACATTCTGTGGAGCGGGATAAATCACTCCTTCTCACTAGGATGGAGAAAATAAGACAAATGCATTTAAATGACTTCAAACACAAGTGGCTGGCCTGTACTGGGGGATTCACTAAATGCTAGCTGTTAAACAGCCATCACTAAAAGGAGGTTTCCAAAATAATAATGGAATTTTAAAGTCATCCATAGCAAGGGTTAGTAACCAAATTGGTTTCCCCAACACTGCAGGGGATCATAGAACAGAAATTTCAGCTTTAAAACCCAAAAAGCCCCAGACAAACCAGAATAAGTTAGTTCTCCATTTAAAAAAAAAAAAAAGCAACAATATATTTAGCCACAAGAAACTCCCAAAAGTAAACGAAATTTACTTCCTCTCTCCAATGACTTCCAGTATTAGTAACAGCATCTGGCTGAACATGGCAAATTCTTGAAACTAAATAGCAAGTCGGGAGATAAATGGGTGGACAGAACTCCTCTTGGCATTAATGTGCAGATCCACATGAAACCTGAAATTGTCCAGCTGAGGCAGAAAATAGAAGAGTGCCTGTGGCTTGTGCCTTTAAATGACAGCACTGGTTGACTCAATACAGGATCAGTCGAGTTAGAATCTTCTTTCACTCATATTCTCTCTGTCCTCCTCCTCCCTTCCTCCTCACTTCCTCCTCCCTGCCTCCCTCCCTCTCTCTTACCCAAAAGAAAACTTCCCTCCAATTTTATTACTGCAGGACTCTTCCTGTACTATTTATAAGCCATAAACAGAATTGTGCTTTCTCCGTGTGTATTTATTGGGTAATCTATACCTTAGTACTTAAATAAATGAGATCAGAAATCATGTTGGTAATGGTGTTAATTAAACCAAGTGTTTATGACTTCCTCAACAGCTCCCGTTTAGCGCAGCCTAGAGCAAGAACGCAGGAGGATGGCAGCTGTCAAATCAGAGACAAACACAGAGAATTCGCATGGTGGTCCTAAACTAGCCCATTTTCTTTCCATGGAGCACTAAAATTAATTTTACTGGCCAAGCCTCAAGCAATGAGTTCTTCTGTGAGTCCCTCTGACCACAGAAGAATGGTGTATCCACATTTATTAAAAATGCTGAGAGACAAAAGCTACAACAACAGACTAGTGGTTCCTAAACTGAATGCTTTTGTCTCTTTTCAATGACGCCTGTTTCTAAATAGTTTTGGGGTGATCCCAGCTCTTCTTTATCAGAGGCCCATTCAAATGAGTGTCAAAATATAGACTCCTTTATTGGTCCAGTCACCATCTTCAGCTTTGTTCTTATGACCTGACAGAAGTTTACAGCAAATCAGTTTCTTAATTGGGTCATTAAAAATGAACTTATTAAATGAACAATGGCCGTGGTTGGGAGGACGATGGCTTTCACGTGAGTTTTGAAATGTGAATTGTGACAACCCACAAGAAAACAACGAAACCCAAAGTTAGCCTCTTCTTTAGGATAACCGGAAATCATGGAGGGCAGGGGGATGTGACACAGAGCATGCACTAGTCCACTTGTGACTTAGAGCGTGTAATCTGCTCTGCACGGCAGTGACTACAGAGCTGCCCCTGTCCCTTCACTTTGCTTTTCTGAAGTACAGTGGTAGAAAGTGGCAAGCCCAGGTCCAGACTTCTGTCAAGCCTGTCACTTCTCTTTCAGGTCTCCTCCTTCCCCTGTCTGTCACTGGCAGCTTGGTTTTAAACAAGTACAACTGGGAGGTGGGTGGCTAAATTGGGCTATTCAAATTAAGAAGTAATTGTGGACCAAATTAGCCAGTTTGTCACTGTGGGAGAGCAATGCTACAAATGCCAGAAGAGATTTCTGAAAATGAGTGATTTCAACAGAAAAGACAGATGGAAGCCAAGTAGTTATCCATGAGCACTGGGGCAAGGAGCTCAAGAGAATTCGCAAGAACTTTGGCCCCAGAAAAGTTACTGGATAATGGTGTGGTCCATACAAGTAAATCATTTCCCCTTTCAAACCCTGTTTCTTCATTTCTAAGTTACAGACTGCTTCTCTGAAAACATTATGATAGTTAAGGTAGAGTAAGCAGGTTAAGATAAAACAAAACAACTGTGAACCACAGAATCTCAGGGACTGACTTGGCTGAAAGGCCTACCTCTCTCAGATACCTCTGAAGACACTACTGTGGGAACAGGCAACACTTTTCCCAGGTCAGCCTAAGCAGATGGCTGTCCCCTTGGGTCAGCACCTCTACTCAGCTAGACCTAGAGGAAGGGTGCTAGAATCTGCCATTTCCAAGAGTTGTATTTTCAATTATCAAGAAAACTCTTCAGAACAATTCATTTGAGTGCTAAAATCTACCCAGAGAGAAGTTGTTACAAAGAGAGGGAATTTTTTTTTTATTTTAACCCTTTCCTTTCCTGTGCAGTTGTAGCCTGAGGTTCCCAGGTTTACAGACAGAACAAAGCTAAGATGAACCTCCCCTGCTTCAGAACATAGACTCTCCAGCCTGGAACACTATCCGGCCCTCATTTTCCATGAACAAGAATTTTTACAGTGAAAATTGTTGCTCTAATACACCCAGGTCTTTTTCATGCTCCAAGTAACCAGAGACAAGAGCTGGAAATTACTGTGGAAATTCCAATAGTATGGACAGATAGAAGACAGTCGTTTCCTGGGATACATATCCATTAATCTTGATTGGCTGTCTAAATTTACCAATAAATTGTGAGAACAGCCATTCAGTTGAAATCTATAAGCCAATGAACATAGAAAACCTATACTAGAAAAGTTTCATTCACTTTATTTTGCTATTCACCATTGGTGAGAAATGTTTTGAATTTGGAAACCAAATTCCTGTAGGTTAAAATAATAATATGGATAATAGTCGTATGTTATTCCTTACTGGTTAGATCTAGTAATTTCAATCAACCATTTTCTTAGTGGGGACGGTTACAAGATTCAGAAGGGAAAAGAAGCCTCAGAAAACAGTGAGTGTCGTAGAAATGCCAAGTACTACAGATTGAACTTCCATGGGAATGGCTCCTTCTCTAGTCTAATATAAAACCCAGGATTTGATTCATAAATATTTGTTTTTAACGTCTTTAATTATTTGTATGTATGTGAGTCTATGAGAAGGTACTGGAATGTGAGTGTATGTTCCCCCACAGGCCAGGGACCTCAGACTTCTCGGGAGCTGGAATTGCAGGTAGTTGAAAGTCACCTGATGTGAATGCTAGGATCTTAACTCAAGCCTTCTGCGTAGTACATGTTCTTAACCACTGAGTCAGCTCTCCAGTCCTACAATGCTTCTATAAAAGTGCTCCTCACAAAACCTGCCTTGAGTCTAATATCATATTTCCTTCACAGACAAAGAAATATCCTTAAAAGTTTAATTTTCAGAACAAATAACCACCAACACTTTGATGTAAAAGTTGTCTTTAGTCTCTTACATGAGAACTAGACGTCATAATACCAGGAAGTGTCTTAAAAGCTTCCAAAGGAAGGAGGGAATCAACAGTTCTTCCCGACAAGGCATAATAACCACTCACAAACAATAGTGGCATAATTACCTTGGCAGCTACCAACGGCTCTCAGCTGGACTTAAGGTCTGCTCAAAAAGAGAGAAATCAAAATTACTTTTGGCCAATATAGTAAAAGTGCCCAAATAAGGAAACATGAGACAAAATGTTTATAAAATTGTCATTGAATTCCTTTTGGGTTGGCCATCTACGGATGATACGGTTAATATAGCCAGTAAGGATCCATTGGAGAAGACTAATTTTTATTTTCCTTGCAATTGCATGCCGGTTACAGAGAGGTCCTTGGTTATTGGGGACCTGTGTCACTTCCCTCCTCAGCTACTGGACCCCATCTGTCTTGAACTTGTACAGGCCTTGTTCATGCTACCTCAGTCTGTGCTGTCATATGTGTGTCAGCCCTATTGTATCTGGATGACATTACTTGCTTGGAGTCATCTCTCACCTCTGGCTCTTACAATCTTTCTGCCTTCTCTTACACATACGTTGGTGAGCCTTAAAAGAAGGACATTGACGAAGACATCCCATTTAAGACAGCCCATTTAGGACCGAGTACTCCAAGATCACTCACTCTTTGCAAATTTTCCAGTCTCTGTTAAGTCCCATCTATGATAATAACCTTCCCTGAAGATGGCTGAGTGAGGTCCTAATCTACAGCTACAGCAGAAAGCCACTCGTAGTCCTTTTATTGCTGTCTAATGTATTTGGTTATCTCCTAGGCTGTGGCCTGTCCAGTGTTTACGGCCACCTCATCAGTGTCAGCTGAGATTCATCTTACTGAGTAGGTTTTAATCCAACTTAATAAGTGGTTGGTTATTCCCACGTTTGTGCCAGTGTTGCCTCAGGATACCTCCCAAGCAGGTCGTAGGCAATAGGGTTTGCTGCTGGGTTGATTCCTTTGTCCTCTGGTAGCATGCAGAGTACCTTCGGGACCATAAGCACCACTCAGCAAGGGTGAAGGCTCTAAGGTACCAGCTTGACTTCTCTATGTTTAATTAGATAATGTGAAGTTGTCTCTTCAGCAGAGCAGACTTATTGTCAGTTTGTGGAAAGCAGCCTGTTGCCTTGGAAATGACCTGTGATGTTTGGAGTTTCCATTACCCAACTAAATGGAACCCATTTTTAACCCTGTAGGTTTCACTTGGGAAAATGTCAAATTGGGGCACTGTTTCCCTCATTATTTAATGATTCCATTTATATATATACATATATATATATATGAATTTCGTCCCTAGTAAGTTTCCATATGGCTCCCCAAATAGCTCAGAGTGTTAGTTGCCCCTCCCATAACCCCTCTTTAACCTTCCCCTCAATCTTCCTCCCATTTAATCCTCCTACCCAGTCTCTTTATAACAGTATATCCTATTTCCCCTTTCATGGTAGATCCCTCTTCTCCCCCATAGTCTTTTACTAGATGCCTAACCTCTGTCTTTATACAAATTGTAGCAAGCACAATAAATTCTTAAAAGCTAAAGGTAATGTATAAGTGAAAACATATAATTGTTATCTTTTGGAAGTGTGAGTTACTTCACTCATGATGATTTTTGTCTTCTAGCTCTATCCTTTTAACTGCCAATTTTATAATCCTTTCTAGCATGGCCAAGGATAAAGCAAAAATATAAATCACATGCTGTGCAATTAAACATGCTCAATTTAATTCAAATAAACCAAAGAGAACGGGCTTGATGTATTGACATTCATAATAGAAAGGACAAAGCTAACGCTGGATTTGCCAGAGGTCAGATAAATGCAATCAAGACATAGTATCAGGACTCAGTCCATTTCCTCTGATGTCCACTTATCAGACTAACCCTGCATGGCTCTTTCATACTCACTCGTATTAGTTTGACACTCTCAGTACCCTGTCCTTTCAGCTTGAAAAACAACTTAAGGAAGAGAAAACAATCAACCTTTGATTAGAAAACTCCAAAAGCAAAGTCTGGTGGGATAGATGGATGGATGGATTCTAGGCTCATTTAACCAGCCACTATGGTCAGGGGGTAGAGCACTTCAGTTAGTCAAGCCTTATTGCTCACTTCCATGACCATGGAGGCAAGCAACTCTCCTACAGGTAAATCTTAAGTATCTGGGAAGATAGCAAATGTCTGCCACAATGATGGCTACTCCTGATTGCAATTTGCCTGAATCTGGAGTCAACTCAAACACAATCTGCTTACATGAATAGAATTATCTGAAGCAGGAAGAACCATCTTAAGTATGGGCAGCACCTTCTGCCAGCCTAGATAAAAAACATGGAAGAAGGAAACTACCTTTTGCCTGCTGGCAATTTGATCTATGCTCTTGCTATGGCCTCTCTTCACCAGTGTTAGAACCATGTTCTTTGGACTTCCAACAAAGACTGAAGACTAGCAGCTTTCCATGAATGCCCCAGGCTTTCAAAGACAGATTAAGACTGCAGAGACAATCAGCCTCATAGGCTAGACAGCCATCAGAGGTTCAGCTTCTCCAGTGTTGTGTTGACATTATTACACTACACCAACCACATCCTGTAAAAGCCAATCTACTAAATCTCCTTTTGTAATACAGATAATTAACAGATAGATTAGATATATACATAGATAATAGATAGATAGATAATAGGTAGATAATATATGATAGATAGATAGATAGATGATTGATACACACATACACACATATATGCATGCACACTCTGACAGTTTTGTTCTTTAGACAATCTGACTAATACAGTTACCTAGAAAAAGGCACGTGTATTAGTGGCAGAAAATGGGAAAGATACAGACAAATATAATAAGCATCCACTGTGGCTTTAGCAACTAAATAAAAAGTAAAAAGGACTTGGTCAGATATGGGGAATGGTAGATTAAGAAGGAAATACAATTAAAGTACACTTAGGAAGCATAAGTAATAAGACTTGAACTGTGAGTGACAGCATTGTAGGTATCCAGCTCTAAACTAGTTGACACAGCATTTGAAGTTTTCACAAAGATAAAAAACCTGGCCAAATAGAAAAAATATCAGTGTGATAGATCCTTTGCCAAAATGTGGGCATGCCTGAAATTTACTTGACACACAGTTTCTGATCAGCTGGGAAAGAGGTAAAAAGCAGGAGAGAAACTGAAAACTGTTTTATAGTATGAGTAGTACATCTGCTGAACAGAACGCTGTGCTAACACGTTACTCAGTTCTGACCAATTCTGGAGCATTCACTGGAGGGATAGAACTCCTGCTCAACTGTTAGTCTCGGCAATGTTGTGATACAAGGTGGTACTTGAATCTGTATTAAGACGTCCAACTGAATAGCTAAAAATATATTAAGTAAGCTCTCTGCCAACTACTCTATAAATATAAAAGTTACAATACCTACATAATGTGCATAAATTGTCTTGCATGTGGAAGGAATTCCATAAATCCAATTTTCTCCTGACCAGCACTTAGTGTTTGCTAAGATAAGTCAGCAAACACTAAGACAACTTAAAGCACAAAGGGAAGTGATTACCCAACTCATGCCAAGCCTACTGAATACACAATATTACATAAGGGAGACATTTCTAACCACAAGACATTTGAGTAGTGCTTTAGACGAAATGACAAATAAGAAAATGGTGGACTGGCACGGAGGCACATGACTTTAATGCCAGCACTTAGGCGACAAAAGCACCTATGTGTTCAAGGCCATTCTGCTCCACAGACTAAGTTCAGAATAGCCAGGATTACACAGATGAAACCTGTCTGAAGGATGAAGATAAGGAGGAGGGGAGAAGGAGGGAGAAACAGAGGAAGAAATAGAAGGAGGAAGGAAGAGAGGGACAAATGGAAAGGGAGGGAGAGAGGGAGTAAGAGAGGAAGAGAGAGAACATTGAATAGAAAAAAATGTGTTGAACTTAATAAGTAACAAGATAAGACAAACTGCAGTAGACCTATTGATTGACAGGTTGTTTACCTCAAGACTATTCAATACTGGGAAAGGCAGAGTTTGGTTCTTGAGAAAAATGATACCTACTCTCCTAAGTGCAGTTCCCTATGTATAGTATCTTTCCACCATCTAAGAACTACTCAGCATGCTTGAATGATCTCCATAAAATTTCACACAGCCTTGTGAAGATTTTTATGGGTTAAAAAGTACAAGAAATGCAAACGTGAATACAGGTTTCGCTACCCCATGAGATACTGTGACACCCTGAAGCCTCGATGTAAAAGGCTACTACAAGCTTAGGTAAATATTATCCTGTTCGTACAGAATTGAAAGTTGAAGGATTTCAAGATATAGTATATAAAATGAACCAATGAATGGTATGTTGACAACAGCTAGGATACACAAGCCCACAAACTGAGGAGATGGTGTGTGATAGTCCCTCACACCACTGCTCACAGGAACCCACGGATCTTATCACTGAAAACATAAGCGGCTCTGTGTCCAAAGGGAGGATATAAGTGATGGCTACAGGGTAGGGGTTCCAGCATCTTAGAGCCACAGTTAATACCTGTTCTTTGGGGCTAACCATGCCAGTGGGAAGATGAACAAAGGGTGGAGTTTCTTCTTTCTTTTCTTTTCTTTTTAATTGAATATTCTCTGCACTTACATTTTAGATGTTATCCCTTTCCCCCACTCCCATCCCAACTCCTCCTCCCATTGCCTCCATGAAGGTGCTCCCTCTCCCAACTACCCTCTCCCACCTTGGCATTCCCCTCCACTGAGAAAACAAGCCTTCGCTTGACCGAAGGCCTCTCCTTCTATTGAGGCCAGACAGTGCCATCCTCTGCTACATATGCCCCTGGGGCCATGGGTCTCTTCATGCGAACTCATTGGTTGGTATCTTAGTCTCTGGGAGCTGTGGTGGGTTTGGTTGGTTGATAATGTTGTTCTTCCCACGGGTTGCAGACCCTTTCAGTTCCTTCAGTCCTTTCTCTAGCTTTTTTATTGGGGTCCCTGTGTTCAGTTCGATGGTTAGCTGTAAACATCCTCCTCTGTATCAGTATGGCTCTAGCAAAGTCTCTGGGGAGGCATCCATATCATGTTCCTGCCAGTAAGCACTTTTTGGCATCAGCAATAGTGCTTGGGTTTAGTGGCTGCCTATGTGGTGGATCCCCAGATGAGGCAGTCTCTGATTGATCTTTTCTCCAATCCCTGCTCCTCCATTTGTTTGTTTAGTTCCTCCCATGAGTGTTTTGTTTTTGGTTCCAAGAAGGACTGAGGCAAGGGATGGAGTTTCTACATCACTAGTGTTAATAGACAAAGACTTCCATGGAAAGATAGACCGCATGACGAAACCACAAAGACCATGTGTTGACCCTTCTCACACCCTCCTGTGTTTCACTCTGAAGTTCTGAAGGAAGTTTACTAAAGTATAGACAACTTTAAAACCTATCAACTTGTTTGTACCACAAGCTTCTTCATTTCTACCTGAGGGCTTTCCTGGATCTGTGACACCAAGTCTGTGACATATGTGACTACACATCACATAGGTGCAACCTGTGTTCAAGGCATTAGCATTTTATAACACAACCGTTATACAAAATGACAGAACAATAATATCTGCCATTTTATGTCATTAATATTAGAATAAAAGAATAACAAGGGAGAAATCCTGTGATCTAATTGATACAGATCCTGAGAACATCCTCAGAAAATCAAGAACGTTCTCAGAGAAACATCCCCAGAGAGCACAAAGTATTTATCCACTAAAGAGCATGCAGTGCTGAAGTGCCTTATTTTCTGTCCCTTCTCATATCTGACAGTCCTACTTCCCTAGCAGACCTCCTTGAACAACTGCCTCCCCAGCTCCCAGGTGTCATTGCAGGTGACCTTAGAAGAAATGCCCAACAACTGGACCATGGAACCTGGAGAAACCACCTCCAGTAGCCAGACAGGACCCTCAGTGGAAAAATGAGGACACCAACCTACAAAACTTTTGGCTCATAATTGGTCTAGTTTAAAAGTAATGCAAAGATGGAACGAAGTCTGAAGGAAAGGCTGACCAGAGACCCATCCCATGGGCAGGCACCAGTTCCTTATACTACCAATCATGGCACATTGTTCTTGCAGACAGGAGCCTAACATAGCAGCCCTCTGAAAGTCTCTACCCAGCAGCTGAGACAGATGCAGATGCCCACAGACAAACACTGGACAGAGGTCAGGGAGAGTTAGGGGAAAGACTGAAGGCTCTCAAGGAGACGGCAATCCCACAGGAAGACGAATAGGTTCAACTAACCTGGGCCCCTGGGAGCTCGCAGAGACTGAGCATGGGTTGGTCCTGGGCCCCTGCCACATGTGTATCAGAGGGTTGCCATGTGTAGTCTCAATGAGAAAGGATGGGCCTAACCCTGCAGAGACTTGATGTGTGAGGGATGGGGGAATACAGGGGAAAGTGGCTGCCTTCTCAGAGAGTAAAGGGAATGGAGAGGGGACTTTGTGAGGAGTCCTCAGGATGGGGTGGGGGGCAACATTAGGGATGTAAA
Organism: Micromys minutus; assembly: GCF_963924665.1. NCBI lineage: Eukaryota > Metazoa > Chordata > Mammalia > Rodentia > Muridae > Micromys > Micromys minutus. The sequence continues at coordinate 26,384,393 of NC_137965.1, read as the reverse complement.
TAAATAAATGAATAAATAGAACTGCCTCCCCAAAGTAAGTACCTGCAGATAAGCCGTCCCCTCCCCTTCTGCTTTCTGACTGAGATCTCACCTTCCTCTGATTTCCCCTGGGTGCTCCCTTTCTTACAGATGATTTTTGCAGGTCACGACCCACAACATTGCTTGGCATATGCTTTGAAATGCTGCAGTAAGTCAGCAAACAGCGTGAGCAGCTCTTTATTTTGAAGGACCAGCTTTATGTTTTTCAGTGAAGCTGAATGATTTAAGCAGAACTTTTCCTTTAAACGGTGTCTCCGAGTTACAGATTTCCAATTTGTTCCAAAACAAACTGTGATTAAACATCGGTCTCTGATCACTCAACTAGAAATTGAAATGTATTTCTGATCATCCATATTAACTCCCATGCTGCTGAGAGGCTCCTTTTAAAGCCTTTGAAGTCGAACACATATTATCTCCAGATAATTAACGTACAAGAGAGCTCTGTTTGCCAGGCTGTGGGCTTAACCTTAAACAAATATTATTTTAATATCTGCTAATCCTTTAAATTTAATGTTTTTCTTTTTAGAAGCAAAAATAAATTTACTCTCATTCCTATGATAATGGATAACTTTCTTTAGGCGAGGATTTTGGGAAATGCCGATAATGGTGGAGCCAGGGTGCTTACACTGTTCATGGAAAAGCTCAAGGGATGTGTGGTATGTTGGCTCTGTCTGAAGTTAGAAGGTTAAGAAGGGGGAAGTGGGGAATGACTTTCCTCCATGTGTTTGCTCACCCTGGGCCAACTCACGGGGCTGATAAAACTGAGCAGTTGCTCACAGGAAATTTTGTTCAGCTTTCCACGTAGGAAAACTACAAACCAGGCAGAGGGTGTTAGAAGACGGCCTGAGAGAAGAGTTAAAGCAATTTCTAGGGGCTTGCCATGGGAACCTCAGAAGGAAAGAACTGGATTGCTCAGCCTGCAGGAAAAGGACCCTGAAGTTAATTCCCACTAAGCATTTTTTACAAAGCTCCTGGTCTATAGCTCCGTGATTTGCACGCCACCTTGAAGATTTCCCACTTTCCTGAAAGAGGGCTCTGGAGAAATGAATGCAGATTTCTACTTTCAGTCCAGCGGCTTAGCCTGCTGTGTTTCTGTTATTTTTAAAATGGGGAAGATTATAGATAAAATGATAATAAGAACAATCAGGATGACCTAGGTTCCAAACGTGTTCAAAATGACTTTACAGTCGCTGGTCTTAAAACAGACGTTTGTGTGTCTTGAGACCCGGGAAGCTTTACTGTGTCCAAGCACAGCTGGAGGTCTGTGTAATCCCTGACTGTCTGAGAGGTGAGCAATTGAAAAGACAACTGGAGGAAGATTAGAACCCCAAAATCAGTGATGGCTCATCCTGGCTGCTGTTGATAATGTCAACGAAAACCCTTAACCAGTGGCTCTGCTGGGGTTTTCAGTCTATCCTTAAATTAGTCACTATTTGGAAGCAAAGTCACAGGGTGGTCTGAAAAGAAGTCTCAGAATGCCTGGTGGAAAAGCAGTAAGATGGCATGTAAACTGGCATGTAAGCTGGCATGTAAGCTGGCATGTAAACTGGCATGTAAACTGGCATGTAAACTGGCATGTAAGCTGGCATGGTGAACAGACTTCAAACTGTGGTGTAATGGGCAAAGCTCTTAGATGCTGGTTTTCATATCTTAGCATTAAAATCTTTGTTTTGCAGGAGATAATCAGAGTACTAAGAAGGCTGAGGCAGCAAGATTAGCAACTCATGGCCAGTCTGAACTGCATAGTAATTCCAAATCAAGGATGCAAAATTAGATTTTCTATCTAGGAGCGTCTGTGGCCTGGGGCTGAGACTCACTCTCCTTTTGCTCCTATGTCCACTCTTCTTCCTGACCTCCATCATTAACTCTCCAGTCTCATCCCCTGCCGCTCCTGCCTCCCTAGCATTCCTCCCTCCTCCCATCCTTTTGTGGCGGCCATGAATAACAGAAGTTTCCATCTGAAGTCTGTAGTGCCTACACCAGACCTGGACTTGGGTAGGCTTTCTCTGTTCTTCTTGTTCTTTGTCGTTACCTCTCCAGTTTCATCCCCAGCCCAATAGACTCCTCCCGCCTTCCTCCAGCCCTCATGGACTCCAAGAACCCTCTTGCCGGGTACAGGCTTGCTTGTTCCTCCAATCCCTTTGAGTCAGATGTCCGTAACAAGAAACATACTCTACCTGGGACCCATCGTGGCTACAACAAGTGGGGACTCAAGGAGGTGGTTGTTTTTCTGTCCTTGCTGTCCTTCGTTACAACCTCTCCCATCTCATCTCCAGCTTGATTTTGGGGACCTGTGCTCCCACCATTCCCTGGAACTATGTCAAACCTTGGTGTGAACCCAGCCATCCTGTGGTCCCTTTCAGTGTCCTTCACATTAACCTCTAATACCTAGAAATACTTTCTAGGTATTTCTACACAGAATTCCAGGTGGCTCTACCTGACTGGTAGTGACAGAGTAGGTGACACACACTATCCTTTCTGTTCTCCATTACAATATATTTATTCTTATACTCAGCCCAGTGACAACCCAATTACAGGAGCCTCTACCGAAAAATCAACTCCATTCACTGGAGACTCCAACTCTTGATTCTGACCTAGGTACCCTAACCTTTTCATCCTTGTTTGGCCAGATTACACTTAGTCTTTCTGCAACCTACCTATAGGATTCCCTCCTCTGCAACACCCCCAACTCACTGAGAACCTAACCTCTTGGTGTGGATAGTGTAACCTATCTTGAAGCCCCTCTGCTTTTCACCCAAGCCCATTGTTATCCCTCTTGGCCACCAACTGACCTGCAGAAGAGTTCTATGTCAACAACCCACAGCCACCAAACTTTCCTAAGATTCAGAAGGAACAACGAAACCAAGAAGTTAAACACCCACCTGAAAAAGATAAAACCAGATGCTAACACGGAGAATCACCTCTATCATGCAAACACCATCACAAAAACACAAACATTAACAGCCAAGGCAATTTACCTCCATTGAAATGAAGTAATACTAGTAGAGTAGGCCCTAAGAACTGCAATTCAGCTGTAGAACAGGGATTTCAAGTAGAAATTATAAATATGTCCAAGAACCTTTAAAAGAATACAATAGTGAAATCTGTGAAAACACAAACGTATAGTGAAACCTAATCCCGAGAACAGTGCAAGACCGGGAAGTGGAAAACAGAACCAATAAAGAAAACACAAACAGGGGTCAAACGAGAAATGAACATGTTAGGAAAGCAAGCAGCATCCTCTGAGGTGAGCCTCACCCACTGAACACAAGACATACGAGGTTGTCAGGCATTGAAGACTATATGATACAACAGTTAAACTGTCAAATCTTCAAAAAAAAAAAATAATCCAGGCACAAAACATCCCATAAATCTGTGACACTGTGAAAGGAACAAATCTAAGAATAACAGAGATAGCGAAAGGAGAAGAAACCCAGGCCAAAGGTACAGAAAATACTTTTCACACGATCACAGATAAAAATTCTCCTAAGCTAAAGAAGGCAGTGCTATCAAGGTTTAAGAAGCAATACATACCAGCAGGGAGACTGGGATAGAATAGAAATTCCCTATGACACATAATCCTTAAAACACTAAAAATAAGGAACAAAGAAAGCATATTAAAAGGTGCAAGAGGAAAAGACATAGTAACATATAAAGGCCAACCTGGTAGTATAGAGCCAGACTTCTCAGTGAAGAGTCTAAAGCCAGAAGAGCCTGGGCAGATGGTTCTACAAACTCTAAGAGACCGAGGATGCCACCGAAGACTACTAAACTCAGAAAAACTTCCTATCACAATAGATACAGACTTTCTGTGTTAAATCAAATTTAAATAGGATCTATCTACAAATCCAGTCCTACTGAAGGCACTGAAAAAAAAAAAAAACTTCAATATGAAAATGTTCACCTGGGGCTAGAGAGATGACCTATCGATTAAGAACACTGACTGTTCTTAGAAAAGAGAACAAAACACTCATGGTAGGAAATGCAGGAACAAAAAGAGGAGCAGGGATTGAAGAAAAGATCATTCAGAGACTGCCTTACCTGGGGATCCACCCCATATGCAGCCACTAAACCCAAGCACTATTGTTGATGCCAAGAAGTGCTTACCGGCAGGAGCCAGATATGGATGTCTCCTCAGAGGCTCTGTCAGAGTCATACAGATACAGTTGAGGATGCTTGCAGCTAACCATCAAATTGAACATGGGGACCCCAATGAAATAGCAAGAGAATGGACTGAAGGAGCTGAAAGGCTTTGTAACCCCTTTCCCCTGGAAGAACATTATCAACCAACCAAACCCTCCAGAACTTCCAGAAACTATACCACTAACACATGTAGAAACCCATGACTCTAGTTGCATATATAATAGAGGATAGCATAGTCTGGCATCAATGGAAGAGAAGAGGCCTTTGGTCCAGCGAAGGCTCATTTTCCAGTGTAGGGAAATGCCAAGGCACTGAGGTGCCTCACCTGGGGATCCACCCCATATATAGCCACCAAACCCATGCATTATTGCTGATGCTAAGAAGTGCTTACTGGCAGGAGCCTGATATGGACGCCTCCTCAGAGGATCTTCCAGAGTCATACCAACACAGATGAGGAATCTTGCAGCTAACCATTGGACTGAATACATTCAGCCCAATGAAAGGGCTAGAGAAAGGACTGAAGGAACTGAAAGGGTTTGCAATCCCATGGGAAGAACAACATTATCAACCATCCAAACCCTCCACAGCTCCCAGGGACTAAAACACCAACCAATAGTAAGCATGGGAGACCCATGGCCCCAATTGCATATGTAGCAAAGAATAGCATTGTCTGGGATCAATGGGAGGAGAGGCCTTTGGTCCAGTGAAGGCTCATTTCCCAGTATAGGGGAATGCCAAGGTACTGAGGTGGAGAAGGTGGTTGGGAGAGGGAGCACCTTCGTGGAGGCAAGTGGAGAGGAAGGGGGGATGAGAGTTGAGGGAAAGGGGATAGCATTTGTAATGTAAATACAGAGAATATCCAATTTAAAAAAAGGAAAAAACATAGCTCTCATGTGTATGAAATAAATAACTAAATTTTTTTTAAAAAAGATAAATACAAAAATATAAACAAGCATAAATACAACATCCAAGAAGTTTGGTCATGATCAAGAGAACAGATCTAGGGCTGTACAGCAGGTAAGAGCACTTGCTACTCTTCCACAGGCTGAAGTTCAGAATCCACATCTATATCCCTATATTAAAAAAAAATGTATTCTAACAAGACTGTGACTAGGTTTTACTTGCTAAGGTTTGAATGAGTATACATTTCATAAGGTTATTAGAGCAGTTACCACACAAACAAAACAATAACATTATTTGCCTGTTGTCTGACAAAGTAACACACAAAGTCAAAGGACAGACTGTGTGTCCCCTGGGAATAAAATGTACATCTATATTCTAAGTAACCCTGGACATTAATATCTGCTTTTCCACATATTAATAGACCAAAATGAAAGTATATACCCACTTTTATCACTTGTATAGCTGCTGTGTAGGTTTTTGCATTCAAATTCATAACAAGACCTGCTTCCAAAGCTGTCTTGAAAAGTCCACTCTTCGTAAGAAAGAAATAGAAATTAATTTGTCACTGTGCTGTTGGAACAATGGTCTTAGCTTCCCTGCTGATTTCTGTTCTGATCTCAGCCTCTGAGATGGTAGTTCACTATTAGATTGTCTTTCACTCTAGCTTGACTTAGAATTAATATTTTCATCTTTGGGACTTACTTTTTCATTTTCTGTATCTACCTCAGCAAATGTTTTGTCTCTCATCCTCTAAGGTGGATTAAAGGTTGCTGCACCAACTCTTCCTTTTTCTCATTCATTGAATTGAATTACAGTCATCTCTCTCGGGCGCTCTCATCCAACACGGTGGTCTTTAAAACTTCATGTTACATTTCACAATCTGGCCTTAAATTTTCCAGTTAATCTCCACAGACAAAAATCTCACTCCTATCTCAATACTCAATGTGAAAGTATTAGATTACTAATCATTTTGCACCCAAGCATACTATATTAGCGTGGAATCACACAACCAAACTATGAAATCCTATTAAAACTTGTTTTCCCTTACTTTCAGCGAAAGCAGAGTTGACGGCATGTTTCGTCCACACCGAATACTGAAGACTCAGAGTTTTAACTTACACTTCTCAACCCATGGCGCTACCTTGAGTTCTGGCTTAAAGAGGAAAACGGTGAAATGCTGTGAACAAAGTGTACTGATGAGCCACTCAGAGCGGAAGTCCCAACAACAGCTGCAGCTGGACAAGCTTTTCTCCTGCTTCCCATCGATGATGACTGAGACTCCCAATGGCCAACCTCCCACACTCATTCCGGCAGCCTGTGGATGTTCTCTTGCATCACTGAAATGCATTCTAATTGGCTTCCTTCTTAAGGACCACCCAGAAGTTGCACCTGGTAAAACATGCTGCCTATGGGTTCAATTTCCTTTGCTGTGTAGTACGGGGAAGGACTGAACAGACCCATGTGTTTTGGGGAAGCTTCTTTGAATTGCTCTGTTTTGCAGCTTGACTGTGATAAGCAAAAAAGATTTATACAAGCCAGAACAGTAGTCAGCGTTAATAAGGATGCCCAAATCCCCATACGAAGCTAAACGAGATTGCAGAAACCTTCATAGATTCTAGAATGGGATCTGCTACCATAACATGCCATTGATAACTTTGCTAACATTCACAGATTGGTGGTGCTTGCTTCACAGATGCTGATAAACTTGCGATCAGATACGTGATTATGACACATTAAGCTTTATCTCCAAGTCATAACTTAGCTAAAAGAATCTCAAAGGAGAGAAAAGAATCTTTTCCTCATGTGTTGCTAGGTCGACTATTTAGGTTGACTATCTATAGGTGGCTAAAGCACCTCTAACAGAAGACATGTTAATGAGAAAAACCTTGAAAATTGAATTAATATACAAAGCTTTACGTGAAACAGGAACCTTCAGAAGCAAACAAGGAAATGTGTGTGTTTTTGTGCTTAGTTGTGAAAAGTGTCAGCCAAGAGGGTGCAAATTGAAATCAACAGATTGACCTGGTAAGAATGAGCAGAGAAACCATGAAATGCGTGTTGGTCTAGATTCTTTTCCTGGTGTGGAGTGGGCACTTCTCTTGGGGATATTAAGTCATGCTCTAATGTCAGAGAATCCTGGATAGGAGATTTCACAATTGCCAGTAGGAACTGGATGTCAGCGGCCCCACTCACTCTCACCTAACGTGTTTGATCGAGGTCTCCTGCTGAGGTTGGAACTTATTGATCTGGCCAGGTCAATTGGCCAACAGGCCAGAAGTCCTCCTTCCCTGCTCTTCCTCTCCATCACAGGTTTGCCTGGCCTTTTACATGGGTGCTGGAAACCCAGAGTCAGGTGCATAAGCAACCAGTTTACCGAATGAGCAACCGCCCCAGCCCAAAGAGCAGACAAGGATTTTATGATCGATGTCAGTGACTCCTAATGACAAGGTCAGAGCAGCCTTCTGCTTTTTGCAGTTTGCTCAAATTGCCACTGCACCAGCTTTTCAATCAAAACATCTTAAACTCCAACAACAAGCAATATAAAGCTTTGCTTCCCCATGTCATTTTGTTCATGATGCGTAGAAATTTACCGACATTTAAATACTATAAGGACAAAGAATAAATTTTCTCTTTCTTTCTCTGCCCCATTTCTACTTGTCTAGCTAGGAAATAGTATGAATTAACTAAAGGATTTTCTTAAAATTCTCCGCTCCTTCCCATGTGCTCTTGCCTTCATCTAAACTGTTTTTCCACACAACTTTCTGTTTTTCTTTTACAAATCCAGAGAAAATAATTAAATTACTAAATAAGGCAATTTAAACTGTCAACAGAAACCCTTCCTTTTCACTGACCTAGGCTTTCTCAAACCTCATCTAAAATATATTTGCATAGTTCATTTCTATTTCCTGGAAGAAAAATGAGTGGACTTCAGTTTGACACTAACACAGTATACTTTTAACAGAGAAATAAAGCCTAAGACTGTTGACATTGTGGAAGACATTTTTTTCTTCTGACAGTATCTGATAAAGTCCCTAACACTGTGTTATTGAGACATGGTAATCAGTCAAATATTTATTAAGCAAGTAACATGTAAGTTGACCATTATTATGTCTGACCAAGGTGAATACAGTATCTCAGATTATGGTGGCAAGCTATGGTATACCAGAGCTCCTGTATGCCACTGAAAAACCTCTGTACATGTGAGGGACCAGGGGCTGCTCAGTTACATACAAGAGAAAATGATTTAATTCGTCAATGGTAATAAGAGCCAGGTTTCTCGGGTAGGAAAAGGAATATGCTCTAAACACAAAGTTCAGAAATCTGTCTGAACTTCAAATAGTAATATTAGGATAAGTATGATTTTTTAAAAGCATATAGGTTCAGAAACAGATGAAAATGTGCTAATGTATATTTACAATGTATGTTAACAGGTAACGTACATACAATACATATGTTTATGTTTGTAATCATATACATAGTATCTAACTCTGTCCACTTAGGAAGGGACAGGACACTAGCAGTAACATGTCATAGGCAGTCTTGGTTTCTAATAATCATGGTCTGCTGAAAAGAATGAAGATTCTCCAGGAAAATGGCAGTCTTGGTCAACACGGTTGGCAATGACCCCCTGACCTCTGAATCCTCAAGCATTTCCTGCTCCCTCATGAAATAATGCTGATCTGTTTGTGCTGTTTTCCCAGTTCCTCACTAAAGCAGGGCCCTTGTGTTTGAGATCTTTCATTCTTACTGGTCAGGTTCTCCTGATCAGTACAGGTTTTTAACAAATGGTAAAGACTAATTTTCTACATTCTACTGTACAAAACTCACTATGGTAGCAACCGTACCTCATAGAAACCTATCAAAGTGACAAGTATAGCAAAAACTAGGTATTCATCTTTGATTCGTGGTCACCTGAAGAACCCTTTGTCACCATAAAAAAAAAAGAATTAATTGAGTACATTCATACATAGGCTTTTAAAAGATATATATCAATCCAACTATTTAATATGATATTTTCACTACATGTTTCAGACTGTTACCAAGTTTATTTTTATGAATTTACTCTTTTTCTTGTTAATACTGAATGAAATTATCATTTATATTTTGTGATGAGGTACCAAAGACACTTGGCCTCCTAGGAGACAATTTTTAATTTTATTTTACTTATTAGTAAAATCTTCAAGTGTGAATAAAAGAAAGACATGAAAAATAACCATCAGCATTTCACTTCATTAGTGACACATTACATGGTGTGTAGTAAAACTCAAAGTCAATGTATGTAATTAACATATATTTAGGTCTTAAAAAAGATTATCTTACAAAAGCCAAACAAAATATCTTGGTAGATCTTTTGAGGTCTACGTGGTATTGTCTTTTTTGCTTCCACCTTCATATTTTCCCTCACGGAGTGGAGAGAAAAGAATGCAGGTGGTCAATTTACATACAATCTTGTATTTGGTTCAACTACCATAATTACTTGGCAAGACCACAGGCTTAACACTAAACCATGAGATTGTCTGGTGGTAACGGCACATACCTTTAGTCTCTGCACTTGGGGTCAGAGGAAGGCAGATCTCCAAGTTCAAGTTCAGCCTAGTATACAGAGTGAATTCCAGGACAGCCAGGACTACACACAGAGAAATCCTGTCTTGGAAAACAAAAACAAAACAACAACAAAAAAAACATAAGCTTGTTTTGAGGACTTCTCAATAGCCAAAAGTAGAGTGTTCTTTGTCTTATTAATAGGAAAAATTATAAAGGTAATTGAATTAATTATACATGCCATAAATAACTGCAGTTACTTTCTTGCATTAACTTTTTGCTACTGTGTTCAAAAGCGAACTTGAATATTTTTGCCTTTTAATTATGTACTTTTATATTCTTAACAAAATTGAGTTGAGAATTTTTAGTCCTGTACCCTTTTCTAAGCCCTCTCCCCAGGCCAAAGTAAAACAGAGCTAACAAAAGACAGTTGAGTGTTTCGAATAACATTCATTGTTGTTTTGAGATGGGATTTCATACAGGCTAAGCTGGCCTCAGATTCATCATATAACCAAGGATAAGCTTCTGATCTGCCTCTGCTACCTGAATGCTGGAGTCGTGGGTGTGTGACACTATGTTTTTATTCGTTTAATGCAATACTTGGGATAGAATCTAGCACTTTTCACAAAAGAGGCGGCCAGCACTCTACCTAATGGGCTTCATCTTTACCATAGTACTTTTTCTCATTAGAATATATGCATAGTTATTAGAGTGTGTGTAGAAAAAACCCACAGTCTAAATAGATGGAAGAAATGGACCATGATGAGGAAAATTGTGTGAACCATTCATTATTGTAAGTATAATAGCCATTTAATATCTGTGTGAGTAAGTAATTGGGTGCTACAGTTACCATGTAAATTGAGCAATAATTACTGCATCATCAAAAACATTTTTTAAAGATACAGATTCATTAAATCAACAATAAAGTGTACAAGTGAGAACAGAGGGAATTCACAAGACATACAGTTGTAGCTGTTGGCTAAAGTGGTAAACTACAATGTACTGCCATTGGAGTGTTATCTAGTAAAGCCATAAGTATCACAATGTGAATGAGAGCGACACAGAAAGGCACAGAAGGGGGAGAGAGGAATTCGTTGTTTAAAAAAAGTTCTTTAAGAGACTTTACTTGAGATTCGGTTTTATTTTATGCATATGTTTGCCTGCATTTATGTCTGTGCACCAAGTGCCAGGATGTTCAGAAAAGGGCTCTGGGTTCCTTGGAACTGGAGTTACAGATGACTGTGAGTCCCATGTGTGTGCTGAAAACCAAACCCAGGTCCTGTGAGAGAGCAGCCAGTGAGGCTATTAACCATGAAGGCATCTCTACAGCTCCCAAAGGAAAGCTTTCATAACTAATTTTGAAAGTTTTATGATATAATTACAATATACTCAAGACAATACACAGTGATTACAGTTGCTTCCCAGTGCTCCATCTACCACCCCCCTACTCCCACCCCCTCCTTCTAACCAACTAGTGACCCCCACACACTCATGGCCTTTTCTCTCCCTCTTTTACACTCTATGCAGGCAGTCACAGAGGCTTTGTTTACATGACTGTGATGCCATACCCAAATGACAATGTCCTAACAAGTTCCTCCTCGTCCTTCACCTCCCCTAGTCCTTCTACCCCCTTTTACAATATTCTTGGGCCTCTAAAAGTGAAACCAATGTTCAGTTTGGGGGCCTAACACTCATTGATTCTTATTATGTTTGCCACTTATGAGTCCCCACTTTGATGACTGCCTAACTGCCAAAGAGGTTTCTCTAAACATACCTGAGACCTGCACTACCTATGGGTATACACAGACATATTTAAAAGTCTGTTAAACTGTGTTTTTCTTTCCAGTCCCAACCTCCCAGAATAAGGACTCAAACTCAAAACACACTTACAGATACCTAGGCCATATAGCTAGGTTCATTCCCTGACTAGCTAATAATTTCTAATAACCCGTTTATACTAAAATAAATTCTACCACATGGCTGGTTATCTCTGCTCAGATACCAAGCATCTGTTCTCTTTACATCTTCCCCAGTGACCCATCCCACATCTAGTTCGATGCCAGAACCCTCTCTGCTAGAGTTAGGTGCCAGAATACAGAAGATATGGCCTCTGATCTGGGAAGTGAGCTGCACTTAGGACCAAAACCAAAGATTAGGGTGCTAAGGTAGATGTGAACCCTAACCTAGGAAGTAAGCTCCACATGGTCCCTGCAATGATTGGGGAGCTAGGGTATCAGAATGTGGCTGATGTGGCCCCTGACATTTGAAATGAGCTCCATGGGGGTCATGAGGCTTATTTTGAAGGTCAAAAAAATGCAGAGATATATGACCTCTGACCTGAGAAGCAAGATCCCCTCGGGTTTCAACAACTATTTTTAAGCTCCAGTATTCTTTTTCTTCAAACAACAATAAATTTGGTATCCTAAACAATAAATCATTTTGTGTTGTGTATATTTTAGCATTTAATGTTGCCTTCTGAATACCTATAATTTTTAACCTATGTGTAGACATGAAATGGGAGTAATACTGATGTCTTTTGGGGGGGAGGTTCTAAAACCTAAGTTTTAGATACACAGATAGTCCTATAGTAATGGAATAATTATCTTTGCTGTTAGTTAAAAGCATATAAGACTTCTTACATGATACCATGGGAAATAAACAATGCTTTTATTATTAGTTTGTCTAGTATTATATGGGAGAACTAAACATGTTTATTTTGATGGATCACAGTTTGAAAGTAATCCACAAATATTTGTCAGTTTTAAATGTCTTGACATTTTTTTTTTTTTAAGATTCTTGGGGTTATTTTATCTTCAGTTGTTTCGTGACGTTAGGATCAACCTCAGCTTTACACAAGTAAGTCAGGTGCTTTGCCACTGGGCCATATTCCATAGCCCTTAGGTTCTAAGGCCAGGGTCTCCTTATGTAACCCAGGATGGTTTCAAACGCATGGTTTTTCTGCCTCAGCAAGTGTGCACCACCATGCCTGGAGTCGCCTACAAATTTTTAAAACTCACAACACCTTAATCACTTTGAAGATGAATAAATTTAACTTAATATCTCAATCTGTTGCTCAGTATTGTTTTGTTTGTCTATGATGTTCAAAGCCATCAAGGTTCAGCTTAATTTCTTGGCAGTAGCTTCATTCACTTGATTCTTTCTCAAAAAAGGCTCACGGTTTTAAACTTCTAAACATTAAAATGTGTCGGAGTCAACCCAGTAGAAAAGTATAAGGATGCTTAAACTTGGAATATTTTAGGTGCATTTTTTAAAGTGATTTTGGAAAAGAAAAAATTTCAAATTAGGATGATTATCGGGTAGTATCTCTAAGGACTCTGGAAATTAAATATTCAGATATCCCTAAGGCAGGAAAGTAAAAAATTATTCTATCTAGATTGTTAATAATAAGACAGCCAACTCTTTCAAACAGATATATACAATATAAAATATTATGCAATGAGTTATGTATGGCATGCACACTGCATCCCACTAGAATGCTATTATTCAATGCATAACATAATTTTTACCTATGTCTAAATATAGACTGTAAATTTATCTCTTGCGCTATAGAAAATGAACACAATGTTTACATTTACAGCTTCCAACATCACTGGGTCCTGCTCCAGGTTAGGCTTTCTTCTCTTCCCTTATATGGACATAGCTCAACTTGACCTAAGTTGTGGAAAGTCCATGGGACTTGTGCATAGTCAAGCAGCAGAGGCTTTGTCAGAAGGATTCATTTGCACTGGAAAACCTGAGAGGACAGAGCATTGCCCAACAAAGACAGACAGTGTCACTTCTACACTGTGTACAAAAGGTGGCATATGAACATCTTGGTGCCACTTTGGGCACATAGTTACCCTGAGTCATTACTGAAAAGTTATTGAACTCAAGGAATTTTAATGAGTTTTTACTGTTATTTTATATTGAACAACCATAGAGAGAATACTCAGAAAGATCACCTTTCTTATTTGCAAAGGAAATATATAAGTTGAAGAGATATCGTCTTCATCAATAAGTGTGTATGGAGATGCCTACATAAAGATGACAAGCTTCTACATTTCTCCAATCTGCACAAAAGCAACTAGGTTAGGAGCAGGCTGGTCTACATAGCCATTGGAAATTCCCATATTGGAGTTCTTTTAGAAGAAACTATGATTAGTATTATCAAAAGATGTCAGACACAGGCCTAGTGAGACTGTGCTGAAAGTAGCCAGGAAACAGAGAGGTATGGGCTGACCGCCCGGAAAGTGCCCACCCATTGGTTAAGGGGAGCAGGTGCCATAGGAACACGGGTTACACCCAGAAGGCCCTTTCTTGGGGACCAAACACTCAAGCGATTTGCCACCTAAAACAGTGGAGATCCAGGGACATAGGCCAGGTACATGGGAGAGACCAGAACCAAACACAGACAACAAGATGGCAAGAGGAAAGTGAAAGAACTTACCCAATGGAGACCAAGACAACCAGGCAACATCAGAACCCATCTCTCTCATCAAAACAAACAGCGGAATGCTAAACACTCCAGAAAAAGAAAACTCAGACCCGAAATCATACGTCAAGATGATGATAGAGATCTTTAAACAAGAACAGGAGGAAAAGTATAAAGAAATGGAAGCTTTTACAGAAGAAACACAAAAAACACTCAAAGACATCAAAGAACTAGAGGAAAACAGAACCAAAGGGATGAAGGAATTGAAGAAGAAATTTAAAATGGAAATGGAAACAATAAAGAAAAGACAAAAAGAGACAACCCTAGAGGTAGAAAACCTAAAAAAAAATCAGGAGTCACAGATGCAAGCATATCCAACAGACAACAAGAAATGGAAGAGAGAATCTAGGGAGGCCGAAGACAAGATTAAAAACATAGACAAAACAGTCAGAGAAGATGCAAAAGCCAAAAAGCTCCTAACCCAAAATGTCCAAGAGATCCAGGACACAATGAGAAGACCAAAGCTAAGGATACTAAGAATAGAAGAGGGCAAAGAATATCAACTAAGAGGCACAGTAAATATATTCAACAAAATCAGAGAACAAAGCTTCCCTACCCTTAAGAATGAGATGACCATGAGCATAAAAGAAGCCTACAGAACTCCAAATAGAGTGGACCAGAAAATAAATTACTCCCAACACATAATAGTCAAAATGCCAAGTGCCCAAAGTAAAGAAAGAAAACTAAAAGCAGTAAGGGAAAAAGGTCATGTAATATATAAAGGTAGACGAGTCAGAATCACACCCGATTTCTCAACAGAGACTATGAAAGCTACAAGATCCTGGACAGACATCATGCAGATCCTAAGAGTACGCAAGTGTCAACCCAGGCTGCTATACCCAGCAAAACTCTCAATCACCATAGATGGAGAGACCAAGATATTCCAGGACAAAACTAAATTTAAACAATATCTGACCGAAAACCCAGCACTACAACAAATTATAGGTGGAAAACCCAATACAAGGAAAGAAACTACATCCTAGTAAAAACAAGAAAATGTCTAAGCAAGAAAATCAAAAGAAGAAAGACATACAGGCACAATTCTACCTCTAAAAGCAAAAAAATAGCAGGAAACAGCAACAACTATCTGTTGATATATGTTAACATAATCAGACTCAATTCCCCAATAAACAGACATAGGCTATCAGACTGGAAGTATAAACAGAATCCAGCATTTTGCTGCATACAGGAAACTCATCTCAGAGAAAAAAACAGACAGTATCTCAGAGTAAAAGGTTGGGGAAAAAAAAATCTTCCAAGAAAAGGGCCCAAAGAAACCAGCTGGAGTAGTCATTCTAATATTGAATAAAATTCAATAATTTTCAAAAAAGATAAGGAAGAACACTTTTTACAAATTACAAAGAAAATTTGTCAGATGGAACTCTCAATCCTTAACATATATGCTCCAAATACAAGAGCACCCATATTCATAAAAGAAATGCGACTAAAGCTCAAAAAATACATTGCACCCACACACAATAAAAGTGGGAGACCTCAACACCCCACTCTTATCAATAGACAGACCATGGAAACAGAAACTGAACAAGGGCACAGTGAAACTAGCAGAGGTTATGAACCAATTGGAATTAACAGACATCTACATAACATTTCATCCCAAATCAAAAGAATACACCTTCTTCTCAGCACCTCACAGCACCTTCACAAAAATTGAGCATATAATTGGTCACAAAACAAGCCTCAATAGATATAAGAAGACTGAAATACTCCCATGCATCCTTTCAGATCACCATGGTCCAAGGCTGGTCTTTAATAAACAACAAAGACAGCAAAAAGCCCATATACACATAGAAACTAAACAATGCTCTATTAAACGATAGCATGGTCAAAGAAAAAATAAAGAAATTAAGGATTTTCTAGAATTTAGTGAAAACAAAAATACAACATACCCAAAACTATGAGATGCAATGAAAGCAGAACTGAGATGAAAACTCATAGCTCTGGGTGATTCCAAAAAGAAACTGGAGAGAGCATACACTAGCACCTGGCAGCACAGTTGAAATCTCTAGAAAAAAAAAAAGAAAGCAGATACACCCAAGAGGAATAGATGGCAAGAAATAATAAAACTTAGGGCAGAAATAGATCAAATAAAAACAAAAAGAACCATGCAAAGAATCAACCAAGAGCTGGGTCTTTGGGAAAATTAACAAGATTGATAAACACTTAGCCAGACTAACTAGAGGGCAAAGAGAGAGTATCCAAATTAACAAAATCAGAAATGAATGTGGAGACATAATTACTGAAACTGAGGAAATTCAAGAAATCATCAGATCCTACTATAAAATCCTATGCTCTACAAGGCTGGAAAAGCAGGAGGAAATGTATGAATTCCTAGACAGATACCAGATACTAAAGTTAAACCAGGACCAGGTAAACTATCTAAATAATCCCATAACACCTAAAGAAATAGAAGCAGTCATCAAAAGCCTCCCAACTAAAAAAAAGCCCAGATCCAGATGGGTTCAGTGCAGAATTTTATCAAACATTTATTGATGACCTAACACCAATACTCTCCAAACTATTCCACAAAATAGAATCAGAAGGAACTCTACCTAACTCATTTTTTGAGGCTACAATAACGCTCATTCTTAAACCACACAAAGACCCTACAAGGAAAGAGAACTTCAGACCAATCTCACTTAAGAACTTTGATGCAAAAATACTTAACAAAATCCTTGCAAACAGAATCCAAGAACATATCAAAATGACCATTCACTGTGATCAAGTAGGCTTGATTCCTGGGATGCAGGGATGGTTTAATATACAGAAATCCATCAATGTAATCCACCATTTAAACAAACTCAAAGAAAAAAACCACCTGGTCATCTCACTAGATGCTGAGAAAGCATTTGACAAAATTAAACACCTCTTCATGTTACAAAGTCTTGGAAAGAACAGGAATCCAAGGCCCATACCTAAACATAAAAAAAGCAGTATACAGCAAACCAACAGCCAACATCAAACTTAACAGTGGGAAACTTGAAGCAATCCCACTAAAATCAGGGACTCAACAAGGCTGCCCACTCTCCCCCTACCTATTCAACATAGTACTGGAAGTCCTGGCTGGAGCAATTAGACAGCAAAAGGAAATCAAAGGGATACAAATTGGAAAGGAAGAAGTAAAAATATCACTATTTGCAGATGAAATGATAGTATACTTAAGTGACCACAAAAATTCCACCAGAGAACTCCTACAGCTAACAAACAAGTTCAGGAAAGTGGCTGGATATAAAATTAACTCAACCAAATCAGTAGCCTTCCTATACTCAAAGGACAAACATAGGGGGAAAGAAATTAGGGAAAAGATACCCTTCACAATAGTCACAAAAACTATGAAATACCTTGGTGTGACTCTAACTAAGCAAGTGAAGGACCTGTACGACAAGAACTTCAAACCTCTAAAGAAGGAAATTGAGGATGATCTCAGAAAATGGAAAGATCTCCCATGCTCATGGATTGGAAGGATCAACATTTTTAAAATAGCCATCTTACCAAAAGCTATCTACTCCTCAGTTATTAAAATAATTTTATGAAAATCTTAAGCAAATGGATGAAACTAGAAGGTATCACCCTGAGTGAGGTAACCCACTCAAAAAGCAAAAAGAAAAAAAAAAAAACAAAATACAAAATAACCACATGGTATATACACTGATAAGTGGATATTAGCCCAAAAACTCAGATTACCCAAGGTACAATCCACAGACCACATGAAACTCAAGAAAAAGAAAGACCAAGGTGCAGATGCTTCAGTCCATCTTAGAATGGGAAACAAAAATATTCACAGGAGAAAATACTAAGACAAACTTGAAGCAGAGATTGTTGCAAAGGCCATCCAGAGACTGCCGCACCTGGAGATCCAGCCCATATACAACCACCAAACCCAGATTATATTTCTGATGCCAAGAAGTACGTGTTGACAGAAGCGTGATATAGCTGTCTTCTGAGAGGCTCTGCCAGATCATGACAAATATAGAGGTGGACACTCACAGCCAACCATTGATCTCAGAAAAATAAAATAAAATAAAATAAAATAAATAAATAAATAAATAAATAAATAAACAAATAAATAAATAAATAAAACAAAAAAAAACATAGAGTGGGGTGGGGGGTTGCAACTGTATATTCTAGAGTTGAGTCTAAAAATACAGAAAGAAACATCTAAAACACTGTGAATGCATGAGACAGAGAAGTTCAAGAATTGTCAAATGTTGAGAGTTCTTGAATTTTATGTATAAAACTGACATAGAACTAAAGTTATTTGATGAATAATGCAAGGTCTACAGCAACTAAAGAAATCTGTAAATGAACAGCATTAAGAATTCTGCCTGAAATTCTTATGTTACATGATCCATCGATCTAACAAATACTGTATTGGTAGCAGAAAAATAGAACTAAAAAAATTATTGTCACCCAGTTTATTAAAATATATCATCCACTTTTATATCACCCACTCTGGAAAGCGATTTTACACTCTGTCATTATTCAAATCTATAGCAAACAAAAGTCCCATATGTCATATGTGTCACTCAGACAAGCTATAACACAATGCAGGTTAAAAATGCGTGTATATCTGCACTGTTGGAATATCACCCCGAGAGAGCTTCGAGGGGATATCTGGGCTGATGAGATGGCCCAGAGGGTAAAGGCACTCGCTGCCAAGCCTGATAACCTAAGTTCAGTTCCTGAGACCCACGTGGTAGGAGAAGAGAACTGTATGTTGTACATTGTCTTCTGTCTAACTTCTGCTTCAGTGCTGTAGCACACACAACCACCTCCCAATAAACACACGAGACATGAACCATTAGAATCAATATGACTGAAGAGACTTTTAGTAGCAAAGTCCTAAAAGCAGAGAATTTTTATCTGTGCCATAAAAGAAAAACAGGACAAACAAAATTCTCACAAAACCCAAGTCTACTTGTCTTGAAAAGGCTACTTGTAAATGGGAAGCATTAAATGCTTTTTTATTCAATACTGTTACCTTACATTTTTGAGGATTTGCCATTATCATAAATATCAAAACAAGCCCACTTAAATTATGTCTTTTTTCACTCTCGGATCGACAGAAAAACTCAACAGGGAAAAAAATCACACTTGTCAATATTAGGTTTTTTTTTTTTTTTTGACAAAGTTCCAACATGAAATACATGTACTGTGGGAAACTGATAACACAAATTCTATGTGTGGGGGATTTGGTAAAGAACAAGCAGCTGCTCACCATTCAAGCAACCACCACAACTGAAAACACCCAACTTACCCAACTCCGAACTTTCTCATATAGGAAAAACCCACAGAACGCCAGCTGTTACTGTCTTGGCAGAGATTGTATTGCTTTTCGTCCTGCCAAGCCCACACACCTCCTTTGCCTCCCTAGGTTGTTTGTGCATGTGAACCAACCTTCCCTACAGTTCTTCCTGCTGTCTATGGGGTAGAATTCTTATGAATATTCCTATCTGTTCTTCAGTGAAAATAAGCTAAAATTATCCCAAAATTGGACCTTACTCCCTACCCCTTAATTCTAAAGGTAATATAAAAAGGATTCTGTGGCGGGGGAGGAATTACTGAACACTATGCAGTAGCGTCAGCCCCAGGGATGACACTCACGTGTACATGGATAGGAATGTCAACTCAAGGCAGGAAATGCGACAGCCCTCTTCTCTGTCCATAGGAGTACAGAACGTCAAAGCCACACAAAGTCCCTTCTTTCTTCTCAAATATTTTCATGGGGCTCTTCTCTTCAATGAGAGTATAATCTTACTTTCAAATTGCATAGCAAATTTCTATAGATTATAATTCTACATTTTCTACCGACACGCTATTAAAAGAACCAAAGAGGAAAGAAATTTTAAATATTAAATTTCCCTTGCAAAAGATAGGAAGATTAGGAGGGAAGGTGTTGTGTTAGCTTCTTTTATCAGGTTGTTTTATTTGTCCTCTGGTATGTTCATGAGAACTTGCATATTTTTGATGTGCAAAAATACAAATTTCATTTTCTGAGCATATTTTTGTTTTGTAAGTATTCTCTAATATGTAATTATGATGAATGTCAGTTTTTAAAAAATAATTTAAGAGTCTAAATGACTGCATTCTCATCTAATCTTAAAGGTCACAAAGAAAAAGAAAACGAGTTGATCCTCTGTCGAATTTTGACTGCCCTATACCAGTGAAATTCTCCATGGATCAATTGTTCAGACAGTTGTTATAAGTCAGAAAATATTCACTATAACAAGAAGCCATAGTTAAGAACACAAGGACTATGGGAACGGTCTTTCTCATTTTCTCACCACCTCAAGAAAAATCAAGAGTCATCACGGGTATCAGAAAAACTGTGCTGACACTCTCCGATTTGAGGGCAGCAGTGTGACCTGCAGCAAAGCAAGTTTCCAACATGTAGAAGGGACAGCTAGATCACTTACTCCTCAGCAGCATTAGAAGTCAGAAGAACCCCCTCAGTTACCTTATCTTTCTCTCTCTTAAAAGGGATCCGAAAACCTATGAAGTAGCTTCCCTAAAATAATCCCATCCCACCCCAAATGCTTTTGGAATTGAGTAACAGAATAAAAAACAAAAACAAAAACACGCCAAGATGCCAGTCTCTAGGTGAAAGAAAACTGAGCCTGCTAAGTGAAGAAATCTCTGCTGAAATCACTTGCACCAGAATCACCTAGAGAATTTCTTAAATTCAGCCTCAACCCTCACCCTCACAGAGCAAGGGAAGCAAGCAGTTAGATGGATGGAGAGGAGATGGGGAGGCCTCCAGAAATTCATGTGGTAGAACTGGTAGCCTTGCTATCATCACACTAACAATTTGGAACCAATAGCATTTCCCAATAGGTAGGGGTAGGTATCTTCATAGTCAATTTGGTTAGATCTGGAATCAGCTAAAAGTCAGGCCACTGGACAGATCTATAAAGGGTAGCTCCTTGAGGGGCTAAATGAGGGGAAAGACTCTACCCCAAAATGGATGACACCTGCCAGCTCCAGTATAAGTATAAAGAAGTGCAAAGGGAAAGCTCTTGCTTTTTCACCTGCTAGCTTTTACACCCTACTAGTAAGTGCATCTACTCCTTTGCTGCCTCCATGGCTGCTCCTTCGCTAGCAGAGAAGCCCATATTCTTCAGCCTTCCAATATAGCAGATCTCCAGGAATTTTCTGACTTTCTCATCATGTTGGGAAGGCTGAAGCATCTACCTCAGGTGTCTAGACAGCCACTGTTAGGGTACTCAGTGTACCATATAAGTTAACAAATAAATTCCCTTTGTAATACGTTTTTCTGGTGGGTCTGTTCCTCTAGGGAACCCTGACTAATGCAGTATCTAAATGCACTATTTTTATGTAATGCACTCTCGTGATCTATATTCTTGTCATGTTTCCCCTGTTCCATCCTTCAGTTCTATTGGCCTGGACCTTGAGAAACCTTAAGCCTAGCCATCTTCCTTACGTACCCACTTGGTCCAAAAGAAGTCTCTTAGTATTTGTCTTCCACCAACTTACAGAATAAAGCTTGACCAACTGTCCACACATCTTGTTGTCTGCTCTACAGAAAGAACATACGCCGGCTTGACCACTTCTTTGGAGTTTTCCAGGTACAGAATAAGTCTCCTTATGTTTTGGATTTTCTAATTATGTTTATTAGTGGGGGTACATGTGCATGAGTGCAGGCATCCAGAGGCAACAAATCCTCCTAGCTGATGTGGAAAGATGCTGAGATCGAACTTGGTCCTCTGGGAGAGCCATGCTCTCTCCTAACTGATGAGCCATCTCTCCAATCTCAAGTCTTCTCACGGAACAAATGGTTCCAATTTCCTCTGTGGGCATTTTGAGCCCCCTGAGTCTCTTTGGCTTAAGGGAAAAGCACACTTCCCAATACTCCTTTTCTTTTTCTTAAATCAAAGAAAAGAAATACTTATTTATATGTTATTTATGGCTAAAAATTCCCTTTGGAAAATTTATTTCTCAGGTACTGGCTTATATTGACTACATTGAATGTGGACCCCAAATCTTCAGAGACACCAGTTAAAGGCATGCTGAAGAGGTGTATCTACCATATTTTATCTATCTCTTCTCTACTTTAAGGCTTAGCCAGCATTCTAAAGTCTAAGGGGAAGTTCTGTGTACTTTGTGTTATACAACATTTGGAATAATTGTGTTTAAAACATTTGTTTGCAGTCACAAACTATGGATTTTTCTAATTCACGGTCACTAAATTAATCACCCTTTCAAATATTAATAATAGCATAGAATCTAACTCTTCTATAGTCTAATAAAAATTTCATTTTAAAATATTTTGGCTTAACCAAATCCTCCAAAACTCCCATGTACTAAAACACCAACCATTGAGCTGACATTGAGAGAACTATTGATCCAGTTGCATATGTAGCTGAAGATAGCAGTGTCTGGCATCAATGTGAGAAGAGGCTTTTGGTCCAGGGAGGGCATGTTTTCCCAATGTAAGGGAATGCCAAGGCAATGGGGTGGAAAGGGTGGTTAGGAGGGAGTCCACCTTTGTGAAGGTAGATGGAGGGGAAGGGGGGAATGGGAGCAGGGTGGAGGAAAAAGATAACATCTTACATGTAAATACAGAGTATCTAATAAAAATGAGAAAAAAAATACTTTGGTTTAATGGTTTATGCAAATTTCACACATGAAGGTCTGGTTTTTATTAGCTGAAACAGACAATGGATGATCAGCTCATTGGGGTTTTTGCACAGGAACTGACTTTTGTCCCAAGAGTCTAGGTTTTCTTTCAAAATACAAAAAAAAAGGTAAGATATTGTTTATATGTCCTTATTTTATTATGTTATGTGCATATGATCTCTGTGTAAATATAGTAATGTGTGCCATGGTGTGCATGTATAGGACAAAAGACAACTTTTGGAAGATGGTTTCTTTCTTCCACATAAACATGGGCTGAGAGGTGTGAGCTCACCAGGCTTGTTCCATGAACAAGTGTCTTACCTGATCAGACTCCTCTTTTCTTTATTATTATTTTTTTTTTTTTTTACATCCCAAATGTTGATCTCACCTCCGGTCCCCCTCACAGAGTTCCTCCTCCACCCCCCCTTCACCTCTGAAAGGGCAGTGTGCCCATATTCCTCCACCCTGGGGCATCAAGTCCCTGAGGCCAGACACGGCAGCCCTTTGATACATGTGTACTTATGTGCTGGAAGCATTGATCCAGCCCATGTATGCTCTTTGGTTGGTGACTCAGTCTCTGTGAGCTCTCAGAGGTCCAGGTTGTTTGACACTGTTGGCATTCCCATGGAGTTGCCATCTCCTGGGGGCCTTTAATCTGTCCCCTAACTCTTCCACAGAGGTTATTGACCTTTGCCCAATGTTTGTCTGTGGGTGTCTGCATCTGTCTCAGTCAGCTGCTGGGTAGAGCCTCTCAGAGGGCTGCTATGCTGCAAGCACAACACAGCATCATTAATAGTGTGAGGGATTGGTGCCTACCCATGTGATAGGGCTCAAAATAAGCCCGTCACTGCTCTGGATTAAGAAGAGGATAGGCCTTGCTTTACTTTGAGAATTAAGTACAACCTATGCCAAACAAAGTATGATTCTTTGTAGCCACAAATTTTCAGTGACTGTTAAGGGCAAAAGCTGAGCTCATCTTTTCTCAGAAGAGAAAAATGAGATCTAACAGTGTGACTTTTAGGAACGCACAGAATTTCCTTAGAGCTCATTGAGACATCTCTTCATCTCCTTTTAAGCAACAGGTCTAAGCTGCATTTACCAGTGTTCTTTGCAATTAAATGTGTCCATGTGGCTGGTTTGTAATCAATAAAGCATGAGCAGATGTGACATGTACTTTGTGTATCTGTCCCATGGAACTTTTGAGTATCTGCTCCTCTGTCCTTTCTCTTCTGGCTGATGCAATGTAGATGAGTCTTGGGACGATTCTGACAGTCCTGATTAATAGACAAAAAATCATGTGCCTTCTAGAAAAGGCTCCGCATCTTTTCTTCTTCTCAAAGACATCACATGCTGCCTAGACAACTCTGGCTCTGCCACTGTTCATGCCCCTAATGAGAATCCCAGGTTATCTGGATCAGCAGGAGCGTCCCCATGCCTGCATGCCTTCCAGACTACTCTGCTTTCTTTTTGTTCTTTTTGTTTGTTTGTTTGTTTGTTTGTTTGTTTTTGGACTTTCATCAAGTGCTACACTGTACCTGTAGTGTCCCATTGTCTGAATGGTTACTGCAGGGAGAATTCTATATGCTACGTCAGAGCTCTATAGGATGACTCTTAACCTCACTCCATAGTTGCTGACTTCAAATTATCAGAGGTAAAACATCAATCTAACCCTATGTAAGTATGCGTACATAGGCTTGTGTCTGTCTATGTCTGTGTCTATGCCTGTGTCTGTGTGCATGATGGGGCTGTGCATGTACAGTGGCATGCATGTGGAAGTAAGAGGACTATTTTGTGAATAGGGCCCTGACTCTTTACACCATCCCAGTAACCCATGA
Organism: Micromys minutus; assembly: GCF_963924665.1. Classification (NCBI taxonomy): domain Eukaryota; kingdom Metazoa; phylum Chordata; class Mammalia; order Rodentia; family Muridae; genus Micromys; species Micromys minutus. The sequence continues at coordinate 26,359,784 of NC_137965.1, read as the reverse complement.
TTCTTGTAAGCAACTAATACTGCATGCATTTCGTAATGTCTTGCTTTGTTATTTAAGCCCAAATAGAGATAATTTAGAGACATCTTTTGAAGAGAAAGTCTATACATATGATTCTTCAAATACAAACCCCATTCCAAAGCCAAATTTGATTGCTTAATGAACACTACAACCTTAGCAATTTTGCCTGCACAACTCTGTCTGCTGTGCTCCTGTCTTTTCTTCTGTCTCTTGCCCAAGAACGTGTTTCTTCTGAGTCCAGCTGCCCTGTGTGCTTTGTATTTATCAACTATTTCTAATGCCCTTTGTTGTTCGTGCTCTTTGCTACTCTGTTCTGTCTGGTTTTGGTTTTTGATTCTGGCCTATTTGATAAAAGCGCGGGCTACTTCTGCTCTGGAGTGGAGATGTGCCACAGCATGGATTCATATAAATGGAAGTATGTCACAACATGGTATATATTATTTTCCATGAACTAACTCTTTACTTGGAGAATATATTTTTCTGATTACTCAGAACATTTGAAATAGGGGAAAATGTGATAATAAACTCTAGGTCTATAACTTTCAACTATAAGTTTCAACAAACATAAATATTCCCTGTTGTGAGAAGGGATTTAGCTTAGTAAAAAGACCAAGATAAAACTGCTTGTGCTACAAAGACCCTGGACCTTCAAAGGGACTTAGATCACCTTTGCCTTCAGCTTTCTTCCTAGCCCAACTTATCATTTTTGTTCAATTTTTAACGTATTCATTATTAGTAGTAATATGGTGTGTGTCTGTGGGTATGTGTGTGTGTGTGTGTGTGTGTGTGTGTGTGTGTGTGTGTGTGTGTGTTTTCAGGACTGACCATTTGGCAGTGGATAATTGGATAACCAAATGTGTTCTTCCCTGGTCAAGACTGTTTCTTCCACTCTTGGCATTTCTTAGTTGTCTCTAGTTCTTTGTGTAGGACTGGGGCCTTGTGGGCTTTCTTCATCTACTTCAGCATGTCTATTGTCCTGTGAACAAGGACATGTTCATAGTTCGGTAGTTGTGTTGGCAGTCCTAAAGTTGTAGCTTCTGACATTACTAGAAAACCCAGTTTCATAGCAGACTCCCTTATTCTTCCACATTTATAATCTTTTTTATTCCTCTTTAGGGCTGTCCCTGAGCCTTAAGTGTGGGACTTGGTTTATAGATGTATCTATTGGTTGGGACCTGAACTTCCTAACTCTGTTTTGGTTGTCTCCATCTCATGCAAAGGGAAGTTTCCTTGATGAGAGCTGATGATTACAACTATCTGTACACATAAAGACAAATATTTGGATTGTGCTTAGAGATTGGGCTGCTTTAGCAAATGATAGCTGTAGGTTCTCCTCCAAGATCCATGCCTTCACACTCCTTGAGTAGTTGACTCAACTAGTTGGCCAATACCAAACGTGATTTCTCTCCAGTTGAATGAGTTTCAAGTCCAACTTAAAGAGCTGTTGTTGGCTGCCAAGTTACACATACCTCTACTACAACCTTAGGAAAAAGATGGTTCCTGTGGTTCGTAGGTGTCATAGCTGGGTAAGACTATTAGTGGCCTTCCTCCATTGGAACCTTAAATGGCACCTTCTAAAACCATGAAAGCTAGTCCTCAAGGAGAAGGTATTCAGGTCATTACCCACTCGGGGACTCTATCCAACCCTTCTCAATGTCATGCTGACTCTAAATTCATTGTCCATCAACACTTAAATATGTATTTAATTTCAGGCAACTTTAGCCTTTCACTCTAAATGTATTTCCACTGCCACAAATTGTCTAGACGGTCATATATGATAGTGTGTTTAGAATATTCTAACATATGAGCCTGCCATCAGATGGTACACCCTTGGTGAGGCAGTATGTCATTCTCTCCCCTTTTCTGATCTGATCTTCCTACAGAGAATTGAAACTGAGTCAGAGCTAAGCATGGCCATGTAAAGCAGATCACATCCATCTGCAGGTAAGAAAGTCAAGCTGTTCTCACCACTTGTGTGAAATTTATGCAGTGGGACAGAGTGCCTCCTGGATGAGTAACTGAACCATTTGCAGATCTCTGCTTTGATTTAAGTCCAATGTGTTCGTTGTAAAAATCAAGCCCCATATTAATGAATTTACCCTTATTTCAAGACAGAAAAGTATAGACTCTTATAATTATTTGAGCTTTTCTAAACCCATCCCAGTTCCTGAATGGGGGCTATGGTTTTATTAACAATGCTGGTGGCCTTAGTTTATGCTTTGCTCCCCTAACTTCTATTAACCTGTTCTGCCATATGGCTGGTTATCTCTCCTCAGTTTCATAACTCCAACTTCCTCCGAGTCTGGGTGGCAAATCTTCCTGTGCCTGACTCTTTCTCAGAGTTCCTAACCTTCCTGGAACTCCCACCCTCTACTTCCTGCCTCTGCTATAAACCATCAGCTTTTTATTTTATACAACCATAGGGTGCCTTAGGCAGGCAAGGAAGGACAAAGAAACATCTTCACACAGAGAATATAAGCATTATCTCTACAGACTGTCCTGGAAGCATCTCTAGTCCTTTAAAAATCATTAGAATTCCTGAATTTGTCAAAGCGAAAGCAAAGACCAGGAAGTTTAAAGACAAACTGTACGAAAAGATACTTTCTTTTTATTGACAGCTAAACAGACGCTAAAATAACACCAATAGATAATTTTTTCAAACAATATGGATATGAATAACATTATAAGCAATCTCTTTCAACCATTTTTAGGTCACTTGGTCCAGTTCTTATAGGCTCCAACTAAAATCCATCAAAATAAATGGAAGCTACTGTTTAGTCCAAAAACAAAGTATCTGGGATCTCTTAGCAGTTAAGCTATGTTAAGGTGAAAGGAGGTATATACAGCATTAGTCACATACTTTTTTATATTTTCCCTCTCTGATTTCATTTCCCATAGATATGCTGAAGTCGGTCTTTATGGTGTGCTGTGTATATATGTTTGTACATGCGTTTCTAAAGTGGAATCATCTCATCATATTACCATCTAAAACTGCCTCAAAGACTTTGCAGAGCAGGATCCCAACTCTCACGGGCCAAGCATTGTTAAGGAAATGAATGTCTTACCTGCTTATTACAGCTTGAGCTGTTCGTGTAGTAATTCAAAACATAGGGAAATAAACAAAAGCCAAATCACTAGACTTTCTTTCAGTCTAGGAGACTGTGTCTTTTTCAGTCTCATTCAGAACAATAAGCACTTCCCTGAGCTCTTATGTAAAAGAGTATTAGAAGCTATAATCAAATTAAACATCATACTAGTGAAGTCAAGTTTAGACTATTAAGCCCCAGAGTGACTCAATTAGCACAGCGCTAGCATCTTATTACACCATGCTCATCGGACCCTAGAACCTGGAAGTTAAAGATATCCATTCCTTGGAGGAAAGAGAAACTGAGCAAGAATGTGGCCCCTTTAGAAAATTCCGTCACATTCTCTAAGCCCTGACATCTGATAGAAAACCTCAGGTTGCTAATTAAGCGCCTACAATTCTTCGCTTTCTAAGGCTTCAACACCTTTAAAGTGCTCCTGTTTAATTAACACGTTTTCGAAGTGGTCCATGTGACACAACCTCTCGGATCTTTCCCCGACCTTTAAAAGGCAGTGGCATTCTAGTCCCATGTCTTATCTCTATTCTCACACTTTATGAACCTTCCTTGTCTCGAAGCATTGACTAATGAATGCCAAATATAAATATTATTTTCTATTGTTTTTCAACTCTAGGGTTGAAATCTGGGCTTTGTACATGCTAGGCAAGTGTTCTATCACTGAGCCTCACCCCAGCCAAACACACACACACACACACACACACACACACACACACACACACACACACTGGAATTTTAACACCAAACAGATATCTTGAAATGTGAAATGGACATTTGGAGCCATGTTGAACTATTTCAAGTGTCTCTACAACTTTTCTTCAGATAGAAAAAAAAAAAAAAAAACTAGTGGGCAGGTAAGATGGATCAAAAGGTGCTTGCCTTCGACTCGGATGACAACTGATCTGAGTTTGTTTGATTTCCTTCTGTTCTCTGCTGTACCTATTGTTACATGTTGGCAGCTATGAAATCAAAACCCCAAAGAATTTCCAAAGTACTCCTCTTTTCTCTAATGTGGCCATAGATGGAAGTACTTTTTCCTTTTCATTTACAACACTGGAGAAACAGTTGAAGACTCTGCAGGAACTTAAGTCCCAAGAACATATGGTGCCTGTTAGGATGACAATACGGTTGATTGTCATCATTTACAAATTCCAAATTTATGAATTTACCTACTTGATAAGTCAACCTGCCCAAATCAGCAATTGTTGTTCTTTTGTGGCCTTTTTCTCCTGTGTAGAGATGTCTGAGATAGCGGTGGGTCTGTTCCCAGCTGACATTGCACTAAAAGGCAGGTGGAACTCTACCTTCTCATTTCTGATTACTTTTGTGAACTACAACCCTTGTTCCTCCCACCCCATAATCTACTTAATGATATTTTTTTCTAATGTAATAATTTCTTCCTTGGTTACTTTGCTGTTTGAAATGTCCTTCAAGGGAGGAGCTGAAATGTCATGTGTCACTTCTGAATACAGGAAGGCTGGTATGTGTCTTATGGAAAAAATACATGTGTTGAATAAGTGCAAAGCCCAGTTATAACACTGAAAGCCAGGGGCTTGGAGTTAATTAATCAACAATATTATTAAATAAGGTGTTTATAAAAGCTTGAATGTCTTCATGGTATTTCTGCAAACTTTTAAGTGCTATATGATTTCTTCACTTTCCTCTGGCTCACTCTGCAGCTCCTGCTGACTTCATTCAGTTTATGAACTTTCTAACCATTTCATTTTATTAAATCCATGCAAATTGGAGGCAGAAGTGATTCCCACTGCTTGAAATGAGGCCTGATGTGAGATTCCTCATATACAAAAGATGAGAGGAGAGAGGAGCAGAGGACTTGCTGGTAGAGACTTTGATTCTTAAGGGAAAGCACAGCCTTGGCACTAGAAGCTTAGCTACCCCTGTAAAGGGCCTTCAGTGTTCCCACTGCCCTACGGACCAGACCGTAAAGGCAGGCTATGGAGTGGAGGCTCAGAGAACTTAGGTAGACGTAATTATGAAATAGCTCTAAGAGCCTGCACCATTCCAAAACACGGCCATGCAAAGACAGTTACCACACTCATAAGCAGTCTCTGGATTAAAAAAAACGACACCAAATAAATAGAGGGGGGACTTGTGTGGGACAGAGAGAGAAGAGCAGAAGATAGATCGGACAAAGGGGACAAGTCAAGTGAACGTGAATAAAGTGAGTGACGCCCACACATGCTCTTATTAATGTGCCTCTTTCTTCCTAGCTTATCTGTGAGTCCCGTCTTTGCTATATTCTGTGACTTTGCTTATTCCTCCCATTTCTAAATGTACAGATGATACAGAGCTCTTATCTGTGTGGGCTGTATCCTCTCTGAAATAAGCTGCACCAAGAGAGAGATTATGGCTCATTCATTGCAGATCTACGGAGCCTCTGGCTTAACTTGGGGAATGTCATAGATATTCACACTAGCTGAGTCTTATAGACTCAGGAGCAGGCACAGGGAGGTTCAGACTGGCCACTGTTACAGACACATTGGCATCCCCGATATCCTCAAACAGAAAAATGAGCATAAAAGGCATCATCCTCAACTGCTGAGAAAATTAAATTATGCTTGCAGTAGGTCTATATAATGGCTATTGAAGAAAATCCTCAATGTCTCTTAATTGTTTTCTACCCCATTCCCTATAAACATTATATCAGATGATAAATTATGTAACAAGTGATGAATAAAATAGTATAGAAGTATCAAATACAAGAAAGATAAAATTTAGATTTCAGGAATCCCAAAACCAACAAATTTTGGCAAAGTACCAACTGGAGTGAAAAATAAGAGAGAAAGAAAATTAAATGTATCAGAAGATTAGACGTATGGAGAACATGAGTGATGGTTTCCACTACGGAACAAAAAGTAAGCACAGGCCATGTTATCTACCACTTTAAATTCTTCCCCAAGGCTCCAGCAATGTAAGTAACTATGGTAGCACAGTTACATGCATAACAGTAGCTATGGTAAACTATAGTCTAACTACTCTGAACTTGTTAATTAGTCAGAACCTTATTTATGCTCTGTTAGAACTTCATCAGCAACTCCACTAAGTAAACGTCCAAATGAGTTGCAGGCACTGAGCTCATTCCTAAACAATTTAATGATAACAACATAAAAAGAAATTGCTAAAACTTGAAGTGAGACAGAAATTTGCTTGGTACTTAGTTGATTGCGATCGTTTCACTAATTACTTACATAGTTTGATCACCATTATATAGACATGTTGCAATCATGATTAATTTTCTCAGCAGTTACAGATGATGTATTCTTATGCTTATTTTCTGTATGAGGATATTACTAGGCTTCCCCATGAAATGTCCACTGAACCTCTTTGATGAGGTCTGAGGACTAGAAATTGATCTAAATGTCAGAGTGAAGTGTATGGTGAAACATTTCCTCTGTTCACAGATACTATAGATTGAGAGAAAATCTCAGCCACTAATCTCTTCCTCATTGCTAGAGAATTACAACTCTACGGCCATGTATTTCCACTGATGGGGATGGTGCTGACAAAGTTGCTCGGTAGATGAGCTACAGTGTTAACTATATCTCCATTAACACAATCATGGCACTCATATTAGACAGAAAGTGCCATGGAAGCCTTGATGTGTGTATTTTTCTAAGTGGCTAACTTTATAATTGTATATGCTTAAGTTTTTTGTTTTAATTTTCCTAGGTGGAAAAAATAAAACTTCTTTTTATTGGCATATATTAAATATAGACTATAAATGGTTTCTTGTTACATTTTACGCACACATATATAATATACACATACATATATAATATATGCATACATATATAATATATGCATACATATATACTATACGTTGAGTGTATTCACACTCATACCATCCCATCTCCTTTCCTATTCTTGGGTAAAATTCTTTTCTCAAATAAATCTTTAAGTGACTCTTCAGTGAAAATGTTTTTCATTTATTAATATAAATAATTACTATAAAGTTCTTAAGTAATTGAACAAGAAGACCCCTATGTCGAACTTAACTTCTTCTTCTGAAGATGACGGACAGGGAAATAAAGGAGCAAAGAAGATCATTACAGTGAAGTCATGATTCACACTGTCAAAAGGAAACTAAACAGGGTCTTATCTGAGTGGAGATTTGAAAGTTGAAGCTCTAACAAGAGAAAATACAAGAGAAAAGCCTTCTGGAAGGGAAAACAGCAATAACAACAGCAGCAGCAGCAGCAGCAGCACCAGGAAACAACCTCAAGAAATAACAAACAAACTTCTTCAAAATGTAAAAGCATCTGCACAGTAAAGAAAGCAATCACTAGACTAAAGAAAAAGCTTAGGAATAATAAAGAGTCTTTGGCAGCTATAAGTCATACAGGGAATCAAATTCTAGAATGCATGAGAAGTTGTAAAGTTAAATATTAAATAGCATTTAATTAACAGTAAGCTACTGCAGTAAGCACATCATCTTCAAAGAAAACGCTAATCGCCAACAAATATTTTGGAAAGTATTCAACACTCTTAACCACCAAGAAAGTGCAGATTTAAACAACTTTGAGATTCCATCTTATCACAGTCGGAATGCTGATCATCAAGACAACAAATGACAGCAAATGACAATGAGGACATGACGAAAGAGGAGTCCTTTAGTCACCACTGGTGAAAGTGCAAGCTAGAATGGCTCCTGTGGAAGTCGGTGTGGAAGGTCCTTGTAGTGGCTACTTTTGGTTGTCAGCTTGACCATATCTGGAATGAACCACAATCCAGAACTGGGAGGCCCACCTTTGGTCTTGATCTTGAGGCATAGAGGCTAAGACTCTTAGGAAACTAAGGCAAGTAGATCTCTGAGTTCAAGGTCATCTGGGACAAGCAAGTCCCAGATCAAGGTGTGGTGGCACACACCTTTAATCTGGGACACACTTTCAGTTGGAGACCTATGTAAGGACATTGGAACAAGGAAGGTTCTCTCTCTCTCGGCCTGCCTGCCTTCTGGGACTTGGTCTGCCTGCCTGTGGGGCTCTGCCTGCTTGCCCTGTGGGACTGAGCATCTGCTAGATCCTTGGACTTCACTGCTGCTGCCGGCCATTGTTAAGGGATTGGACTACAGACTGTAAGTCACCAATAAATACCTCACTATATAGAGACTATTCATAAGTTCTGTGACTCTAGAGAACCCAGACTAATACAGTCCTCAAATCTAAAACCATAGAAATAAAGTATGGCTGGAGAAATGGGTCCACTAGTAAGAGCACTTGGCTGCTTTCCCAAAGGACCTGGATTTTGGTCTCCGAAGTACATGGCAGCTCTAATTGTCTGTAACTCCAATCCCAGGGGATCTGATTCACTTTCTGGTTTCTGTGTGACAGGGACACAGTGGTGCACAAATATACATGTAGACAAGACATCCATACACACACAAACACTAACTTAAAAGTAGAACTACTGTATGATCAAGAAATACCACTCTGGTACAAACCCAAAGGGCTCTAAGTCAGCATATTCTAGAGCTATGTACATATCCATTTTATTGCTGCGTGAAACACAATTGACAAAATATAGAACAAGCATAACAATCCATTAACAGATGGAGGCATAAAATATCTCATATATGTATCAGAATTTTGCTCAGCAACGAACAAGAATAAAATTACAGCATGTGCCCCAAACCTACCTACTCACCCCCACATATATGCAACTAATGTTTTAGAATCATCCAATTAGAATCTCTGAAGATAATCTGTCAAAATTATCCTTGGTGATTCATTTTGCACCCCAAGGCCAAACCCTTATGACAAATGGTTAACTCTGCACTACCCAAACTTTGACATATTAAGAACTACCAAGGAATAGGTTATTCAAAAACATACTCTAGGGCCAGTGGGATGTTTCAGCTGATAAAGCTGTTAGCCAAAGCCTGACAACCTGAGTTACATCCTTAGAACTCATGTATGGTAGAAGCTGAAACAAACTCCCACAAGTTTTATTCTGACCACAAGCACATGCGTGCATGCACACACACACACACACATACACACACACGTATGTATAATTAAAATCTCTAAAACACATCTGACTTAATACATCTTAAAGAGCCTAATGATCCTTCTCATTTCTCAGAGATTTTAGGCACAGCACATAACCCATTTTGACAACATTTCAATGTTTGAATCCTTGTTTCCATTGCATGTGTACTTACTGGTGTTTGTGCCAAAGCACATCCGTGCCTTTGTGAACATACTATATAATGCAAGGTAAGTAAACATAAACTAGTAAGTGTGAAGAGATGAGTTCTGCATGTAGAAAACATATTCAAAATGACAGACTAAGAAATACTAATTTTTCCCCCATAAAAACACAGTTTAATCTAATAAATAATTGGGACGCTGTTGATGCCAAGGATTTTCAAAGTAGCATTTAACTGGCTGTTTGTAAAGAAGATACACAGAGGAGGGAGACAGACAAGCTATCTGCAGATCTTCACCTTCATCTGTAGCTGGGCACCAGACTACCAGCTGTAGCCACGCCTCCACAGCGGTGGCCCCGCCTCCACAGAAGTGGCTCCGCCTCCTTTGTGCCCCATCTCCTGGGGAACAGACAGACCTTCTCTGCCAATTTCTCTTTTTTCCACTCACCCCTTTATCCCAGGCCAGCATCCCAATGGGCATTCCTAGGGAACCCACTGAGCACACAGGCCAGGAAACGGGTATTTCCAAAGTCTTTCTGGAATAAATACTCCAATACCAATGAAAGTAGGAGAGATGATGCCATAGGTAGACCTAAGCCAGAATACCTCCCCTGAAAGGCTTCGATGGTGGGTGTAGTTTCTATTCTCATTTTACGCTTTAAAACCACAAAATGGGTTGGGGAAGTATACGGAAGTCTATACTTCCTATATACTCGTATACAAAACGAGTATACGGAAGCCTACATGACTGTTGTTGAGGGCAATGGCCTGTTGTTTCAACGATTTCTCCAGGTCATTCTGTTCCAGGCATCAAGAGAAGTCATGATTGGCAAATAGGCAGCACAATCGGTGCTTTTAGTAAATCGGGGGTGGGGGGAGTAATCAATAAAGTAACAGTTTCTTCTCTACCTTATTCTAACTGCAGATCTTCACCTCCCCCTTCCTCTCCTCCAAATCCAACACCCCAGTCTCATTTCCAGCCCTGCAAGAGACCACTAGCTTTGACCTCGCCTTCCTGTCTGTCCCATCACCAGTGGATCAAGCAGAAGCTCTTCAACCTTCCTCCCCGCTCATCCCGCAACTCCAGCAGGCATTTCCTGGTAACCGCCAGTCAAGCCTGCCAGAAAAGCGCATAGGCGCAGGTAGGCGAGCTTCTGAGCTTTACTCTCCCTCCTCTCCTCCAAATCCCCTGCCACAGTCTCATCCCTGGCTCTATAGCAGACTACCTGCTGTGGCTTTTCCTTCCTCTCTGACCTCATTCCCAGGGGACTAAGCCCATCCTGGTGGAACACAGCTTCCCTCCCTTGTAGACCCCTCAGCCACCACCTTAGCCATTCCACCCACATTCCTAAGCATCATCTCCAAATACCTAGAAACACATTTTACAGGCAATCCACAGTGGTCACACCTAGCAGGATCACAGGAGTATCTCCTACTAGGCTACACAACCACCACATTCTCCTAAGAATCAAAGAGGCAACAGAAACCAAAGAAAACACCCATCTGACAAAGACAAACCCATATATCAGGGCCTGGAGTTACAGCCATACCAAACCCAGATGTCTAGACACCAGCTTATAATCACAATCAATAACAGTCAGAACAGTATATCCTGGCTAGAGCCCAGCAAGGGTACTACGGTAGGCCCTGAGAAATTCAACACAGCTGGAACATAAGACCAGGACCTTAAATAGCCTTTATGAATATGATATAGGTCCCTAAAGAGGAAATGAATACGTATTTGAAAGAAATCTATGACACACAGACAGGGCATAAAGAAAACAAAGCCTGGAAGTGGGAATAGAATTAATAAAGAAAACCCAAACTGAGGGAAATTTGGAAATAAAAAATTAAGGGACTCGAACCAGTACTTCAGAGGTAAGCCTCACCAAAAGAATCCAAGACATGGAAGAGAGAATCTCAGGCATTGAAAAAAAGATAGAAGAAATGGATATTTGGGTCAAGAAAAATGTTAACCTTAAAAAAAAGAATCATACCACAAAACATCCAAGGGATCTGGGATATCATTAAAAGGCCAAATCTAAGAATAATAGGACCAGAGGAAGGTGGTAACTCAGGTGGGGGGTGTAATGGAGACAGGGATTAGTAAGGGGGAGAGGAGGGATGGGAAGCAGAGATCAGGACATAAAGTAAATTGTGAAAGTTAAGGTCTGTTTCTTCCTCCCAGTCCCATGCTCCCAGAAGAAAGACTCAGACTCAAAATACATTTATAAATCACTTGGTTATATAGCTAGGCTCTTCTCTGAATAGATCATAACTAATAGACCATTTATTTTAACCTACTTTCTCCCATGTGGCTGGTTACCTGTACTCAGGCATCATGGGAACCTCCTCACATCTTCCCCAGGCAAATCTTCCCACTCTATCCCAAAATTCTTACTGCATCCCAGATGTCCCACCTCCTATTTGCTGCCTAAACCATAGGCCACGGGCTTTTTAATTGACAGGTGATTTATCAATACAATATACAAGATAGTCTCTCTATGAGAATATGACTCTCTCTATAGTGAATAAATAAATAAATGGCTATAGGTCACTCTCCACAAACTGACAGCAAAGCTTTGTTGTTGAAAATAAGACATGCACAACCCACTGAACATGGAGAAGTGGAGTTGATGCCTACTTAGGGTCTTCACCCTTACTGGCTAATCTTCCTGGTACCAGAAGGTATTCTGCATCCTACTAAAGGAGAAACATCAACACCATGTCAACTACAAACTCTTTGGTTTACAATGGTGCCTATAAGATATGTAGTGAGACAGTGTCACAAACCTTATGATGTGATTTATGGCCCACTCCATGAGATGGAACCCATGCCTATAACTGCTTGTATGACCAAGAACCTAAAACTAGATACCATAGACACCTGGGGGGGATTACTGTTCTACAAAAGGAATGTAGCGATGAAATGATTCCTAATGACTTTCTGCTATACTCAGATCTGTGCCTTGCTCAGTCATCATGAGAGAGGCTTCCTCCTGAGGTAGATAGAAATAAATATGGAGACCTACAACCAGCCAATATACAGTGGCTGAGAGGCTTTGGAACACTAAACTCTAAACAAGATGTCTTCAACAAATTCCTACCTCCAGGCCTCAGGTAACCCTGTAGAAGAAGAGACAGAAAAGAGTATAAGAGCCAGAAGTGGTGAAGGACACGAAGGTAGCAAAGCCTTCCGAACAGAAAAAGATGGAAGCATATACTTACCAAGACTGAGGCAGTCTCACCACATAGGCAGTCACTAAATCCAATCACTATAGCTGATCCCAAAAAGTACTTATTGGCAGGAACCAGACAGAGATGCCCCCTCAGGGACTATGCTAGAGTCATATAGATACAGCTGAGCATGCTTGCAGCTAACCATCAGTCTGAACTCGGGGATCCCAATGAGGTTGCTAAAGAAAGGACCTAAGGAAATGAAAGGAGTTGCAACCTCATGGAAGAAAACAACATTATCAACCAACCAAACTCTCCAAAACACCAACCTTTGAGCACACACTGAGAGACCTATTGATCCAGTTGCATATGTAGCTGAAGGTAGCAGTGTCCTGGCATCAATGTGAGAAGAGACTTTTGTTCCAGAGAAGGCATGTTTTCCCAATATAGGGGAATGCCAAGGCCATGGGGTGGAGAGGGGGATCAGGAGGGAGTGCACCTTTGTGAAGGCAAATGGAGGGGGAGGGGAATAGGAGTGGGCAGGGTGAAGGGATAACATCTCAAATGTAAATACAAAGTATCTAATTTAAAAACTGTATTTATTTACTCAAAAAAAAAAAGAAAGAAAAAAAACGACTGAGACATCATGCACAGAACTTGCATGAATCTGTACCAGATGGGGCCCTAAAACAGAAAAGAGAAGAGGGCATATGACTCCATTCCTAACCCATACACTTAGTCCAGTTGATAACCACTTACAAATTGTCTCAGTATTTCCATTGCTATGAAGAAGCACCATGACCAAGGCAACTCTTAGAAAGGACATTAAATTGGGGCTGGCTTACAGATTCAGAGGTTCAACTCATTATCATTAAGGCAGCTGGAGAAGGAGCTGAGAATTCCAATCTTGTTCCAAAGGGAACCAGGAGAAGACTGACTTCCAAGCATCCAGGAGGAGGGTCTCAAAGCCCACCCCCACAGTGACACCCTTCCTCCAACAAGTCCACACCTACTCCCACAAGGCCATACCTTTTAATAGTACCACTCCCTAGATCAAGCATATTTAAACCACCACACTCCACTCTCTGGCCCCATATGCTTGTTCAAATATATGATTCTATGGGGGCAGGGAGTGTGCCTAACCATAGCATAATGAAAAGTACATTAGTCCACCTGCAAAAACTCTCGTAGTCTATAACAGTCTCAACAATGTTAAAAATCCAAAGTTCAGTCTCTTCTGAGATGCATCCAATCGCTTAACTGTAATCCCCTTTAAAGGCAAAATCAAAAGGCAGACCACATAAACAATAAGCATATCTGGGTGGGATCTTGCCCCAAAGTCACCATTCCCTTAACGCGTCTATCTCCTGGAACACAGGACTTAGCTCCTTTGTACTTCCTGGTACTCTTTTATTACTTGAACCATACATTTTGTATTTTTCCTTTCTAAGCTTGCTATGCTTGATCAAAATGTAAGAGCAAACCAGAAGACAAAGTCTATGCTGGGCTTTTCTGAGACTTCCTTTGACGGTGCAATTAATTGAAACCTCCTTATCTTAGCCTCAGATAGACTCTTCAGACAAGGGCAAAAAAGCAGCCGTATTCTTCACCTAAATATAACAAGAACAACCTCTTGGCCACATACTAAAATTCTTCTCTTAAACCTCTTGAGCTAGGTCCCCATAGTTCAAAATACCCTCAAGAACTCTGTCTTCCATGTTTCTACTATTGTGGCCTATTAAGCCCCACTTAAAGGATTTCACTGCTTTACAAAGTCCCAAAAATGTAGATCCTCTAGTCATTGAATACATCCAGGTGAACAAGGCACCTAAGATGCGCTGATCAACCTACAGAGCTCATGGCCGGATTAATGCACACATGAACTCCCCTGTCATGATGAGATGATACTCACTGAGAAGGAACAGACTGTTCCAAGGCCAGAAGAGGAGGTTGCAAAGAAGAAAAAGATATCCCAGAAGAAATGGAAGAAGCAAAACTCATGGCATGAGAATAAATTCAGCATAAAATAAATTCAGATAAAGTTAAAAAAGAAAAGAAAGAAGGAAGGAAGGAAGGAAGGAAGGAAGGAAGGAAGGAAAAGAGGAGAACACAAGTAAACAAGTAGAAGCCCTTATAACAGACACACAAAAACCACAAAAATCCTTTAGAGAATTAAAGGAAAACATCAGCCAACAATTGAAGGTATTGAACAAAACCATCCAGGATCTAAACATGGAAATAGAAACAATAAAGAAATCACAAAAGGAGACAACGCTGAAGATGGAAAACCTAGGAAAGATATCAAGAGTCATAGACCCAAGCATCACCAACAACATACAAGAGATGGAAGAGAGAATGTCAGGGGCAGGATATACCATAGAAAACATCGATACAACCATCAGAGAAAATGCAAAAATCAAATACCAAAACATCCAGGATATTTTGGACACAATGAGAAGACCAAATCGAAGGATAATAGGTGTAGAAGAGAGCAAAGACTCCCAACTAAAGGCCCATTAAATATCTTCAACAAAATTATACAAGCAAGCTTTTCTAACCTAAAGAAAGAGATGATCATGAACACACAGGAGCCTACAGAAATCCAAATAGATTGGACCAGGAAAAAAATCCTCATGACACATAATAGTCAAAACACCAACTGTTCAAAACAAATAAAGAATATTAAAAGTAAGAAGAAAAGGACAAGTAACATATAAAGGCAAACCTATCAAAATCACACCAGATTCTCAACAAAGACTATGAAAGCTAGAAATCCTGGACAGACGTCATACAGACTTAAGGGAACACAAATACCAGCCCAGGGAAAACTCTCAATTAATTACCTTAGATGGAGAAACTAAGATATCCAGGACAAAATCAGATTTATACAATACCTGACCAAAAATCAAGCACCACAGGATAATAAATAGAAAACTCCAACTCAAGGAGGGAAACTTCAATCTAGGAAACGCAAGAAAGTAATCTTCTTGCAACAAACCCAAGAGGAAAAAAATGCACACAAACATAATTCTACCTCTAACAACAAAAATAACAGAAAATAGCAATAACTATTCCTTAATATTTATTAACATCAATGGACTCAATTCCCCAATAAAAAGACTTAGACTGGTTATGTAAACAGAAACTAGCATTTTGCTGGATACAGAAAACCCATCTCAGTGACAAAGACAGACATTACCTCAGAGTAAACAGCTAAGAAACATTTTTCCAAGAAAATGGTCCCAAGAAATAAATTGGACTAGCCATTCTAATATCATGTAAAATAAATTTTTAGCCAAAAGTTACCCAAAAAGATAAGGAAAAACACTTTTTACTCATCAAAAAAATTTATCAAGATGAACTCTCAATCTTTAATATCTATGCTCCGATTGCAAGGGCAGCCACATTCATAAAAGAAACTTTACTAAGACTCAAAGCATATATTGCACCACACACAATAATAGTGGGAAACTTTAACACCCCATTCTTATTCATGGACAGATCATCAAAAAGAAACTAAACAGAGAAGTGAAGCTAGCAGAGGTTATAAACCAATTGGATTTAACAGACATCTATAGAACATTCATCCTAAAACAGAAGAATATACCCTCTTCTCAGCACCTCACAGTACTGACTTCAAAACTGACCATATAATTGATCACAGAACAAACTTCAACAGATACAAAAAGATTGAAATAATCTCATGAATTCTATCAGATCACCATGAACTAAGGCTGGTCTTCAATAACAGCAAAACCAACAAAAAGCCCACATATACATATAAGCTTAACAGTGCACTACTCAATGATTACTTGGTCAAAAAAGAAATCAAAGACATTTTAGAATTTAAAGAAAATGAAGGCACACTTACTCAAACTTATGAGACACAATGGAAGCAGTGCTAAGAAGAAAACTCATAGCTCTGAGTGACTCCAAACTGAAGAAAACATACACTAGCAGCTTTACAGCTCACTTAAAAGCTCTAGTACAAAAAGAATAAATAGAGTCAAGAGGAGTAGACTGGAGTAAGTAATGAAACTCAGAGCAGAAATCAACCAAGTAGAAATAAAAAGAACCATACAAAGAATCAACAAAACCAGGAGCTGGTTCTTTGAGAATATCAACAAGATTGACAAACTCTTAGCCAGACTAACTAGAGGACACAAAGAGAGTATCCAAATTAACAAAGTTAGAAATGAAAGGGGAGACATAACAAAAAAAAAAAAAAAAAAAAACTGAGAAAATTCAAGAAATCATCAGATCCTACTACAAAAGCCTATACTTAACGAAACTGGAAAATCAGGAGGAAATGGACAATTTTTTAGACATATACCAGGTACCAAAGATAAATCTGGATCAGATAAACCATCTAAACAGTCCCATAACACCTAAAGAAATAGAAGCAGTCATCAAAAGTCTCCCAACCAAAAAAAGCCCAGGACCAGATGGGTTCAGTGCAGAATTCTATCAGACCTTCATAGAAGACCTAATACCAATACTCTTTAAACTATTCCACAAAATAGAAACAGAAGGAACACTATGCGATTCATTCTTCAAAGCCACAATTATGCTCATACCTAAACCACACAAAGACCCTACAAAGGAAGAGAACTTCAGACTAATTTCCTTCATAAATATTGATACAAAAATGCTCAATAAAATTCTTTAAAATCTAATCCAAGAACACATCAAAAAGATAATTCACCATGATCAAGTAGGCTTCCTCCCAGGGATGCAGGGATGGTTCAATATACAGAATGCCACCAAAGTAAATCTACTATATAAAAAAACTCAAAGAAAACAAACTACATTCTCTACTGAGAAATACTAAATGGCTGAGAAGCACCTAAAGAAATGTTCACCATCCCTAGTCATCAGAGAAATGCAAATCAAAACAACCCTGAGATTCTACCTCATACCAGTCATAATGGCTAAGATCAAAAACTCAGGTGACAGCAGATGCTGACAAGGATGTGGAGAAAGAGGAACAGTCCTTCCTTTTTGATGGGGTTGTAAGCTGATACAACCACTCTCAAATCAGTCTGGTGGTTCCTCAAAAAATTGGACATAGTACTACCTGAGGACCCAGCTATACCATTCCTGGGCATATATCCAAAATATGTTCCAACATATAACAAGGATTCATGCTCCTCTATGTTCATAGCAACCTTATTTATAATAGCCAGAAGCTGGAAAGAACCCAGATGTCCTTCAACAATGTAATAAATCTAGAACTTGTGCTATATATACACAATGGAGCACTACTCGGCTATTGAAAACAATGACTTAATGAAATTCTTAGGCAAATGGATGGAACTAGAAGCTATCATCTTAGTTAGGTAACCCATTCACAAAAGAACAGGCATGTTAAGCATTCCCTGATAAGTGGATACTTGCCCCCGAATGCTCTGAATGCCCAAGAAACAATCACAGACCTTATGAAGCTCAAAAAGAAAGAAGGTCAAATGTGGATGTATCAGTCCTTCTTAGAAGGGAGAATAAAACACTCACAGAAGTAAATACAGGGACAAATAGAGGACCAGAGATTGAAGAAAAGATCATCCAGAGGTTGCCTCATCTGGGAATCCATCCCATATGCAGCCACCAAACCCATATTATATTGCTGATGCCAAGAAGTGTTTACTGGCAAGAGCCTGATATGGACGCCTCCTCAGAGGCGCTGCCAGAGTCATACTAATACAGATGAGGATGCTTGCAACTAACCATTGGATTGTCCACAGGGACCCCAATGAAGGAGCTAAAGAAAGAACTGGAGAAGCTTAAAGGGTTTGTAACCTCATGGGAAGAACAACATTATCAACCAACCAATCCCTCCACAGCTCGCAGGGACTAAAACACCAACCAGTAAGTATGTATGGAGAGACCCATGGCTCCAGTTACATATGTAGCAGAGAATATCATTGTCTGGCATCAATGCAAGAAGAGGTCTTTGGTCCAGTGAAGGCTCGTTTTTCCAGTGTAGGGGAATGCCAAGGTGCTGAGGTAGGAGTGGGTTGTTGGGAGAGGGAGCACCTTCATGAAAGCAAGGTGACAGGGTAGGGATGGGAGTTGGGGAAAAGAGGATAACATTTAAAATGTAAATACAGAGGATATCCAATAAAAATGAAAAATAAAAATAAAAACAAAGCAAAGCAGACCTGGTTTCCAGTTTCTTCCAGCATTTCTCTGTTCCTACCTGGCATGCCCTGCCCTCAACCGTGTATTTTCCAGCTCAAGGTTAGGTTGTCTTTTTCCCAGGTGCTCAACCCTGTATAATCTAGGTATTTTGGCATCTCCTCTTCTCTTCCTCTCTCTCTCTCTCTCTCTCTCTCTCTCTCTCTCTCTCTCTCTCTCTCTCTCTCTCTCTCTCTCCCTCTCTTTCTTTCTCTGAGCATGCATTGTTTCTGTCTTTTTTTTTTCCCCATCCCCTCTCACTCCCTTCGCATGGTGACTCCCCTGGCCTTCTTTCTTGGGACCAGTGAATTTACCCAAGGGTAGCTTCCCAATGAACCTATGTCTGATACAATCTAATCTGGCTTGAATTGGCTCACTTCACTAACAGAGAAGTAACCCATCAATGGGACACAGCCCAATCCTTTAGAAACAGCTTTCATCAAAAACAGAAATGGACCTATTTTGTCTTTACTATAAGGTGGCTTTTAGAAGCCTACAATGGAGGGAGGATGATTCTTCACTACAAAGTAAGACTATCTGAAGCAAAACAAAACAAAATAAAGCATTGCCCAATGAAACAAGGCTTGACATGTATCGGATTCTTTCTTTCACTGGGAGCAAACTGAAGGATGTGAAAGCCTTTCAAGGAGATGCAAAGTCATGGTGCCTCACCTCCGGAGCCAGACCCACTTCTTCTGTTTCAAACAAAAGTCCTCAACAATCATACATTCCTGACATTCTTCAGTGATGGCCAGGTCCAGCTGTGGCAGCCAAGGAGTATAAAACAAGTCAAAAGCAAGAGCCCAGACCCCAGACAATTCCTTCCTGCTCAAAAACTGTCACCTTTTGAATCAAGCTCTACTCCTAAATTCTGGCAGATTTCTCTGTAAACGTCTTGCTAGCATGCACTGTTTTCTCTATGTCCATCAGCAACTTGATTCTGCCACTCAATCAAACAGCTTATAAGAATGAAATGTGAGAAGAAAAGAATACTTAACATTTTAATATTTGTAATAATTTCTACAATGATTTCTAGGCACCTAGTATAATTTATCGTTATCTTAAAATATACTGCAATTTTTATAGTATTGGTCTATGTACACTGTATACTAAAATATACTCAATAGTTTTCCAAACTTAAGCTCTTAATGGGTATAATAGGCTCTTAGAAGAAAGGGTGTCCAGTTTTTCATTTCACACACAGATTTTGTAGTGCTATAAAGACTGACCGTAAATGAACTAACCGGACACACACACCCCTGAACACACACAAACCCCTGAGATCCCAGGGACTAAACCACCAAACGAAGAGTATACATGGGTCAGCCCATGGCTCCAGCTGCATGTGTAGCAGAGGATGGCCTTCTCCCGCATCAGTGGGAGGGGAGGCCCTGGGACCGGTGGAGGCTTGTTGCTCCAGGGTGGGAGAATGATAGAGGGGTTAGGCAGGAGTGGGTGGGTGGGTGTGAGCGAGCACCCTCTTAGAGGCAAAGGTGGGGGTTGGGATAGAGGGTTTCCGAAGGGAAGACCAGGGAGGGGGGCAGCATTTGACAAGTAAATAAATAAAATAATCAAATTCAAAAACAAGAAATCTGAAAGAAAAAAAAAGACTGATTGTAGTATCTTTCACTTGCCATTTTTCTGTAATGTTCTTGCCATTATGAATATAGGTGAATGTGGGGGAAAAGATTTTTGTCTCTAAACAAAGCAATGGATTATGCTGCTTGGTATAAATTGTTCCATATATGTGTGGCTTCATTATTTACTTCTCTACAAAGGTTCTTCATCAGCTTCTTTGTGCTCTTTTGTCATAGAAAAAGTGTAACGTGTGAATGCCTTAGGGACAGGTTGTCCTCAAGATTTATAAGATCTAAAAATATTCTGCATGTGTGAGTCTAATTAAAGTCTCCAACTGTAGACTGCAAATACAACAGACACAGTTTCTAATCTTTCTCTTTACTATCTTCCAGAGAGTTGGATAGTGGAACAAAACATCAAGTTTTCCTAATGGTAAAAGAACCCAAAAATATTTTCTCATGATACTTCAAAGAAATTATTGTCAATTTTCTCTTTATTTGTATATTTCTCATAAATTATGACTTTGTTAATTTAATATGCATCCACTTATCTGTGTCATAAGTGCCTCTGTAGGGACACATAAGCACTGTAGGACTTTCTTTGACTATCGAGTTCCTCCTACTAATAGAACATAAAGTTTTATTACTTATTTGCCAATTGTTTCATTTCTCTGCTGGGGAAATCAAACTTGGCATGAGTAGCCGGTCCCTTCCCACAGAGCCATTTTCAACACACACGTTCTTTTGTTCTTTATCTCTGTGACTGCAAGTTTTATATTTCACATTTATGATTTTCCAGAATTCCATACTTTTGACCATTATAAAAGGTGATTCAAGAAAGCTGATTTGGCTCCTTGTACCATAGGA
This sequence comes from Micromys minutus, assembly GCF_963924665.1. Taxonomy (NCBI): domain Eukaryota; kingdom Metazoa; phylum Chordata; class Mammalia; order Rodentia; family Muridae; genus Micromys; species Micromys minutus. Next base: position 26,338,701 of record NC_137965.1, on the reverse strand, counting down.
TAAGAAGCAAAGTAAAATTTTACCATCCTAAATTTAAAGGAAGGTCCTACCATTTTCATTCAGTTTGAACAGTAAGCCTATAAGATAAAAAAAAAATGTAAACTTCAATAAGTTTTAACTAAAACATATTTATTAATTCATACTTCAAGTAGCATTTTATTTATTATTTACAAATATATATGCCTTACTAATCATGTTATTAGAACTTCTATCTAATGTAGCATAATTTGTTTGCAATAACAATTCTCAAATATTATGAGTGAATAACTGGATTACTGAGTTGGGCATAATCTTAAAATGGTTCAAAGATTTTCAACAAAACATACAAGAAAAGGAAAGAAAAGCAAGGCAGATGAGGAGGATGCTTAGAAGGCGAAGTGTTGACTCTGTAAGTGTAAGAACCTGAATTTAATCCTCACAATACACACTTAAAAGGCCTGGTGGTATGTACTTTTGACCACAGAGCGTCAAGGGAGAGCACATAGACCGGAACTCACGGGCCAACTAAGTTATGCAGCTTAATTGTTAAGTGCTCCACCAAGGGAGAGACCTTGTCTCAAGAAAAGAAAAGTAGAAGGTATAGAAAAATGAGGCTGAGAAGCCAAGGATGGTCTTGATCTCAGCAGGCTGACGTTTCTGTATTAGAACAGTGAAGGAGAGTTTCCATAGGATGCAGGCTCAGGACATTTACAGGGCCTGGGAGATATGTCTATATAAATAGGTAGTTACCAAAAAGTTACAGCTATTTTTTTGTGGTTTGAGTTGGGAGCAGGGTGGGTTGTTTTCCACACCAGGATATATTGTTTCTGTAGGTAAAGCAGACAGGTTGGACTGGAACCAAGTAATTCTTTATGGCTAAAGACTATTGCCCAGTACTGCCGGACTCGATTCTTCATGACCTGAGGCTAGTACCCATCAGATGGCATCTGAGGAACAACACCTGAGTTTGACCTCTTGCCTGGACTCACAAATACAGACATGTGCAAGTGCACACACACACACATGCACACACACAACATACACATAGAAAGAAATGCAATCAAAACAAAAAAAAACCCACATGTTTCTTTTTTGAGTGTAAAAATGCCAACAAAGGCCAGAAATGGGTATCAGGTCCCCAAAAGCGAAGGAGTGAGCCACCTAACAGGGTGCTGGGAATAGAACTTGGCTTCTCTGGGAAAGTGGGGAACAATTTTAACTACTGAGTCATCTCTCCAGCTCCTTGTATTTCTTGATAGTAGAGAAAATGCCCACAATTTACAAAAAAAGGAATTGTAAAAACATGAAAAATTAGCAAGCTATGGCATTTACAACTGGAGAAGGGGACGCATAAGCTAAACTTATTAAAACTTCAACCTTTATCACCTTTAAGTGGATATTCCTAAAACTGTATCGGTAAACGTTTCATAAGTCACTAGAAAAACAATAAATGAATTTTACTAAAGAAAACAAGGCTTCTTACCCATGTATAGTGTGTGTGTGTGTGTGTGTGTGTGTGTGTGTGTGTGTGTGTGTGTTTGAATTCTGAGGATCCAACTCGGGTCCTGATGTTTACAATAAAAGCACAGAGGCAAATGTCATCTTCTCAACACCATTATTCCCTTCCACGCCCATCTTCAACATATTTGGGTTTGTTCAAGGGGAGGGAACCAACCAATCAGCATGAGTTGAGGCTGTAACTTCACACAAAATAAAAAAAGCTGAGGATGAAAAACACAAGTCATATCCTTTTATTGATGGAACATCTAAGATCTAATTAGACACTTAAACATTTTAGCCCAGGTGGATGAGACAGTGGGAGTGTTGAAGTTGGTACTGTTTACAGAATAATTGGCCAGATCTAATAACAACCGGAAGGAACTCTTAGGAATCACTGTGAATAGATGGGAAGTAAACCTAAGCATATCAAGTACATATTAAATGTAGGTATTCTGCAATGTATACCAACTTCAAAGCATTGTGTTGCCATGACATGTAAATGTAATTATCATTTCTTTTTTTTTCTCTGTTTTTTTATTAGATACTCTCTTTATTTACATTTGAAATGTTATCTCCTTTGCCCACCCCTCTCCCATCCCCCTCCCCCTCTACTTGTCTTCACAAAGGTGCACTAGCTCCCAATCACCCTCCCCACCTCAGTACCTTGGCATTCCCCTACATTGGGAAAACTTGCCCTCATTGGACAAAAGGTCTCTTCTCACATTGATGCCAGACACTGCTGTCCTCAGCCACATATTCAGCTGGAGCCATGGGCCTCACGGTGCTTGCTCGATGGTTGGTGATCTAGTCCATGGGAGCTGCGGAGGATTTGATTGGTCAACGATGTTTTTCCCATGAGGCCACAGCCCCCTTCAGCTCCTTCATTTCTCCCACCCCACCCTAGCACCCTCAACAGGGTCCCCTTACTCAGTCTGAAGGTTAACTATAAGCCTGCTCAGCTGCATGATGCTGGCAGAACCCCTGAGGAGGCACCCCTATCTGGTTCCTGCCAACAAGCACCTCCCAGCATCAGCAATAGTGTTTGAGCTCAGTGGCTGCACATGGGGTGGATGCCCAGGTGAGGCAGCCCCTGAATGATCCTCTCTTCTATCCCAGCTCTTCCACCTGATCCTGTACCTCCTCTCATGAGTGTTTTCTTCTCCCTTCTAAGAAAAACTAAGGCTGCAACGTTCTGGCCTTCCTTCTTTTTGAACTTCCTAAGGTCTGTGATTGGTTTCTTAGGTATTGAGACTGTTATGTGGCTAGTATTCAATTGTCAGTGACTGCATACCATGTGTGTTCTTCTGTAACTGGGTAACCTCACTCAGGATGATATTCTCTAGTTCCATCCATTTGCCTAGGAATTTCGTAAAGTCATTGTTTTTAATATCTGAGTGGTATATGTACCACACTTTCTGTATCCATTCCTCTCTTGAATGACATCTGGGTCCTTTCCAGCTTCTGCCTATTATAAATAAGGCTGCTACAAACATGGTGGAGCATGTGTCCTTATTATATGTTGGAGCATCTTTGGAGTATATGACCAGGAGTGGTATAGCTGGGTCCTCAGATAGTACTATGTTCAATTTTCTGAGGAACCGCTGGACTGATTTCCAGAGTGGTTGTACCAGCTTACAACCACATCAATAGTGGAGGAGTGTTCCTCTTTCTCTACATCCTAGCCAGCATCTGCTGTCATCTGAGTTTTGACCATAACCATTCTGACTAGTGTGAAGTGAAATCTCAGGGTTTGTTGATTTGCATTTCCCTGATGACTAGGGATGCTGAGCATTTCTTTAGGTGCTTCTCGGCCATTCAGTATTCCTCAGTTGAGAATTCTTTGTTTAGCTCTGTACCCCATTTTTTAATAGGATTGTTTAATTCTATGGAGTCTAATTTGTTGACTTCTTTGTACATATTAGATATTAGCTCTCTATCAGATGTGGAATTGGTAAAGATCCTTTCCCAATCTGTTGGCTGCCATTTTCTCTTCTTGACAGTGTCCTTAGCCTTACAGAAACTTTGCACTTTAAAGAGGTCCTATTTGTCGATTCTTCATCTTAGACCATAGGTCATTGGTGGTGTTCTGTTCAGGAAAATTTCTCCTATGCCTATGTATTCTAAGTTCTTGTCCATTTTCTCTTCTAATAGTTTCAGTGTACCTGGTTTTATGTGGAGGTCTCTGATCAACTTGCCCTTGATCTTTGCACAAGAAAATAAGAAAGAATAGATTTACATTCTTCTGCATGCTGACTGCAAGTTAAACAAACATCATTTGTTGAAGAGGTTGTCCTTTTTCCGTTGAATGTTTTTAGTGCCTTTGTCAAAGATCATGTGACCATAGGTGTGAGGGTTCATTTCTGGGTCTTCAATTCTGTTCCATTTATCTACCTGCCTATCTCTGTACCAATACCATGTAGTTTTTATAACAATTGCTTTGTAATATAGCTTGAGGTCAGGAATGGTGATTCCCATAGAAGTTTTTTTGTTGTTGAGAATAGATTTCCCTATCCTAGGTTTTCTGATATTCTGTAAGAATTTGCAAATTGATCTTTCTAACTCTACAAAGAATTGAGTTGGAATTTTGATGGGGATTACATTGAATCTGTAGGTTGCTTTTGGTAAGATGGCCATTTTTAGAATGTTGATCCTTCCAATCCATGAGCATGGGAGATCTCTTCATCTGTTCTGAGATCTTCTTCAATTTCCTTCTTCATCGATTTAAAGTTTTTGTCACACACATCGTTCACTTGCTTAGTTAGGGACACACCAAGGTATTTCATATTGTTTGTGACTATTATGAAGGGTATCTAATTTCTTCCTATGCATGTTTATCCTTTGAGTAGAGGAAGGCTACTGATTTGTTTGAGTTAATTTTAAACCAGCTATTTTACCGAAGTTGTTTATCTGCTGTAGGATTTCTCTGGTGGAATTTTTGGGGTCACTTAAGTATACTATCATATCATCTGCAAATAGTGATATTTTACCTTCTTCCTTTCCTATTTGTATGCCTTTGACAATCATTTGTTGTCTAATTGCTCTGGCCAGGAATTCCAGTACTATATTGAATAGGTAGGGGGAGAGTGGGCAGCTGTTTCTAGTCTGTGATTTTACTGGGATTGCTTCAAGTTTCTCACCGTTTAGTTTGATGTTGGCTACCGGTTTTCAGTGTATTGTTTTTACTATGTTTAGGTATGGGTCTTGGATTCCTGCTCTTTACAAGACTTTTAACATGAAGGGGTGTTGAATTTCTTCAAATAATTCTCAGCATCTAGTGAGGTAATCATGTAGTTTTTTTTTTTTTCTTTGAGTTTGTTTATATGGTGGATTATGTTGATGGTTTTTTTATATACTGAACCATCCCTGCATCCCTGGGAGGAGGCCTACTTGATCATAGTGAATGATGGTTTTTATTTGTTCTTAGATTACATTTGCAAGAATTTTAGTGAGTATTTTGAATCAATGTTCATGGGGGAAATTGGTCTGAAGTTCTCTTTCTCTGTACGGTCATTTTGTGGTTTAGGTATGAGCATGATTGTGACTTCAAATAATGAGTAGGGTAGTATTTCCTCTGTTTCCATTTTGTGGAATAGTTTGGAGAGTATTAGTGTTAGGTCTCCTATGAAGGTCTGATAGAATTCTGCACTGAACCCATCTGGTGCTGGGCTTTATTTGTTTGGGAGGCTTTTGATGACTGCTTCTATTTCTTTAGGTGTTATGGAGCTGTTTAGATGGTTTATCTGACCCTGATTTGACTTTGATGCATAGAATCTGTCCAGAAATTTGTCCATTTCTGATAGATTTTCTAGTTTTGTTGCATATGGGCTTTTGTAGTAGGATCTGATAATTTCTTAAATTTCCTCAGTTTTTTTTTTTTTTTTTGTTATGTCGCCCCTTTCATTTCTGATCTTGTTAATTTGGATGCTCTCTCTGTGCCCTCTAGTTAGTCCAGCAGAGGGTTTATCAATCTTGTTGATTCTCTCAAAGAACCAGCTCTTGGTTCTGTTGATTCTTTGTTTAGTTCTTTTTGTTTCTACTTGGTTTATTTCTGCTCTGAGCTTGATTATTTCCCGCCGTCTACTTCTCTTGGGTGTATCTGCTTCTTTTTGTTCTAGAGCTTTTAGCTGTGCTGTCAGGTTGCTAGTGTATGCTCTCTCCAGTTTCTTTTGGAAGCACTCAGAGCTATGAGTTTTCCTCTCAGTACTGCTTTCATTGCATCCCATAGGTTTGAAATATGTTGTGCCTTCATTTTCATTAAATTCTAAAAAAAATCCTTAATTCCTTTTTTCATTTCTTCCTTGACCATGTTATCATTGAGCATCGAATTGTTCAGCTTCCCTGTGTATGTGGGAGTTTTCTGTTCCTTATTGTTGTTAAAGACCAGCCTTAGTCCATGGTGATCTGATAGGATGCACTTGAGTATTTTTATCTTCTCTTATCTATTGAGGCCTGTTATGTGATCAACTATATGATCAGTTTTGGAGAAGATACTGTGAAGTGCTGAAAAGAAGGTATATTCTTTTGTTTTAGAATAAAATGTTCTATAGATGTCTGTTAAATCTAATTGGTTCCTAACCTCTGCTAGTTTTGCTGTGTCTCTGTCCAGTTTCTGCTTCCATAATCTGTCCATTGCTGAGACTGGGGTGTTGAAGTCTCCCACCTTATTATGTGTGGTACAATATATGCTTAGAGCTTTGGAGGTGTTTCTTTTATGATTGAGGGTGCCCTTTTATTTGGAGCATAAATGTTCAGGATTGAGAATTCATCTTGATAGATTTTTTTTTTTTTTTTTTTGGATGAGTAAAAAGTGTCCTTCCTTATCTTTTTTGATAACTTTTGGTTGAAATATATTTTATTTGATATTAGAATGGCTACTCCAGCTTGTTTTTTGGGACCATTTTCTTAGAAGTTTTTTCCCAGCCTTTTACTCTGAGGTAGTGTCTGTCTTTGTCCCTGAGATGAATTTCCTGCTATGCCGCAAAATGCTGGATTCTCTTTACATATCCAGTCTGATAGTCTATGTCTTCTTATTGGTGAATTTAGTCCCTTGATGTTAAGAGATATTAAGGAAAAGTGATTGTTGTTTCTTATTATTTTTGTTGTTAGGGGTAGAATTATTGTTTGTGTGTTTTTCTTCTTTTGGTTTTCTTACATGATTATTTTCATGATTTTTCTAGGTTGTAGTTTCCTTCCTTGTGTTGGATTTTCCATCTATTGTCCTTTGTAGGGCTGGATTTGTGGTCAGATATTTTGTAAATTTGCTTTTGTCCTGGAATATCTTGGTCTCTCCATCTATGGCAATCAAGAGTTTTGCTGGATATATTGCCTGCGATGGCATTTGTGTTCTCTTAGGGTCTGTATGACATCTGTCCAGGATCTTCTAGCTTTCATAGTCTCTGTTGAGAAGTCAGGTATGATTCTGATTGGTCTGCCTTTGTATGTTACTTGTCCTTTTTCCCTTACTACTTTTAGTGTTTTTTTCTTTGTTTTGAACATTTGGTGTTTTGACTATTATGTTTTGGGAAGAATTTCTTTTCTGGTCAAATCTATTTGGAGTTCTGTAGGCTTCCTGTATGTTCATGGTCATCTCATTCTTATGGGTAGGGAAGTTTTCTTCTATGATTTTGTTGAAGATATTTACAGTGCCTTTTAGTTGGGATTCTTTGCCCTCTTCTATTCCTATTATCCTTAGGTTTGGTCTTCTCATTGTGTCCTGGATCTCCTGGGCATTTTGAGTTAGGAGCTTTTTGGGTTTTGCATCTTCTCTGACTGTTGTGACTATATTTTATGTGTTGTCTTCTGCCCCTGAGATCATCTCTTCCATCTCTTGTAGTCTGTTGGTGATGCTTGTATCTATGATTCTTGGTTTCTTTCTTAGGTTTTCTATCTCCAGGGTTGTTTCTTTTTCTGTTTTTTTTTTTTTTTTTTTTTTTTTGTTTCCATTTTCATTTTTAATTCCTTCGCCTGTTTGGTTGTGTTTTCTTGTAGTTCTTTGAGTGATTTCTCCTGGTTCTCCTGTAATTGTTTAAGGGAGTTTATTCCTGAACTTCTCAAGGATCTCCATCATTATTGTGAAGTATGATTTTAAGTCTAAATCTTGTTTTTCTGGTATCTTGGGAAATCCACTACTTGCTGTGGTGGCAGAACCGGGTTCTGATGTTGCTGAGTTGTCTTGGTTTTCATTGCTTAGGTTCTTTTGCTTTCCTCTAGCCATCTTGTTATCTGTGATTACAGGTGATCTTTTTGTCTCTGACTGGAGCTTTTCTCTCTTGTGGTTCTGAGTGCCCTGGATGTTTGGCTCTTTGTGGGCAGGCAGGGAGTTCTGATGGCAGCGACTTGGTTCTACCACTGTAGGCTCAGGTTTTAGAGCGATTGCCAGGCTGTTCTGGGAGCTCAGCCTTCCGTGCGCAGGTCCTGTGTCTTGCTGGAGGTCACACAGCCCTCTCTCTGGGCTGGAAAGTGTAATTATCATTTCTAAGTTAATTTTTTTACATAATAGCAACAGAACTTTAAAAGTTCACATTTCTCACTACTATTTATCATTCAAAGCCATGTTTATTTTCCTTTTTTTTTTCTTTATTTCATGTTTATTTTCTAACATAAGGAGTAATTAAACACAAAGCAATGCTGAGATGGAAACATTAATTACCCTGAGTTGATCAGCAAATGTTGCATTCCTGTAGACTTTGATCCATAAATATGTGCAAATATTTTTAAAAGGCTTCTTATACTGTGTGTTAAGACACTATTAGAAGAGATGGAAACGTCAACCACCTTGATTTAACTGTTAAATAATGAATACTTGTATTAAGTTGTCATGGTTCCTCCTCATAAATCTGAACTAAAGGAAATTCTCCTTACCAGCTCTATTTTAAAAGCATATATTGCTAGTAAAAGTTAGGCGTGGTTTTAGGTTTTGTGACAATAGGAGACAAGATGTGTAATTTAAAAGTAGCACTTCATAGGTGGCAGCCAGCAGGAGGCTGATGAAGGAACTTGAAGAGATCGGCAAATGTGGAATGAAATCTTTCCTAACACCCAAGTTGATGAAGCTAATTTATTGACTTAGCAAGGGCTTGCTGTTCCCGACAGCCCTCCATATGATGCCTTCAACATCAAAATCAATTTTTCAGCAGTGTGTCCATTCAAACCCCCCAACATCACATTTAAAACAAAAGTGACATCGGTGAGAACAGGCAGGTCTGTCTGCCAGTAATTAGTGCTGAAAACTGGAACCTAGCCACCAAGACTGACCAAGTAATTCAGTCCCTCATAAAACTGGTGAACGACTCCCAGACTGAGTACCCACTCTGGGCTGACCTAGCTAAAGAATACTCTAAGGACCATAAAAAAAATCAGTAAGAATAATTTAGAGTTCATACACACACACACACACACACACACACACACACACACACACACATATATATATATATATATATATATACATATATATATATATATATGTATATGAAAGCGACTTGTGGAATAAAATCTACCATGCACGATTCCAGCAAGTTCAGATACCCTACAGGAGCAGTACATCCAGATACCCCACAAAGCACTAATCTGGAAAATTGACATGTGCCACCAACTGGCATCTGCTTTTGGCAATTACAAACTTACTACAGTTTTCCTAATTAAAAGTGGTCTAGGTAACCTGTAAAGAAGGATTTAAAATTTTAGATGTCCTAAAAAAAGTTTTTTTGAAAAAATAAAGTAGCACCTCATAGTGAAATGTCTGCCCTTTTTGTGTATTAATTTCAAAGATTCCACAAGGAAACAGGTACAGTTGACCACAGACGGAACTCAAGCTCAAGGTTCCAAAGTGGGACCTGAAAAGAAAGATGAGACTGTGGAAAAGTTAAATGTACGATTTAAATAAATATAAGCTGGGGTGATTTGCGTAACAATTGGCATCCATTTCGCATTGGCCAGTATTTATGGAAAAGGAGATGGGGGTGTGTCTGTGTTTATGTGAAGTCTAGCTAGCTATGCAGAGGACTGAAGAACCGGGCTGTCAGAAGCGGTCTTCTGGGCTGGCTTTCTGGATTTCCTTTGAACTCTTTTTCAACATTATGCTACGCAGCAGCTTGTCTTTTGTTGGTAGAAGGGAAAGGAAAAACACGGAAGACCAGGCTTTAGTTTCTAAACTAAAGCTCTGCTGGGCTGATTGCTCAAGTGGCTTTCCAAGGCAAAACAAGTGGGGACATTAAAGTTCCTGTTTCTATTGGACCACTACTGAGCCCACCGCCACCACCTTTTTTTTTTTTCATTCTCAATACCAAATAGAGCAGGTTTCAATGTATCTTACAGACACCTTAATCGGTCTCAGGGGTGTTTTGTTTTGTTTTTCTCCCCAATTTGATTGGCATTTAGAGAAGATAACGGAAAATGAAATGCAAATGTTCAGACAGGAAATATGACGAAGGATTTTTTTTTGTCATTGAATTTTTGAACCTGGGGGGTCTGAGTCCTCAACCTTCCACATTTTTCTAGACAGTGAACCAAGGTTCAGAAGTTAAACCCGCAGAAGTCCCGCCCTTTTTATACTACCCTATGCTGCCCCTACCGTTAGATGGTGAAACTGCAGGTAAAGGTTAAAGGAGAGAAGGCGATCCGGGAGGGTTAAGGTTTAACTTCCTGAGCCCAGATGCTTAGAGTTTTGTTGTAACTGAAGGAACCACAACAGAAACGCACTCTTGTTCTAGAATGAGCTGCCGCTGAGTACCTATGAAGCTAAAGAACCACCCTGGAGAACATAGCTCGATGTCCCCTCCCCCATCTCCTTCACGGGATGGAAAGGACTGCCGCCCTGAAACATTTCCAGAGCCAGCTCTTTTACAACACACTTTCTCTTCTGGGTCTAGGGAGTTTCTTCCTTTCTACCCTTTCTCACGACGTGAGGCCAAGTCATATTGGCACCTCAGGTGGACAGGAACGATAACACTCTAATGCTCGCACACGTCCAGAGGACCGCCCCTGTCGCCTCCTTCATAGTGACACTCAGTGGGAAGACCCTGGAGGATAGTTGGAGGGACGTGCTTTTGAGGGCGCTGACGGACAGCGATAGAAAGCGGGGAGGAAATCGAGGGGAGAGTGTCTGTTGCCCTCGGGGCGGCGCGGAGTGCGAACACCGCACGCGTCTGCCGCCGCCCGTCCGGGTGACAAGTGGCAGCGTCCGCAGCAGGACCGTGGGTAAAGACCGCGCTGCGGGCCTGGAGGGCGGCGCGGAAGGCGGCGCTGGCGGCGTCAAAGGCGCCTTTGTGCAAGCCCGGGTGTAGGACCCGGGGGAGAGGGGAGATCGGGACCTGGAAGCAGGGGTAGGGGCGTCCCACACTCCCCGCCGTCGGGTCTCCAGCAGGACAGTAGGGAAGCGCGGAGGAGTGGGGACCGGCGTCTGCCGCTGCGGCCCGGGGCGGGAGTGGGAAGAAGGCAGTTTGGAGGAAGTTGGGGAGAGGGACCTGTCCCCCGTCCTCTCCCCTAGGTGACAGAGAGGCCCCGCTGGCTGGCAGGGTGCGAGCACTGCCCCGGAGCTCGCTCCGGAACCGGCATCTGGAGAGCGGCCCCCGGGTGGAGCCGCCCGCCTGCCGCCCACCTGGGGCACAGTGGCGGGCGCGGCGTGGCCTCCCTCCAGCGCCCCGGCCGCGTGGCTTGCGGCTTATTTTCCCAGCTGGCAAGCGTCGCGCTGCAGACAAGGGAATGCCTGTGGTGAGTTGTTTATTTTGCTGAAGTTTGCGGTGGGCCCGGAGGACGTGGGTGGGGGTGCGGGTGGCAGGCAGCGGCCCGGACTGTTTTGTTTAGGTCTTGGTCCACCTGTGTGGTATAAATCTGCCAGGCTCCGGGCTGTGGGGTCCAGGGTGAGAACGCCCCGGCGTTCCAAACGCTCCTTGGCTAGGTTTAATTCGCAATGCCTGGAAGCAGCTAGGGTCTAAGGAAGGCTGCTGCCCCCAACCCCTCGCTTTCCGGGGGACGCTTCCCAAAGAACAGTCGTCGCCCATGACCTGGGAATAGCTGGCCACTGAAGGTTCCCCAACCCCTTCCCCATTCCTTGGGGATAGTGGGGGCTGAAGCTTCAGTGTGAAAGGAGCCCAAGAAAACAGAGAAAAACTTATCCTGGTTGGGGGGGGGGGGAGTGAAGCTCGTTCAGGGGTGTTGGGTCGACCTGCTTCTACAAACTGGGATACGGTTGGCCGATTTCCCAAAGTAGACCGGTGAAAGGCTAGCAGCTGGCTCCTGAGGGAGCCCAGAGGAACCCCTGGGGCTGATGTTAGTACAGCCTCGGCTTCGTTTGCCTGGAAGAAAAGCCTAAATACATTAGTGAGAGGGTAAAGCTTTTAAGGCCTTCTTGGGAGTGAGTGGCTGGCTAATGAGAGGTTAATTTTGTTTCGAAGGGAAGTCTGCTGGTTTCCTGAGATAAATGGACAGGAAGCACATTACCTCCAAGCACTGGCAATCGGCTCCCAAATGCTTTTTGCACCTGCCGCTTGTAACCCTGAGAGGCAGACCCGAGCCCTACTGGAGTCTGTTAGGGATGAAGGGGCCCGGGATGTAAGCGCGGGTTATGAACCCCTTGCGCTCTCTGTGGTCTCTCTCTCTTTCTCCAGGGGCTCAGCGCTCACAGCAAGCCCTGGGGCTCTTCTCTTACACCTAGGTCCTGCGTGTCCCGGAGCTCGAGGGCATCCTGATCCCGCTGAGCCCCTTCCAGGTGCAGAAGGGTTAAGAATGACGTAAGTACAAGCCAGGAGCTACACGCTGCTGGACTCTGGGCTATTCCAGCCCCTTATTTCCAAACACTGTGGAGCAACGAGCAGCAGGGGAGCCCTTACTCCGGAATGGGTCACACAAATCGCTTATTGCTGGCTTCTCTGTCCTGGGTGAGCCGTTAAGCAGAAACCCTCTTGTTAGCTTTCTGGGTATGGAGATACAGTACCTAGGGAACAGTTAAGACACTATGTAAGGATTTAGGAAATGAAGCTGCATCATGTTTAGAATCTATTGCCGTTTCTGGCATTCGTTTTAATTACCCATTTGCATGCCCATGCTGTAGTATGATTTGCTGGGTCTCTTAGCTGTACTGTTTTGGTCTCTTTGAAAACAAAGAGGAAATGAGGAAGAATGCAGATGGAAAGGCACAAGGTGGATTTTTGTGTTCCTCGAGCTGACAATCGCCCCACTTTTTTTCCTAATTAAAATGTAAAACTTTTATAACCGCCAAATTTGTTCTAGCTTCCTCCCCGGGTTTCTCTTTGTCCAGTCCCAAATTCTGCTTAAACATGCTGCTCGGGAGCCTGAAGAGTGGCTGCCTCATAAACAACCGTTCAACATGCTTTTCCAGGCTGATGTCAGATCTCGCTAACATCCAGATTCACCCCAGACTGTGTCAACAGACCCCAGTGTCATGAAAATAAGAACCACCTTGTACTTTAATTGTTAAAAAAAAAATTTCCTCTAGCAGCTGAACACTTACGCAGTAATAAAAAGTGAATTGTTAGGCATACCTGTCTTAAGCTTGTCAAATTTTACAACAGAGGAGCAATAAAACACCTTAGAGATGATTTTTCCCCCTCTGAACATTTTTTTCCTTGACATCAGGATTCAAAGCAACTCGAGGGTGCCCTCTACTGATAAGAATATCTAGAGCCCCTTGTATTTGGGGGGGGGGGGGGGCAAGATAATGGAGAGAAAGCAAACTCGTCAGCAGAAAGACTCCAAATCAAATGTACTGATCTTTAACCTTTTGTTTATATGAAAAATATGATAATAACATGAGTTACCTTCAGGGATATAATTAAATGTTGAGGTAAGAAAACTACATTTTGATGTTAGTTGGCTATCTAAAAGCACTTGAAACCCTTACAGGTAAGAACATTTTTGCCTGCATGTATGTCTGTGCACCGTGTGCATGTTTGGTGCCTGCGAAGAGGAAAGGGATTCAGATCCCCTGGAACTGGAGTTACAGATGATTGTGAGCTGCCTGTGGTCACTGAGAAGTGAACCTCAGGTCTTCTGGAAGAGCAGACACTGCTCTTAACCACTCAACCATCTCTCCAGCTCCAAGCTAAAAGGATTTTTAAGAGTGTCACGTGATCACTCTTCAAAAGAAAGATGATGATGAATATTTTCTGAACTGTATTTCAGGGATTATATGTAGTAACTACAAATGATAAAAAAAAAAAAAAAAGTTTGCCCCGATAGCATTTGGTATACACCATTACTTAAAACTGTCAGATCTAGCCTCCCCCCATTAAAAGTCATTTCTCCAGGCAACTGTGAAGCTATTATTAAGCATATTAAAGACAGACATAAGGCTTGGATTATATCTTGGGTAGTGAAAGGTGTGTTTACCACTTGAATCATCATGGCCTGTAATAAGTAATGAAAAATTACAGTTAAAAACTATAGGTCTCCTTCATTAGGGACCTGGTGGTTTGGGGAATTCACAATGTGTCTAATAAGTAAGATGGTGAGACCTAAGGCTTGCCCCCTAGTATCCTTGTCCATTGATTAGCACACTGCAGCTTGTGGAATATGCATGTGTCTGTGGTTGATAGGAGATTCCTAATTAGAGATTCTGAGTATTGTAGCAGGTAAAGTTGCAAACTGTAATTTAGATTACGCTAAGTGCATTTTAAATGCCAGTCCCCAACAGTTTGGAGAATGGCAGAGCAGGGGAAAGTAAAGTGGCTCCACTCTCCAGAGGAGAGACCACTTCACACTAACTGATAACAAATTGGAACCTATCGTCAGCTCCGCCAGTGCTTTCTTTTGTCTCTATTTACTAGCCCTTTTCCTTGGAGAGATGGTTTGAGGTGGTTTGCCTTAGGTTTTGGAGGACAACTCAAGTAGAAACAGACCTTCCATTGGATTAATAGACTGGAAATTTGTGGAAAAGCCACCGAGCAACAAGAAATCGTGGCATAATTGCACTGCATAAAAACTCACCACTCTCATTAATCTAATTACCTTGTAACCGAACACGTTGAAGTTCGCCCAATCCCTGACTCCCGCTCTCCACTTTGAAGCTGGGAAAATGTCAAAGAAAGCCAAACATCAGTGCCTCACGCAGCTGCCAGCGAATTCCGCTGGGAGCTCGCTCGCAGGTACCTTCTCGGTCCATCCATCTGCTACGGACCTCAGTGTCATCTGAGTATTTAACACGGCTCGGCTGGACTCTTGTTTTGCCAAGAGACCCCCAACAACTTTGCTACGAAATTCAGTAGTGGATAGGCTTAGTCGGGGGATGGGGGGGGGGGGAGACCTGCTACAAAGAGCTTGGAAAAGCGCTGGCTTCCTGCAAGTGGCTGAAGCCAGCAGGGATAGGACAAGGGGTTGGGAAGGGTCATTAAAAACAACGAACAAAAAACTAGGAGGAAGCTGAACCTGAAGCTCATTAATTCAAGGAAAGGTTAAAGGCCGGTTCTCCTGGAACGCGGGCCAAGCGAGAGTCGCTGTAGCCCATTTCTATTGGGTACCACAAAACCGTGATCGCGGAAAGGGGTGGAGGAGAAAAAAGCACAAGGAAGCCGGCAGGAGGGAGGCTGGGCCCTGGCGAGGCTGCCCCACCCGCGGGCGGCGGACACGGAACTTGAGCGAGACGCGAGGGCGGGAGGCACGCTCGCAGCCAATGGGGAGTGGAGGAGGAGGGTGACCGGAGGCGAGGCCTCCTCGGATTGGTGGGAGCCCGGCGGGGCGGGGCGAAAGTGCGGGGCTGAGATTGATTGACCGCGCAGGCCGCGGTGCGGAGCTCTCCGGGCCGCTGCCTGCTACGGCTGGTGAGGACCCTCCGATCCACGCACGTCGAGCCCACGCCAGCTGGGGCTGAACCGCTCTTGAGCTCCGGGCTGCTGTCGGCGCTCGCTCACGGTCTTTGTGTCTTTTTTCTCCCGCCTCTTTCTGCCTGCTCGCCGCGTCCGGCCGTCTCGATGTCTCTGCGCCCTGTTGCCGCCTCCCTCCGCCCGCGACGCCCTGCTCATCGCGGCGGTGGCGGCCGGTCTCGAACGCGGGCCTGAAAGGAGGAAGAGGAGGAAGCGAGGCGAGCGCCCCGGCCCATGCCGCAGCCCGAGGCCCGGCCCAGCCACTGCGCCCGCGCCGCCGCCCTTGCAGGAGCGCACGAGACCTGCATGGACGGGCATGGGCGTGAGAGCAGCACCTTCCTGCGCCGCCGCCCCCGCCGCCGCCGGGGCTGAGCAGTGCCGCCGCCCCGGGCTCTGGCCGCCGTCGCCCCCGCCGCCGCTGCTGCTGCTGCTGCTGCTCAGCCTCGGTCTGCTCCACGCAGGTAGGCGCGGGCCGGGTGGGGAGCGGGCCGCGCGGGCTTTGTTCTGGGTCCGGAACGCCACGGCCCAGGCGGGCGATCAGAGCACTCACCATCGCGGGTTCAAGCTCTAGCCCCCCGCCTCCGGTCTTCGCCCACGACAGCCGGTGGTCCGGTCTCGGCGTGCAGGCGTGGCCGCGTGCAGGACAGACACCCCGGGGCTTTATTGCTCTCTGCAGGGGTGTTGACTGAGTCCGCAGCGGATCGGGTTTCAGCCGCCCTGGTCGCCTGAGAGCGGGGACTGGGAACCCTATGCTGTTCCTCCTCTACAGCTGGGGGTGGCGGCGAGGCCCGGGATCGCACACGGTGCAGAGGTTTTTCACCCGAGTTTGGGGGTAAATTCCCAAGAAACTTGTGTTAACCGGAATCTCTTTCGGTTTTGCCACTGCTGCTTTGAGCGCCGAGCTTGGCGATTTGAAGATGGGCTTTGAGGGTAGCCTTGTGTTTTTGGCTCCTAGCCGGCTTGACAGATGCGTGTGGAGGTCACCAGGGTCCTTGCCGCAGCTGCACTGAGGAATGTGCCCTTAGGATATACCTGAACCTGACCCTCGTGACGTGTGATGCTTGGTTTTTTGTTTTCTTTACAAGGAAGTGCCATATCTTTTTAAGACTTTGCCTAGACCGTAAATTTCCCTTTCATACAAAAATTAGAAGGATCGTTGTTTTACATAGATTTCCTTGGAGGCCCTTTCCCCCTTTGTTCAGATGGCACAGCGCCCTAATCTGGAGATTTCTCGTTTAATATCACTCAACTGTACTGAAAACTTTTTTACTTGATAAGATATACCAACCGTGCTAAAATAGCTTGGAGGCCTTTAAGTAATGGAATAAAATGGCATTGTGGAGCCAACTCTTCAAGGTGTTTTAACAGCTGCATTGTGACACTGTCACTTGGGGAAATGGACTGGTCGTGCTAAAATGTAATAGCCAGTTATGGAATAACTAAGGCTTTAAGTTAGTGGCTTTAGATAGAAAGCGGTCTGCATGCGGTTTCATGGAAACTTTGTTCATGTTCGGGATGCAGAAGTGTTGGGGTAAAACGTATGTATTCGTTATGACAAACCGCCTTTCATGAAAGGGAAGCCAGCTGAAAGGCTAGGTTGAGCTCTTGGCAGCTTCGATATTGGTTGCTATGGGGTCCTGACGGGGTTGGAGAGTCGTTCCTGAAGATTTCATTGCTGCCCTGTGAAAGGCATGAGAAACTGGACTAAAGGTTTCCAGAATCAAGGTGCTCTGGTGAGAGAATTTGGAATAGGAGTTCCTTTCAGTAGCTCAGTCTGTGCTCACATCGAGATTGAACCCGAGGCCCTCGTTACTGTGAACAATTTGTCGCAGTGGAGCTAGCTCTCTTTGAAGAGCGGTGCCATGGAGATGCAGGGAACCTTTTCCAGTCCAGGGAACCCAGCAAGTGCTGCTTGCAGACGGACTACCATATGTTTTACGTCTGAGTCCCTATCTGAGCCTCTGTGCCCATATGGCTCCGAAGTTCACTCAATTCGGCTTCCACAGATCTCATTTCCTTTCCGATAAACTGGCGTTTGTGCTGTAGTCGCTCACAGTGCTGGTGTGAAGGAAGCTGTTCATTAAAAATGAGACGAAAGCTCTAGACCACGACTCTAGACCACGGCTCCTTTAGCACTGGTGTAACTGGCTAAAAGTACCAGTCACACCAGTCATAAATGACCAGACACCGAAACAGAAAATTGTTCTTTTCTTCCTGAGTGCTCCTTCTGAATTCTGCCCTTGGGAAATGGGCTGTTTATTTTCACATGTGTTTTATTTTTATGATTTTTATTTTAAGAAGACCTTTTGCAGTTCGTGAGTGAATATCAAATATGGGCCTTCTTGCTTACTCATACACTCCGCGGGCCTCCTGGGCCACATCCTAGAGAGTGTTTCTGCTCGGCATTGTCTTGGCATTTTGACAGGAGGCTTGCATTACCGCTTCTAACAGGCAAAGTGTGCGTTGTCATTAAGAATTCATGAAGCCTGGATATTTCTGGGTGTATGCTACAAATTAGTCATTCTACCGGAGCCTGTGATGGAGCTGAAAATGCTGACCTCAAAGTATTTTCTCTTTAGTTAGCCCTCCTCCCTCTGATCCTCTCTACAGCCACGGGTGGTTAGGCCCCTGATCCGAAGCAAAAGAGCTGTTTGTGTGTGATTTCTCAAAGCAGTCAGCACCCACCTACCATCAAGAGGGGAGGCTAGAGAGTGGGGGTTGGGAACGAAAGAACGTTGGGAATAAATGCTGCATCTGCTCCCAAACACGGGGATTCGGTATCTCCACGCTGACCTTACTTTTCATATTTTATGACCATTTGAAATAATTATAAGTAACTGTATGCTCAGATAGGTTTTATAGACCATAAAAAGAACAAATAGGCCCCACGAGTTTAGCGGAAAGTTCTACTGCTGTCATTATTTGAGGTCCGGGCACTGGTTCTTAAGGAGGGATCTCCTGCTTTTACCTGTTTTGTGCTTGCTGTGTATCTTATTTTAAAAGAAGAGTGGTATCATTCACACACACACACACACACACACACACACACACACACACACTGCTTTTTCATCTATCAGTGGCTGACCTTAACACTAGTTAGTGTACAATCCCACCAGGACAAGGCCAGACCTTGGGTACCCCATTGGTTAGAAAGCATTTGGGATAATGAATTGGTTTGATTTGGTCATTTTTGTTTTTCAATAAAAGTACTTGAAAGCAAATACATTTGTTTTCGAGAAAGGAATCCTGTAAATCGGGGTCTCTTTGTCAGCGCTGCACTGAGCAAGCCTTGAATGGACCAAACACATGAAGATGGCTGTGATTTTGTTTTTTAAATGATCTACTGATTGTTATAAGTCCATAGCTCCAAAATAGTAAGATAAATTTGAATCTCCCTTTTTCTGGTAAAAATGAAAATGAAGTCTCAACTGGGTCTTTGAAATTTCACAACAATGACAGACTGTTACCCTCACACACTTCTCTCCAACTAAAGCCAAAAGTAACTTATCGTTTAATTAAAATTTAAAAACATTGAGGAACCTCTCTAAATCAATATAGAGATTACTAAATGATGTCTTTCATCGGGTGAAGTTTTAAGTACTGATATCCTGAAGTTAATTGTTTCCACATATTGTAATAATTACGTATTTAAAAAATAGCCCACTGACTTTGATCAAGTATGGTGGCATACACCGATAGTCCAACTTTCTAGAAGCTGATACAGAAGGATTACAAGTTAAAGGTCAGCCTGGGATGCAGTTCAGAGAGACCTCTTGTCTCAGAACAAAAGCAAAACTAGGCTCTAGGGAGATGGCTAATAAGAGAACTGGCTGCTCTTCCAGAGGGACCCAGTGTGAGTCCCAGTACACACATGATGGCTCAGCCATCTGTAACTCTAGTTCCAGGAAATCCAACACCATCATCTGGCCTCCGAGGGCACCAGGCATGTGTGTCATGCACAGACATACATGCAAGCAAAACACTCATACATACTTAGACTAAACACACATGCGCGCGCGCGCACACACACACACACACACACACACACACACACAAGCCAAAAACCAATGAATGATCCAGTGATGTCAACCCAACCACCACCAACACAAAATGTGAGACAATGGTATGTGTAGAAAAGCCCGTGAAGTTGTTATAATAACTTCCACAGTCCTCAAAAGAGGACCAAGATGTGAAGAAATGAAGCCTTCCATAAGTTAAACACCTAACAAGGAGTTTTAAGTAGCAGATATATGTTACAGCTCCTTTTATACAGTTTGAAATAGAAGGCCAGTGTTTCTCTTCAGTTAACATTTCTTTGCTTTTGAAGCCATACGTAATTGATTGGTACACATGACTAATCTAGTGTTTTGTCTTTTTCTCTTGTGCTCTGAGATGTTCCATGACCTGTTATAGAAGAGACAAGTGACAGATAATTTGGAATTTTTTTTAATACAGGACTTTTTATACTTAAAATACATTTAACTTTTTCTCTAACCTTAATTAAGAGGGAGGGTGAGTTGTATATGCTCACACACACTAGGAGGTGTGCTCACACACACCAGGATATATGCTCACACACACCAGGATGTATGCTCACACACACCAGGATGTATGCACACACACACCAGGAAGTTTGCACACACACACACCAGGATGTATGCTCACACACACCAGGATGTATGCTCACACACATCAGGATATATGCTCACACACACCAGGATGTATGCTCACACACACCAGGATGTATGCACACACACACCAGGATATATGCTCACACACACCAGGATGTATGCTCACACACACCAGGATGTATGCACACACACACCAGGAAGTTTGCACACACACACACCAGGATGTATGCTCACACACACCAGGATGTATGCTCACACACATCAGGATATATGCTCACACACACCAGGATATATGCTCACACACACCAGGATGTATGCTCACACACTAGAAATTCTTGGCTCTATAGTTCTCTGATTGCATTTCAAAAAACAGTCTTGATGTTGCACACTTTTTTAGTTGTCTTGTGCTGTGGTTTGCTTGAGATTAGTGTGACAGACATGTTAAGAGAGAAGTAAAGTCAGATCCAAGTGAATCACGTTTTTAGCCAAGTGCTTGGGTTTTATAGCAGTTAAGGCGTTGTGACTGGATAGTGATAGAGCTTATTTGGAATTCCTTCAGGAAAAGTAGAAGGACTTACTACTTGAATTTTTTTCTTTTGATTTTCTTACCCTGTAGCCATACAAAACCAGGTAAAGATACTTTAAACTATAATTTAGAATTTTAGCCTTTCTTCGGGTGTGTAGACTTTAATCATAGGTGTGTGCATAGTGTATCTCCCCCACTACTTTCCAAAGCAATTACTCATACAGTTTTAAAAGTCAAGACAGCCCATATCTTTGGTTTTGCTTTGGAGTAGAAGAATCTTTGTCAAAATAACAAACAAGAAACAATATTTCGTTTGCAGTTTTAACCTGGAAGCATTTCTAGACCAGACTCTTGTTCCTTTACCAAAGCCCAAATGTCAGAGATTTAGCTAACTTTATCCAGTTTTTCTCCTAATAGCTTAATTTGAGATACATAATAGCACAATACAACCTTATTTATGAAATTGTCTTAAAATGGGAGTACATGAGATAAAACAGACAATTCCTAGGAAGAATAGCAAATTCTCATGCTGCCCAGGAAATGAGACACAGTTACATGCTTGATCCTGCCTTCTTTCCCATAGGTGATTGCCAACAGCCTGCTCAGTGTCGAATCCAGAAATGCACCACAGACTTTGTGACCCTGACTTCACACCTGAACTCTGCTGCCGATGGCTTTGACTCCGAGTTTTGCAAGGCACTCCGTGCCTATGCTGGCTGCACCCAGCGAACTTCAAAGGCCTGCCGTGGCAACCTGGTGTACCATTCTGCTGTGCTAGGCATCAGTGATCTCATGAGCCAGAGGAACTGTTCCAAGGATGGACCCACATCCTCCACCAACCCGGAAGTGACCCATGATCCCTGTAACTACCACAGCCATGGGGGAGTCAGAGAACACAGGGGAGGGGACCAGAGACCTCCCAATTACCTTTTCTGTGGCTTGTTTGGAGATCCTCATCTTCGAACTTTCAAGGATCACTTCCAAACGTGCAAAGTGGAAGGGGCCTGGCCACTCATAGACAACAATTATCTTTCGGTTCAAGTGACGAACGTACCTGTGGTCCCTGGATCCAGCGCGACTGCTACGAACAAGGCAAGTATGAGTCTTTTCCCCCTTCCTCCTCAAGTTGTTTGGTCCTTCAGACAACTTATAAGACGTGTTGTTATAAAGTTCAGAGGGACTATTTGTATATCTTCTTGGAAAGTTATTAACAGGGTTGGAAAAGGTTTGAAATTATTTAATGAGAGATTTTCTCTGGCGTGTAAGATGTGGATCTAAACTTAACTAGACAATGATATGAAGGATAAAAAAATAAACAGTGAAATCAAGTTCCCCAGGGAGAAAAGGCAGGCCTGTTTAATGAGAAAAACGTGTGCCCTCCCCGTGCTGTCTTAGTCTTGTGTGTGTGTGACTCTTCTCAAAGAAATCCACATTCAGACTCATCAGATGACGAAAGTGGGTGTTCTGAGTAAAGAAAGCTGTGAAGCCTAGGGCAGTGGCCCATCAGGAAGCGTACTTTATTGGAGATTTAGAAGCTATAGTAAATGTAATGGCTGTAAGCCAGGCTTCCCAGTGGCAAACCCACAATGGTGCTTTAGTTACTAACCTTTTGGTAACCAAGGAAGTTAAGGATTGACTGTTGCAGAACACTGCTGTGTAAGTCCTGTGTAACCTCACACCCTCTTTAACAGTTTAAGGCAGAAGCTAAGAAGAAAGTTCTTGTTCAGTTAAGCTAACCCCGAGCCAATGTCTGTGCACCTGGTTTATTTTGAAGAAATTGATCATGTATAGGGAGAGACCTACCAGGTACCGACGTCTTCCTGCCGGGTGGAAGAGAGTGCTCCGAGGGTCTGCGTGCAAGGACCAGTCAGTGCTAAGAAACTTACCTTTCATAAATAAAATCTCTCCTAGTGTCCAACTGAACCCCGTCCTTCCCTGTCTTCCCCAGCCAGGAACACACATAGACTGTCTCATCACGCTTCGATTTCCCGTATTCATTATATCTGCTCCTCAGGTGTCATAGACTAAACATAATTGAAGCTTTGGAAGTTCTGTGGCTGTTCATTTGACTCCCTCCCTTGCATCCAAATGTGTGGCATATTTTTAAGTCAGTTTAAATTATTTTACTTGGCATTTTGTGAAGGGAATTTTACAGCACCTCAGGAGATATCTGGAGACACCCAGGAGTGTCACAAATCTAAAAATAGAAACCATTGCTCTTGAACACAGAGAACTGTTCCAGCATAGCAGACGTTTTAGGGGATCTCCAAAATGTTTATACTTCAACCCTGTAAAATCTCAGGCTTGCCTCTTGCCTTAGCAAATCCTACATCTCAAAATAAAGCTTTCTTTCTCTGGCTCTTTTATGTTTATAAATACTTTTTCTTTCATAGGTCTCAGAGTATGGGGTTGGTAGAAGTTAGATTATAAATGTATATGATTATGAGGCTGGTGAGATGGCTCAGCAGTTAAGAGCAACTCCTGCTCTTGGAGAGGACTGGGTTCAGTTACCAGCACCAACGTGATAGCTCACACGCATGTAAGTCCAGTTCCTTGATGGTCTCTTCTAGATTCTGAAGACACTTGCATGTATGTGCATGTACATGATACTCATGAACTCAAGGCACGTACACACTCAACACAAAAAAACCCTTTAGATATATACATAGAAATATATATATACATATATTTTTTAAGGCAAATGATTATGAAGTTGTTTCGTTGCCAAAAAACCTAGGATTACAACAGCCACAAGACACCTCACACCTGGTAATAGTTATTCATTGTTCAAATAGTTGAGAATTTGGAAGACTTTTGGTCAAATTAAGTAATAATTTGTTTTACACACACACATGGGACAATGTGAAGTGCATTTACATTAGCAAATTAATTTTTTTAAAAAATGCAGGTCTGTTATCCTGATCTGGTAAGAGCCAAAGTCTTTGTTCTTTCAAAATGGAGGAAAACGGAAGGGAATTCAGGAAGACCGCTGGAGGGGGTGGTTTCTCAGTTCCCTGCTACTCAGTGAGTTCCTCTGTGGTCCTCCACCTCAGCAAAGGCTTAGTTTCTGTGTTGGGTGCCCAGGTATCCAAAAGGCCGGTTTTGATGCCCCGTCTCAAGACCAGTACATGTGCCACTGAATTCAGCAGAGGCCTAGCCTTGTGCTGCACAGACTTACCTTTAAGGACTTTAAAGAAAAGGTATTAATAAAAATAAAAACAGTGAGGCACAATGTCCTTACAAAATACATTCTAAGCAAAATCTGATTTTTTTTTTTTTTTTTGCAAAATCTGATTTTTTTTTTCCAAAATCTGTTTTTAAAACATTTTCTCTTATATTTAAAAAAAAAAATGTGGAAGGGTTTTCTTCATGTGGATGTCAGCACACGGCAGCCTTCTTTTTATCTCTGTGACAAGTACCCGAGGAGAAGCAGCAGAAAGGAGAGAAAGGTCGTTTGGGTTTCAGTCTTAGCTTGAACCTCAGACAAGGCAAGATACAGGCATCCAGTTGCCCAGAGAGGAGAAGAAAAGAAATACTGCAATCGGGGAGACTGGGGACAAGGTGGAACTTTCTGGGGAGGTGACCAGCTCCTTCCTCCTGGGTGCCACCTGCTTCCCACCCCCTCAGATGCTATCCTGTGTGACTCCACCAGGGTTACAGTAGGGCTCCGACCCAGTCTTCGGAGGCGTACTTCATTTTCTTACTGAGAATTGCTGGAGCTCCCCACCCCAGAGCTGAGGGAGCCCGTGCTATCTGAAGCAGATATGGAGCCTTCCTTGTGTTCATGCATTTTCCGAGACCTGCGCACTGCATCTCTGTACTTAAAGAGTAACTGTGCCCGCAGAAGGCCAGCTGCGAGGCTGGACATCCATGCTCCTCACTGTGAGACGTGCTAGACCCTGGGGATTTTACTCAGTGTGAGGTCACTAAGACAACTGGCTTCTGGGAGCCTGGTTTCTTGAGCCAGCCACCTGCAAGTTGAACTTAGTGAGGTCTCTCTTCCAAACATATCTCCCACCTATCACCAAAAGACACCTCAACAGATTAAAGTAGGATGAAGTCATCGTACTTGGGGACATTTATTAACTACACCTTTCTCCCCCCCCCCCCATATGAGCAGTGACTTAGTTAAGCAGATAGGCCTGTAGTCTAATGTGGATTTATCTCTCCTTATCCAGTGTTCTCACCACACACTGGCTCTCCCTTCCCCGTGGGAAAAGAAGGGCTTGTTTTCCAGGTGGTCACGGCGCGCACAGGTATGCTTTCTCAGAGCCTCCATGTTTCTGTTTATACCCTTGCTCGCTGGAAGAGGCCGTCCTAATGGACCAGCTTGCCAGGTAGAGATATGTTACTCAAGGTGGGAAGCCAGGGCAAGTTTTTCATCTCTCCACCCCAGGGCTGCAAGAGTTTCTGGCACACCTACACACATCACCTCATCTCAGATAGACATCTTCCCCACCTTTGGCTGTGAGAGGCGGCTGCAGGCGTGCAGGCACTGAGAATGGGGGAGGGGGGACACAGATAAAAAGGGGTTCCTGTTGGGGAGGAGGTAGTCACACCTTGTCAATTCCAGAGAAGCACCGTGGCAGTGGCTGTCCTGTATCTCACATGGCCCAGAGGAGCTAGGTGACCTATCCTGGGGTCCCCTGGCTTAGTACCTTTGCTTCACATTTTCTTTGCCACTTTCAGACTCAGCACATCTGTTAGATGGCTTGGGTATCTGTTCTTAAAGGTCCTTAGAGAGGATACTTAAATGCATGATCACAGAAGGCGGTTTGAAGGTAAACTTCTTGATCCTTTCGTATGTGCCCACGTATTAAAGGTGTAGAGTTTAGTGGTGGAGGACCTGCCTACTGTGAGTTACCTCCTCGGACCTACAAATGAAAATGAAAAGTAGACACTTTTTAGATCCTCGATCTCGGGCTAGGAAAATGGCTCAGTGGGTAAAGTACCCATGGCTAACCTTATAAACCCAAGGTTAGCTCGGGAACTAAAGTTAGGTATGGGAGACCTGACTCTGCAAATTGTGCTCTGATTTCCACATGAGCTGTCCATGCAAACACACAGTACACAGATAAAATGTAATTTAAAACATTAAAAGTCAGTTTTTCAAGTACATTTTCAATAACCTTTCAAAGTACTTTTCAATTAAAAACTTTCATTTTACCTACCTAAAAATGGCCATATTTTTAGTAATGATTTTCACAGGTATTCCTTTGCTTTATTTTTTCCCTTTAATTTGTATGCAGTAAGATTCTTTCCCACTTCTCTGGCCTTCTATAAAATACTTAAATCTCGTGGAAAACACATTAGAAGTAAGGGAGACTGGGAACCACACATCCTGAGCTCCCTCCTTGAGCCAGGGAAAGGGTTTGCTGTGGTGCAGGTTCCCTTTAAGAAAGGGGTTGTTCTTTGTGCTTCCCTGAGCCAGGTGACTTGGTCAGCTGGGACACTCTAGCCCTTGCTGTGGCCACCAGCTCCTGCCATCCTGTGTGAGCACCCGAGGCAATTTCACAATATCTATACATCTCACGTTCTTCAACTGCTTTCTTGGAAGTCCTGAGGGTTTCCATCAGACAGGTAGACACTTGGTTTTATTTCTTTTTGGCTAATGTCTTTCTTGAGCTGTGCAGCCTAGGTTTCCGTTCTGATAAAATCCACCAGTCCTTGGTAGCACTAAAACATACTGTGGCCACTGTTTCTGATAGCCCTCAGACATGCACATCACCCTGGGTCCTCAGCTGTCTCTTAGACATGCCTGCATTGCAAAAGCCTTCAGCTGTCATCTCAAAATGCATCTCCAGATGGAGGTTTGGAAATCTGTCCTCTCTCGACCTCACACCTTGCGATACTTGTTTCTTGCAGCCACGGTTCTACAGTGATTTATTTTCATAGCTGTGGGGACCTGTGAGCTACTGAGCAGTGATTTTTACTTCTATCAATGAAGATGTCCCTCCTTCACGTTGATTGAATCGTGCTTAGGAGTAGGACCCTGCTCCTGCATGCAGTGGTAGTCACCGTGGAGAGGGGTCTAATTAAAAGTCTAATCATTAAAATCTGATTCAATGATTTGCTTTTGGGATGCTTGTTTATAGTTGTAGCTCCCTTGTAATAATTTCTGATAAAATATCAATAATACGGTACTGCTGCTTTTTTTTTTTTCTAATCATCACGTAGGAGATGTAGGGGTGAATGTAGCCTCCGCATTGTTTTGGCACATATCTGAAATGTGCCGCATCAGGCAAGGGTGGATTTGTGTGCAGACCCTGCTGTCTTCAGAGCTCCTTGGTAGAATGCATTGATTCCCAGAGGCATTAGTTAGCAGGTTGACACAGGTGTCAGGAAGCAATATAGAAAGAGCAGTTGCTGTGGAAGTGGATCACGGACCATCACCCAAGGCGGACCCTCCTGCCTTGCTTGCTTCTGGGATTTGGTACTTTAGCTTCCCATCCCCCACAGTCAGTGCCTGCCCATCACCTGCTTCATATTTCCACCATCACCAGTCTTAATCAACTGTCAGGGTCCCATCTAATTACTAAAATTCTCACACTAAGTCATGTGTTAGACTTTTTGTCGTTCCTGAAGTTTTTGTTGTTTGTTCATTTGTTTGTTCTTAGAAACAGCACTGAAATGTTAAAGAATGAGTTTTAGAAGGAAAAATGAGCCCTGCTTCTGGGTGGGACTGGGTCTGCTGTCCTCAATTTCCCAAAAGGCTGTTGTTTGTACTGGATTATAAGGTGCCAGCCGCAGGAACTACTGTGTGGTGTAGTCTCAGTAAACTGCCTGAAGGTGGAAAGATTTCCAAGTGCATGTTGGGGAAGAAAGGAGAAAGGAGGGTTATCACAGGGTAACTGGTGTGAATTTGCAAGAGCATTTTGTAAGACAGATGTAGGGGCTCCTTATTTATTCTTTATGCTGTGTTTTTCAAATAAGGTTCCACTTTGTTTTTTTCCACATGTGTTAAAATATTCTGGATAAGAAGTTCTTTACCATCTTTTAATCTTCCTGAGACTGAACGTAAACAGTTGTGTCCACGCCAGGCAGGATTCCACACTTCTCCATAGTTGAAGGCAGGGGCAGGAAGCCAAGTCTGATCCACAGCTAAGAGTCTGAACATGTTTCTCTGTCAAGTTTCCAAATGTCTCTCGCTGCCTTGTTCAGCTTCCTTTGAGTCAGCCTTTCGAGGGGAAGGGTCGAGAAGGAAAGCTGGGTGGTTGGTTGGTTTTTGCTTGTGTTGCTGCTGCTGGCTTCAGTTAATGCTAGACAAACACTTTCTGCCTCTGTGGAATGCGGCCTAGTTACCTACAGAGTGCAGCAGTGAAACACGGTGCAACAGTGAAAACGCTCCCTTCCCCATCTTGTCTTTATTTGTTTTGACTGCAAGAAAACTTGCTCTTCCAGTGTTTGGATTTTGTGTTCCTGTGGGTGGGGTAATTTAACGAAGTGCTCAGCCTGTCTGAGTGCTAAGGAGCAGGAGCTAACACACCTGAGAGAGATTAAACTGTACGTCCTTGGAGTGAACCTGTAGTTCTCTTGGATACTAAATAGAACTCAAGTGAAATCAGCTCGCTAGAGACTGGAGCTCTTTCTGCCCCACTTAGCTGGTTATTTCAATGCTTGGGACTGGGGAGGGAATTCAGCTAATTCTGGTGGGTTTCTTTTATGTTGGCATACTGTCTACACTGCGGACGGAATGGATACCACAGCATTTAAACATGAACTTCTCATCTCCTGTGCAAGTGCTCTTGAAACAGATTCCGGGTTCAATCTGGACTTCAGACATTTGTCAGCTCCTGCCCAGGCACAAGGATTATTTTCGTCCGGTTACTGGCATTTTAAAACATGTGGTCACCAATTCTGACAGTCTTGATCCTTTCCTCTTTTGTCTTTGGAAACTTGAAATTGAACCTAGAGCTGGCGAGCTCTGTGTATATTGTGAAGAAATTGAGGCTTTTTCTCCCCCTCCTAATGTCGAGAAGTAATCAGAGAGGCCATAGCTCACTACCCTCCATCTGTTTAGGAACTACAATGGAACCTAGACCCTGAGCACTTGCCGAATCTGTAGCCCTGCCCTTTATTCAGATGGGATGCCTCTGGAAACTGGGACCTGTGTGACAGCTTCTGCCTAGCTGAGGGCTACTGCCCCCACCACAGCTTTCAACTTTTGAAGTATTTTTAGCCTCCGATCTGAAATAGTAGCATATATAATACTTCTCGGCTTCCTCATCGTGCAAAATCTGAAGCCAGACTTTTGGAATTTTTGAAGTTTCTGAGATGTACAAGCCTGGAGGGCTTGCTTCCTCGAGCTCGGCCTGGTGTTACTCTGGTGTGTAGAAGGAAGTTGGCTGACTTCCCCGCCTCTGTGCCTCTTTATGCTTCCCGCCTTCCTTGTTTTAATTATATAGAAACTGGTTTTTGAAAGTTGGCATTTCTGTGCCTGTCCGTTTCACGTGTTATCCCTGGGCCAGATTGCTTTCGTTCCCGGAGCTTTTTCCAGCAACTGGGCTTCTCCGGACCACCCTAGCAGCCTTCAGCTGTGGGTGTCCTTCCCCTCTGGTTTGGCTTCTTACTTCTCCATCTGCTGCCAAGTACCCCTGCAGCGGCCAAAGCAGCCCCCGTTCTTGCTTGTGCTCATTACCTAGGGCAACACTGACGGCTGCATCCTGCCCGTAAGTGCTCAGCGTAGAGCTCAGAAGAGGCGAACATGCTTGATACCTGTTTTGAAGGAGTATAACCTTAGTCTTGCCTACACCCTAAAGGGAATCTAGAGCAAGATTTTTAATATGCTTCTCACCTTACAAACATGTGCCATCTCAACTATTAGTGTATTGTCCTAACCAATAAAAGCATTTAACCATTTCTACTTCTGCAGTTCTTAAGACTTTACGTGAGTATAATATTTGATGTGAGCTAAATAGTGATTGTTAAATTGCTTTCTACTTTGTTGAGCTTACAGCTTCCTAACAGACCGTCTTCTCCCTGATGCTTTTGGGGAAACTGTCGGTGACCGTACGCATCTCCCACCCAGCGCTGAGTACACTGCATATAGCATCTTGTCTGGGTTCTGCATCGATTGTTCAGGCACAAAGTTAAGCTTGAGTGTGTGTGAATGTTCTCCCTGTTTGACAGAAGTCAGAGTTACCCTCATTTTTCTATAGCTAAAGGTCAGTTCCTTCCTTGCCTACACAGAAGAGGCCTGCCCTAGCTACAGTCCACACTAAGGTGCAGTCACTCAGCTTCTAAGAGCTTCCTCAGTGAGCTTCTCAACATTGAGAAGAATTGGCCTCCTGGGTAGAATTTGGGTTTGTTCAGCATGGAGACAAAGCCATTGTGGCTGAAGTATGTGCTGTTGTTGGAATGGTCTTGTTATCTGTCTAGAGGACTGAGGGAAAGCCAGATTCGACTTGTGTAGGCCTGAGAGGGACCCTGAGCCTTGGTCTCCTTGAGGGTCTGCCGTTTGTCCACCATACTTACCCCAGGTGACTTGACAACATGGCCACATCAGTCGATTAGATGAAATAAAATACAGTGTAACTTCCTTGTACATGGGGAGAATTTTAACCAGATACAAATCAAATTACCTTTCAAGTTCATTCTATCTCTTCAGTTTCATCTCTAGTCCCATGTTTAGCTCTAAAAGCCCAGTTCTCTTGTTGAGGGTTCATTCCAGAAAGTTCTTTGCACCTGTGGTGCTAAGTGTTCTGACTAACCCCTGGTAAATGTTTCTTCCATAATGTATACAGAGCTATAGCAAACACAGAACTGAGTGCAACGCCTCTGGGGAGTTGTGGTGTTTTGGGGGTTTTTTTGGGGGGGTTGTTTGTTTGTTTGTTTGTTTGTTTGTTTGTTTCAGGCTGTTGTACCTTGGGAAGATTTCTCTGTATCCTGGTGAGGCAGGGCCTAGATTTTCCTCATGACTTGTTCAATTCCATTTCATTTTACTTGCTGGTTGGAAAGAGGCAGGCAGGTGTCTCCAGTGGTACTCGACCTGTAGGTGGTGACCCTTCTGAGGATCTCAAAGACCCCTTCTTCAGGAGGTGGCTGTAGACCATTGGAAAGCTCTGGTATTTATATTATGATTCATAACTGTAGCAAAATAACAGTTATGAGATAGCAGCAAACAGTTTTATGGCAGGGGTCACCACAACACGGGGAACTGTTAAAGAGTCATAGCAGTAGGAAGGCTGAGAAGCACTGCTCTTTATTTTAGAGCAGCCCTTAAGTTCTTTTTGCTTTTTGTATGTGGAAAGGTTGATTTGTAGCAGACATCCCTCTCTTCCTCATAAACCTTGTGGGTGGTAGACATCTCAGGCATGAGATTAAAAATGAATGAGGAAGCTGGAGTAGTTTGTCTAAGGTGGGGTTAAAAGGAACTAGACGCAGGAGGTTTAACAAAAGACATTGATGTTTTAAATGCACAGAAATGCCACCCATCAATAATAAATGGTGTGGCATGAGCAGATGTGACAAATTGAGTTATTACTGCATATGGATCAGTTAGTGGAGGGGAAGCAGGCAGCGTGGCCCGTGTCCCACAGTTTTTAGACGCTGAGTGAAAGCCGTAAACCAGCTGGATATCTATTTTACTGCCCTGGTGGCTGCAAAATGAAAATTCTTCACGTTTGTAGTTTGCAGAAATTCCAGTGAAACTGTATAATTTTGAAGTGAGAATTATTACGGATGAACAACTTTGCTTTTCTGGAGAGGTAGAAAATCTAAAATGGATTTCATGCTGGTCACAGCTGAGTGCTTGCTTGTTGAGAACTTGTTATAATTGTTCTGAGGAATGGCATCCCATTACAAAAGTCAAGTCATGTGGAACTGCCACCCAGAGTATACATTGCATTGATTAGGAATCTAGGTCCCTGCTCAGTGCACAGATAAACTAGAGCGACTTCTCAGGGACCCTTTCCCATGCTCTGAGGTTCTTTCAGCCCCTTAGCAAGTTGGTTCAACAGATAATTCTATACACATGCCCAGTGGAGAAACAGCATTGCAATTTTATCAGACGGAAAGTCTCTTCAGGTAAAATAGGTAAACAGAGACCTATGGAGTACAGTACAGTATGTTCTAGGTGCATATTCTATTAGAGAAGGCTAGTTTTCCATGAGCCCTGAATCAGAGAGGGTAAGTGGGTGAGGGGTGTCTGAAGTGAGTCCAGGGTTCTAGGGTGGAATTTCTGTGCCTAATGAAAAAAGCAGGCTTGGTTAAACATGAAACTACTCCCCTCATCTTAATATTGACTCCTGCCTGTAACTTGTTTGCAATTGCATATCTCTGCTTTGTTGCCCCAACAAAAGGGAATTCCTCTTCTCTCTTCCTAATGTGAACAGAATGTTCGCACTTGTCGCATTCATGCCAAGTTGGTCTAAAGTTTGTGAGACCAGAAAGGCACATGACTGAGCTGTTGAATTTTCTGTTTTTGAATGTGTTTCAGCTGAGAGGCTCCTGAAGATCATGGCTATGTAAAACAGTGTTACTGACTTTTATTTTAATCGTCTGTGTGGGTGAATCGTTAGCATTTTCTATCCCTCCTCCAGTGTTTTCAGGCACAGAATTAATCTTTTCACCTCCTGGCAGTCCCAGCTTGTCTTAAAAAAGGACTTGTCAAACTGACTTTAGAGCCACCAAATAAATGTGTTTTATAGTCCCCTTAGATACCCACCCCACAGGGGAAGGTCCCTGGTAAGAGTGAGCAGTTCTCCTGGAGTTCTCTGGTCACCTTCTCTGGCTTGTTAAGAAGGTGTTGAAATGTGAGAAGGGCTGGTCGTGAAATCAAATTGTGGCTCTGGGTAATTAGGAGAGAAAGCCCGGGGTTTTCACTGCACATTGTCTGGCTGTTGGCTGCAGCTGCGAAGGACGGATATGAACTTCGGCGGTTGCCTGCAGCTGGCTCGGATCTGGGCTTTGTGACTGACTCAAGTAAACGAAATGGCTGGAAAATTCCAGTCAAGTAACACCAGTGGGAACATGTGGAATTAAATAGTGTGAGCAAACACTGGCTGACTGGGGGAAAAACTTCAGACATGGGCTTGAGGGTGGTAGTCAGGATTTGGGGGCCATTTCTGGCCTTTCAAACAAGAGTCCATTGTTTTGACTAGTTCCCTGCAGGAGCTGAGTCTCATACGGTCCTCACACATTCTTACAGACTGTGTGGCTTGTCTGCCTTCCAGCGTCCTGTTTGCTTTTTTTTCTTTTTAATTAAGAAACAGAACTGTTACTACATAACTAACAATGAGCTGAACCTCAGAGGCTGTGTCAGATGGTGCTGTCCCTTCCCAGTTACCCTCTCTCTTCAGAAGCTGGCTGCAAAAATGGGCGCAGGATTCCGCAAGGAAGGAAGTGTTTATTGCGGAAGGTTTTGTATTTATCAGTGGGTAGTTTGTTGTTGTTGTTGTTGTTGTTGTTGTGTTTCCTCTCCCTGAACTATTTGCTTCATGTGGAAAATTAAGAGCTTACTGGGAAAAGCTGTGAGGAGTCAGAGGCCCCTGCTGGTGTTTGGGGAACACATGTTCTGTTACCAGGTTTTGGGCATGTTATCTCCGCCAGTGCTTGAGAGCGGTGCTTGCCCGATCATTCCCTGCGCAGGGATTATGCAGTGATGCAGAACATTTGATTAAGAGACTCAGAGAAATCCCTCCCGAGGCACATGATTGGTAGTTGTTGCAGATACCCCACCCCCACCCCCGAAGCACCTCTGTTTTGTCTCCGTATTTATATTACGGTAATAGTGATGAGTCATGCAAAATGGAGCTAGGCCAATGAACGGGCTCTGTTAGATACACCATCAAGTCCTTAGAAGCTTCTGTACACCTTAGCAAGGAACCCCTACTGTGCTGTGCATTGGTGGTTTTTACTTTTCCCAAGCCTCGCTCTGAACCAGCCAGCATAGGGAACCCCCCCCCCCCCCCGTGGAATGGTGCACACCCCTCAGCTGCGCTAACTTGTACATCTCCCACCCCACAGATCACCATTATCTTCAAAGCCCAGCATGAGTGCACGGATCAGAAGGTATACCAAGCTGTGACAGATGACCTGCCTGCCGCCTTCGTGGATGGCACCACCAGTGGGGGGGACGGCGATGTGAAGAGTCTTCACATCGTGGAGAAGGAGAGTGGCCGCTACGTGGAGATGCATGCCCGCTACATAGGCACCACAGTGTTTGTGCGACAGCTCGGTCGCTACCTAACCCTCGCCATCCGGATGCCTGAAGACCTGGCCATGTCCTACGAGGAAAGCCAGGACCTGCAGCTGTGTGTGAACGGCTGCCCCTTGAGTGAATGCATTGATGATGGCCAAGGCCAGGTGTCTGCGATCCTGGGCCACAGCCCACCTCACACCACCTCAGTGCAGGCCTGGCCGGGTTACACACTGGAGACTGCCAGCACCCAATGCCAGGAGAAGATGCCAGTGAAGGACATCTACTTCCAGTCTTGTGTCTTCGACCTGCTCACCACTGGTGACGCCAATTTTACTGCTGCGGCCCACAGTGCCTTGGAGGATGTGGAAGCGCTGCACCCGAGAAAGGAACGCTGGCACATCTTCCCCAGCAGCCGTGGGGGGTGTACTGATTTGTCTGTCGGTCTTGGACTCACATGCTTGATCCTTATTATGTTTTTGTAGGAGTTGTTTGTTGGTTTTTTTTTGTTGTTGTTGTTGTTTTGTTTTTCTGGGTTTTATTTTTTTTTTTTGTCTATAACAAAATTTTAAATATATATTGTCATAATATATTGAGTGAAAAAGTATATATGTATATACCATGTATATGACAGATGTTTGTCCTGGAACACCAGATTGTACATTATGTGTTTGGCTGTGTTTCACATATGTTGGTTATGGTGTTTTTTTTTGATTGTATCAATTTTGTTTTGCCGTTTTGTGAAATGTTTTATAATGTTCCTGCCTAGGGACCTCTTAGAAAGCACTTTATTTTTTATATATTAAATATTTATGTGTGTACCTGGTTGATATGCACAGTGCATATACAGAGACACCACCCACAGCAGTCCATTTGGAGGTGACTAGTTTGTAGCTCCTCTGGTTACTCCTCCTGCACTTCCTTCCCATTTGCTACTGATTTTCCGAGGTTCCCTGTTCTGGGTGGAGCTGTCTCCCTTCCTCTGAAGTGTCGATTGGAGAGGAAAGTTGTCCCCTCACTTGTAAGTACTTTTGATTCTTAAAGTGCGGATCTCACTAAAGAGCCCCGTTTCTAACCATTCACTGTTTCAGAACATGGGCGCCTGAGTGTTGCAGCTGCCGCCTGCTACTCTGTGCATCCGAGCACACGTGGCCGATTACCCTGGCCCTTCTGACGCTGCTGTTTGTTGAGCACCAGTCTGGGGGTGGCCATTTCAAGTAAATACCCAGCGCCTTGCTATGCTCCAGCTAGTAACTCTCCCTCATCCTCTGTCCCTAAATTGTACTCCCCCCCCCCCCCATGGACTCTAAGAAAAACAAAACCATCAGAAGAGATCGTGCCTCACTCTTCTTTGTAATTTGTAAAACTCGAGATCTTAACTTTCTCCTTGGCTGCTTGGAGTCCTAACAGTGTTCCCTGGCTCTGCTCCAGCATCTCCTTAACCTCCCCTCAGGATGCCAAACGCTGGTATTACTGCTGCTCTGATACTGAGCTCCAAGAGCACGGCCTTAAGAGCAGAAAGTCTATCTTGGTGTGTATGTTAGTTGGCACTTGCCTGTGGGTGCTGTGGAGTCCTGATGGTCATCTTTTCAGCTCTCTGCCACCCTAACACCTGTTAGCGAGATCCTCATCCGATAAAACCTCTCCTTCTCCCATTATACCGCTGGTACCAGCTATAGACAGGACGTAACAAGACGGTGAGACTAGCAAAGTTAGCTCCTTGAATAGGTAGGTTTGTATTATTATATCTAAATGTGAGTGTTGGGTTCCAAGAAGTGATACAATTTGTGTTTTAATATTTAAGGTTTGCATTAATGCAAGCAAAAGATACAAACCTTAATATCATTGGGACAAGGTGATGTCTTTTGGTGGCCAGTGGGACTGACGGACAGAAGCTGTCAGCAAACAGGCAATCTTTTGTGAAGTTGTGTCTCTTAGGGAAGGGCTATCGCCCATGGGTGGGATTGTATGTTCATCCAGAGGTGGTAGTCTCACCTGGGGGGCCGTTATCGAGGCACCCTGCTTTGAATTCTTAAAGGTTGAACTCCAGAGAGTTAGGGTATAGCCCAGTGAAAGAAGGTCCTTTTAAGAAAGCTGCAGTAGGACTGACCAACCTGAGCTTTATAAAGCCTGGCCAGTTTCCTTCACCTGTGGAGCCCTGTGCCAAGGTCAGACGCTGTCAGTAGCTGGTAGCCCGTGATAGAGTTGAACGAGGGAGAGAAAATGTTGGATACTTTTAACCACTATTTTTATGCAAATATAAAAGGAAAGTAAGAACAATAGACGTTTCTACAGTGTCTGCCTTTAGAGTGCGTGATTGATACACCTTTTATCCTTTTGAGGAGAACAAAGCCACCATGTCTACCCATAGTTTGGAAAAGAAAGTTTGCTTGTTTAGCTGTATTTAGCTGGAGTGGGTGCCCATGAGATGGGCTACAGTATTAGTATTAGTGTAAAGGGTGCCCTCCTTTATAACTGGTGTCCCTGTGCGTCCTTTACGGTTCCCACAGATAACTTAGAAATAAAGTACTGGGTTTCTAAGGAACATACTGCTTGAACTTGTTTTATGAAGTCCATAGCCAGAAGAATTTCAGGCCACACTGGTAACAAATGGGCTACAGCTTTTTCACGGGTCTCCTGGGAGAGCTTAAAACTTGGGGCAAAACACTGACTTTCACAGATCTTCCCACGTCTCTCAGGAAAGACTCAAAAACACATTGCCCCCTTTGCTGTGCTTGAAACCTCCCCCCCACACCCCAAACCATTGTGCAGAGTCTTTGCAGAGAACCCTGTAGATGTGGTTCATAGGTATATGAGTATCTGTAAAAACAGTGAGTGTGTAGTATGTAAATACGTTAAATTATTATGCTAGAAAAATAAAGTTACAGACCTTGCTGTTTGATGTTTGTTCTGTGATTATAGTGACACCTGCTGGAAGAGCTGAGGAACCTCTGCAGAAGAGAAAGTAAGGGAGTTAAAATCCCCATCAGTATAACTTGTACTTCTTGCCCCTAGCTCATTTGACTGCTACTGTAGCTTTTCTTTTATAACCTTTAAGCGATTACAAATAAAGCAGTGTCCCACTGTCCTAAGATCTGTCTTTAATGAGTAACCTTGCCCCTTAAGGACGCTTCACTCCAGGTCTTTTGAAGGCCAACTGGATTGGGTTTTTGGTTTTGCTTTGTCTTTGGTCTTCGAAAGTTTAGAAGCCCTCATTTTGGGGGTATTTTAAAGGGAGATGTCATGTGACTCTAAGTTACCTGTGTTGAAGAAATAGAAGGTGGAAGAGTTTGGAAAACAAACAGGCTCAGGAAAGCACCTGCTGGTGCTAGGAGGAATGCTAAGTGGAGTAAACCTGGGGTGAGCAACTCCGAGTTCTTGAACAGAGAGCTTGCTGTGCGTTCTGCAGGTCAGAGCACATAAGTGGGAATTTTTATGTCAGCTGGCTTATGTGAGCTACAGAAACCAGAGATAGAGTTCCTGGGTGCTGAGTACCCAGCTGTGTGCACAACAAAGGAGTACACATGTCCACGTTTCATGCACAACAGAGACCCAGAGAGATTTCCATTTTCTTAACAAGTGCATTTGACTTTTCTGAAATTCAAAACCTAAAAATCCTATTTGTTGCTTGATTTCATTTTTTTAAAATATGGATTGGTAATTATTAACTAGAGTGTGCCAAGGTAAGAGTCTTAGATCACTATAGACTTACAGTGCATTCCAGTAACTAAATGCTGGATCAAAATCAAAAAACAGCTCTCTACCCACAAGAAGGTAAAGAAAAGGAAGAAGTTCAGAATTCTATTTCTATCTTCATTTTCTGTTAGTCCTCTAAAGGGAAATTAAGTCAGTGGTGGTGGTTTGGGGTTTTTTTGGTTTGGGGTGTGTGTGTGTGTGTGTGTGTGTGTGTGTGTGTGTGTGTGTGTTCACTCCTCTTCCTCTAGTGAACCTCTAGTAAGATGTTTCACACTGTCAGCTCCATAATACAGTGCTACCCAACCCACCCCAGTGTGTTGTCAGCATGTTTGGAGTGGTGATGTCTGTGTCTTCTCTCTCGTGAATGGCTTGCAAACTGACAGACTGACAGACTGGCACTCAGGGCCAGCAGGACACAGTGCAGACAGCCAGATCTCACTTTTTATGAGAATGATGTCAGATCAGCTGAGCAAACTGAGTCTCTTAACCAGAACACATTAAGGGAGGCCTATCAAACTACCATTAGAAACAAAACAAAACCAGAGCAGTGTTTCCTAATTGAAGGTTCTTTTCTTTATGGTCATGAGCCCAGCCCTTTAATGAATGGCTAAGCATATCTTTCCAACCCCTAATTAAGTCTTTATGGGTGATCTATCTATGATCCATTTTTTTAACTTCAATAATAAAAACACTCAAAAAAAAAAAGCATTCTGTAACCAGATCAAATAGGTAAGACTAAACCACAAATGTATTGGCAAAGTGCAAATCAATAATCAATCTTTATAACTATTTCAAGATCTGAGATGATAGTCAACTGTTGGTCACACAATCCTGAGGACCTGGGTTCAGATCTAAATGTAGTGGCATAGACCAGGGATTCCATTTCTGGAGAAGTGAAGCCAGAAGGGTCTCTGAGCTGAATTGGAGACTTCCCTGTTGAATAAAAAACTCTAGCTCCGGAATTAAGATAGTAGGCCATAAAGGATGACATCTAGTGTTGACCTCTATTCATTACATGCATGTACACACATCAACAGAATACTGCATATACCACACACCAAAAAGAAACTGATGATATGAATAAGAATGACCCCCCCCCCCACAGACTTGTATATTTGAATGCTTGCTCCACAATTGGTGGAACTGCTTAGGAAGGATCAGGAGGTATGTCACTGGGGTGGGCTTTGAGGTTTTAAAAGCCCAGGCCATTCCCGTTCTCTTGCTCTCTGTCTCTTGCTTATGAGTCAGATGGAAGGTCTCCGCTACTTCTCCAGCACCATGTCAGCCTGTCTGTCGCCATACGCCATGATGGGCACGGACTCAACACTCGGGAATTCTAAGCAAGATCCCAATAAATTCTTCTATAAGGTGTCTCCATGATGGTGTCTTTTCCTAACAGTAGAAAAGTAACTAAGACAGAACTCTAGGGACAGACATTTCAGTCATAAAATAACAGTAACAAAGGTGCTGTTAACATATCATTGGTTACCAGTATCATGGAAAGTGACAAGAAAGGTCCTGATCATCTTGCTCTGGGTGCAAGAAAGTCCAAGCCTATGTCTCCCAAATAAGACAGTATAATACAAGATCATTAGCTCCTATCAAATTGGAAAATTGGGTGACATTTGGAGTTCAGGAAAGATGGTAAAGATTACCTAGGCAAGATGGAAGTACACGACAGATAGGAAAAACGTGCAGATCAAAATGGCAGGTATGAATGCCTTCTGGGTGCTGTGAACTGCTGGGCCATTAGAGGTTCGGCGTCTACTCAGGAAGCAGTGTGCCCTCATGGTCAGGATGATGTCCTGTGAGAATGTCAAGTGTTAAATCTACCTTCTTTCACCATTGTGCCTCCTTGTGTGTTCTAAATCATGTCTAGACTTCCTTGTTTTCATCATTATCCCAAGAATTCTAACATCACACTTCAAACATTCCCATAAAGAGTAAATTTACTATATCTAAATTTCATGGCATATAGTCCTTGACTTTACCATTCTATACAGCACTGGAAACTGTACCTGGGATGTACCGTTGGTGTGTTCACCTTAGGGAATTGGCAGGCCCCAAGAACTACATTTTGTTTAGTTCCCGTAAAGATTCAAGAATTAAGGGTTGGGCTGAAGTTCTGAAGAAAGTTTGGTCACCCTGGAAGGAGGCAATTACATCACAGCTTCCAGGAAAGTCTCAAAAGTAGCCTCACCAAGTACCTTCTGTTTCCTCTCTGGTGGAACTGCCCTAGACTGTCAGCACAAATTTACTAAGGCCCTCTCTAAAACAGGAACACTAATTTTTGAGCAGTCGTTTGCCCTAGAGTAAAATAAGGAGAGTAAGAAAATCGCTACCAAGAGCATTGGCCATGTGTTTGCCGATCACTGCCCAAGTGGAGGAAATGGGACTAAGGGCTTTCTCAGGTGTTTCCCTTAGAGCAGCAAGAGATGTACTCATCCGATGTCTCAGACTCAAAGCAAAAGGAATCTTAGATCCAGACCCTTCTAGTTCTATCTATTAGGCCAATGGTGATGTTTTTATCCTCTTAGGGTAGAAGGAAAAAGGGCCAACTATAGAAGGCTGGGAGCTTTAGAGTGACCTGACCAAGCCAAGTCCTTTCCCTCTGGTTTTAATATTTCTTCCAGGAGCTATAGAAATAGCTCAGCAGTTAAAAGTGCTTCTTGCTCTTCCAAAGAACCAAGGTTTCTTTTCCAGAACATACACTAGTCATATAACAACTACCTATACATAGTTCCAGGGGATCTGACATCCTCATTTGACCTCCATGAGTACCCATTCATACATGTCATATCCTCATATAGACAAATAGACAAACACATACAACTATAGAATATACTGAATTGCAGATGCCAAAATGCAGGAATGACCTGAGGATTCCAAGACAGCGTTTTGAAGAAACATTTACCATCAGTTTACATGTCTTCCTTTAAAAATGATTATCTCTCTCCTGGACTTTAGAGAGTCTGATAATTGGCCATATTGTTTTGGTTTCAGTAAGTCCAATGTGAACTATTGTCTCCAGCCTGTGGGAAGAAATTTACTGCACTGTTGTAGAAACACCTTGTGCAGCCTGAGGACAAGAAGGCAAAACCCCAGTATGACATAATGAAATCATACAATCATCCTGTTTTCCAAATCAGTAGGGCCAGAAACGATACACTAAATACCTAAGTACAACCTGGTCGGTCTGTATAACTTCCGTGTAAGTGTGTTTTCCTGACTGGAGATTTGGTATTTCACAACCAACTGATGTGTTTTTCCTGGGGGAAGACGAATTCTCCTGCTTCCTTAGTTGCCTGTAGGGCTTTGTATAGGATTGGTACTTCCTAGGCTCTGAGCCATATTTGGAGGGAGTAAAAGGAAGGGTGGTGGGGATGGCATAAATTATATTGCAATCTCAGGTGGGGGGTGGGAGAGAGAGAGAGAGAGAGAGAGAGAGAGAGAGAGAGAGAGAGAGAGAGAGAGAGAGAGAGAGAAACACCTGTATAGAGGGCTATATATTCACAATACTACTAAAGCCTTCTGTGAGTCAAGGTTACTAATTATTACCTTTTTAAAAGAATTCTAGAACTGTTTCATCAGAACCCATCACAGGGGAAGATTATTACTTCCATTCATAGAAGAGATAACTATAGCCAAGTAAGGATATCGATTGAGGGTAACATGGAAGAACACAGCCACATATTTAACAAGCATTTATTAAGTGAACTGAATCCTGGGGTTCTAATCTTGAATATCCCTGTTTCCTCACCTAGAAGAACTTTAATGGTGAGAAAAAAATGGATATTATTTCAGTTTTCAGTGTTCAATTTTGAAATGTTTTTAATTGGGATAGGGTTTTATAAACCACATGTAAATCATCTTTATAATATCTAGCAACAATTTTAATAAAAAAAAAAGTGGCCATGATCTGTGCACTGGATGGTCTCAGCTGACTGCCTGTTCCCAGGGTAAGCTCATGCAGAAGTAGGGTGTCAGTAGTTGCAAGCCTCAGCTAGACATTCAAGATGTTCAGATGGCTCAAAATCAGTAGAAGCCAGCCTTTGAAAAATCAGCTGGGGCTATGAAATCAAGTACCCATTTTTATTACTTAGGGTTTCTTCTGATAGGATAAAACACCAACACCAAAAGCAACCTGGGAAGGAAAGGGTTTGTTTCTCTTTACAACTCATAATAAAATCACTGAGGGAATTCAGGGCAGCAGCTCAAGGCAGGAACTGAAGCAGAGGCCATGGAGGAATGCTGCTGACTAGCTTGCTCTCTATCATTCTCTCAGCCTGCTTTCTTAGACCATCCGTACAGTCACCCCAGGTGACAACACAGCTCCACAGAGGGCTGGGCCCTCCCACAGCAACCACTAATCAAGAAAATGGCCCACCTTCTTGCTCTTAAGCCAATCTAGTGGGGGTATTTTTCTCAACTGAAGTTCCCTCTTACAAAATGACTTTAGCTTGTGTCAAGTTGACAAAAAATAATTTGTGTGACTTTAGTTTTTCATAGCATGCTAGCTCTGGAGAAAGCCTAGCAAAAGTAACCGCAGGATGGTTAATAGCCAAGGAAGATAACAGGTACAGTTAATGACTACCCTTAAGACCAGCATTATCTTATGCTGGCCAAAGTACCTACAGAGTTTATCCAAATTCAAGGACACACACCTTACCTTTTTATAAGAGGGAAGATGTGTATCGAGGCTGCAGTAAGTCACATAGGATTACAGATATTTTGGGATATCTTCAAAAATTCAATGTCTGCAGGAATAAAGCTCACTGTTCCATATCTTTTTAATCTAGAACGAAACCTTTAGATGAACTAGATCCTCATAAATCTAGCAAGACAGCCTTGTCTATAATGTCTTACTATAAATAAAGGACTATCTCAACTGGAAAAAGACTTCTCAAAATAGTAAAATAAGTATGTATTCTGGCTTAACATGTACTCCACACACACCCACACTCTCTGTATCACAGAGAACACATCTTTAATATTCTAGACAAGACAGTAAGTGCAAATGTCTTCAAACACTTATCTTGGGACATTACATCCTTTCAATTCAACTTAAAAACTAAGCTGTGAAGATCATTTTTTGATACTGTTTCAAGCTATGTAAGCCAGAAGCTGCATCTTCTGTGATATTAATTCCAATTAACAACCTCTAACAAAAGGCAGAAAAATATATCTTCTTCAGTATATATTCAGAAAGTATGTCAACTCTCAGTGACAGTTGATGTGTCTTTTATGATTAAGGGGCTCTGCATCTCCAAATGAATGTGTAAATAAGTTGTACAGGGTCGAGAGTTATATGTGAGCAACTTCTCACTTTCATTCAGAAAGTTTTATGTATCTCTTGTTTAGCATTCAACAGTTAGGGAGTAAGTGCACCCTGCATGGATAAGTATCCACAGCATGATCACATCAACATCAGTACCTCAGACCCATGAGAATGGCAAGGCCTCCCCTGAGTCAGACTCAAGTAAATAGCAAGTTCTTCCCTTGCTCCACAGATTAATGCTGACTTTATGCAGAAAGCATCAACCACATATTCCTCTTTTGGAAGAAAAAAAAACCAAAGTTTTCCTTCCCAGTCACTCAATTCCCAGAAATAATAACTCTGAGACTAATGATTTATTAATATTGGCCATCAGCTTTTGGATTAACAGGTGACTCTTATAAGAGATTCTCTCTACACTCCTCCCAGATGACTGCAACCTGAGACTGGTCTCTGTATTACTAAAATTAGGAAACCCACCACCTTCTTTAGCTATATAGAACAAATGCATTTAGTCTCCAGGCTGCTGCGCCTCCATCAGACTATGCTGTACCTCCATTGGACCATGCTGTCCCCTGATGCTAGCTTTTCTGACCATGTGCCTTTCAGTTGCCCCTATCAACTCTTTCCCAAACTTACACAGGACCACACTGTTGACAAATCTAACTCTCACTTCAGGACATTACATCTTTTTCATTCAACTTAACAAAGGCTAATCTGTGAAGGCCATTTGTTTAAAGACACAAGATGTCTTAGTTAGGGTTTCATTTGCTGTGAAGAGACACCATAACCAAGACAACTTTTAATGGAACTGGCTTACAGTTTCAGAGGTTCAGACCATTATCATCATGGTGGGAAGCATGGCAGCATGCAGGTAGATGTGTTGAGAAGGAACTGAGAGTTCTACATCTTGTTCCAAAGGCAACAAGGGGAAGATTGACTTCCACAGGAAGCTAGGAGGAAGATCTGTTCCACACTTCAGGAAGCTGAGTATACGAGACAACCACCAAAGCCAACCCCCACAATGACACACTTTCCTCCTCCTGGCTTCACTATATGCTTTTTCTC
Organism: Micromys minutus; assembly: GCF_963924665.1. Classification (NCBI taxonomy): domain Eukaryota; kingdom Metazoa; phylum Chordata; class Mammalia; order Rodentia; family Muridae; genus Micromys; species Micromys minutus. The sequence continues at coordinate 26,295,071 of NC_137965.1, read as the reverse complement.
AAAAATACTAAAATTTATAGAGATGTTTTGAAGCACTGGGCAACTATTTCAACATTTCAAGCCCTCCTTGCAGGCTAACAGTTTCCCAAAGTTAGAACATGTCACTTAAGAAATACACTCATTCTCATTTTTTATCCTGGACAGACATCATACAGACCTTAAGAGAACACAAATGCCAGCCCAGTTACTATATCCAGAAAAACTCTAGATGGAAAAACCAAGATATTCCAGGACAAAACTAAGTTTACACAGAATCTGTCCACAAATCCAACCCTACAAAATATCTTTGTAGATGAAAAACTACAACACAAGGAGGAAATTTACAACCTAGGGAAAGCAAGGAAATAATCACACAAGAAAACCGAAAGAAGAAAAGCACACACACAATAATTCTACCCCTAACAACAAAATATCAGGAAACAACAATCACCATTCCTCAATATATCTTCCCATCAATGAACTCAGTTCCCCAATAAAAAGAACATAGACTATCAGATTGGATACTTAAAGAGAATCCAGCATTTTGCTGCATACAGGAAACTTATCTCAGCGACAAAGACAAACACTACCTCAGAGTGAAAGGCTGACCAAAAAAAAAAAATTCTTCCAAGCAAATGATCCCAAAAAACAAACTGGAGTAGCCATTCTAATATCGAATAAAATAGATTTTCAACCAAAACTCATCAAAAATAAATAAATAAGGGAGGACACTTTTTACTCATAACAGGAAAAATCTATTAAAATGAACTCTCAATCCTGAACATCGATGCTCCAAATAAAAGGGCATCCACATTCATAAAAGAAACCTTACTAAAGCTCAAAGCATATATTGTACTACACACAATAATAGTGAGAGACTTTAACACCCCATTCTCATCAATGGACAAATCGTGGAAGCAGAAACTGAACAGAGACACAGCAAAACTAGCGGAGGTTAGGAACCATTAGATTTAACAGACATCTATAGAACATTTTATCCTAAAACAAAAGAATATACCTTCTTTTCAGCACCTCATGGTACCTTCTCCAAAACTGACCATATAGTCGATCACAAAACAGGCATCAATAGATAAGAGAAGATCAAAATACTCCCACGCATCCTATCAGATCACCATAGACTAAGGCTGGTCTTTAATAACAAGAAAAACAACAAAAAGACCACATACACATAGAAGCTGAGCAATGTTCTACTCAATGATAACAGGGTCAAGGAAGAAATAAAGAAAGAAATTAAGAATTTTTTAGAATTTAACAAAAACAAAGGCACAACATACCCAAATTTATAGGATGCAATGAAGGCAGTACTAAGAGGAAAACTCATAGCTGTGGGTGCCTCCAAAAAGAAACTACAGAGAGCATACACTAGCAGCTTGACAGCACACCTAAAAAGCTCTAGAAGGAAAAAAAAAAAAAAAAGCAGATACAACCAAGAGGAGTAGATGGCAGGAAATAATCAAATTCAGAGTAGAAATCAACCAAGTAGAAACAAAAATAAGCATTCAAAGAATCAACAACAAACAAGGATCTGGTGGTTCTTTGAGAAAATCAACAAGATTGAGAAACCCTTAGCCAGACTAACTAGAGGGTCAAGAGAGGGTGTCCAAATTAACAAAATCAGAAATGAGGAGACATAACAACAGAATGTGAGGAAATTCAAGAAATCATCAGATCCTACTACAAAAGCCTATACTCAACAAAACTGGAAAATTTAGAAAAAAAGCCTCCCAAGCAAAAAAAAAAAAAAAGCCTAGGACCAGATGAGTTCAGTGCAGTACCAATACTCTCCAAATTGTTCTACAAAATAGAAACGGAAGGAACACTACCCAACTTGACTATGAAGCCACAATTACTTTCATTCCTAAACCACACAAAGACCCTATAAAGAAAGAAAACTTCAAACCAATTTCCCTCATAAACATCAATGCAAAAATACTCAATAAAATTCTTGCAAACCGAATCCAAAAACACATAAAAATGATCATTCACCAAGATCAAGTAGGTTTCATCAAAAGGATGCAGGAATGGTTCAATATACGAAAATCTATCAATGTAATCTACCATATAAACAAACTCAAAGGGATAAAAAAAAAAAAAAAAAAAAAAACATGATCATCTCACTAGATGCTGAGAAAGCATTTAACAAAACGCAATACCCCTTCATGTTATAAGTCTTGGAAAGATCAGGAAATCAAGGCCCATGCCTAAACATAGTAAAAGCAATATACAGCAAAGCAGTAGCCAACATCAAACTAAATGGTGAGAAACTTGAAGCAATCCCACTAAAATCAGGAACTAGACAAGGCTGCCCATTTCCCTCCCCCCACTCAATATAGTACTGGAAGTCCTGGCCGGAGCAATTTACACAGCAAAAAGATGTGAAAGGGATACAAGCCGAAAAGGAAGAAGTCAAATTATCAGTATTTGCAGATGACATGATAGTATACTTAAGTGACCCCAAAAATTCTACCAGAGAACTCTCCTACAGTTAATGAACAACTGCAGCAAAGTGGCTGAATATAAAATTAACTCAAACAAGTCAGTAGCCTTCCTCTACTCAAAAGATAAACAAGCTGAGAAAGAAATTAGGGAAAGGATACCCTTCACAATAGTCACAAACAGTATGAAATACCTTGGTGTGACCCTAACTAAGCAAGTGAAGGATCTGTATGACAAGAACTTCAAATCACTGAAGAAAGAAATTGAACAAGATCTGAGAAGACGGAAAGATGTCCCACGCTCACGGATTGGAAGGATCAACATTGTAAAAATGGCAGTCTTACCAAAAGCAATCTACAGATTCAATGCAATCCCCATCAAAATTCCAACTCAATTCTTCATACAGTTAGAAAGAGCAATTTGTAAATTCATTTGGAATAACAAAAAACCTGGGATATCAAAATCTATTCTCAACAACAAGAAAACATCTGTGGGAAACACAATCTCTGACCTCAAGCTATATTACAAGGCAGTTGTGTTAAAAAGCGCATAGTACTGGTACAGAAATAGGCATGTGGATCAATGGAACAGAATAGAAGATCCAGAAATGAACCCTCACACATATGGTCACATGATTTTTGACAAAGGAGCTGTAAACATTCAGTGGAAAAAGGACAGCCTATTCAACAAATGGTGTTGGTCCAACTGGCACTCAGCATGCAGAAGAATGAAAATAGACCCTTTCTTATCTCCTTGTACAAAGCTCAAGTGCAAGTGAATCAAAGATCTCCACATTAAACCAGATACACTGAAATTATTTGAAAAGAAAGTGGGGAAAACCTTAGAACACATAGGCACAGGAGAAAATTTCCTGAACAGAACACCAATGGCTTGTGCTCTAAGACCAAGGATCCAAAAATGGGACTTAATGAGATTGCAAAGTTTCTGCCAGGCTAAGGACACTACCAAGAAGAAAAACAAAAAAAACAAAAAAACAAAACGGCAGCCAACAGATTGGGAAAAGATCTTTACCAATCCCACATCTGATAGAGGGCTAGTATCCAATATAGAACTCAAGTTAGACTTCTGAGAGAAGCCCGGCGGGGAGGCGACCACGGCGCCCCTGCGGTGGACGCCCTAGAGGAAGAGAGCTTCGCGCTGTCCTCCTCCGCCTCTGATGCAGAATTTGATGCTGTGGTTGGATGTTTAGAGGACATTATTATGGATTTCTCTGGTAGAGAAGTGCATTGAAGAGCGGTTGCTGGAGTGTATCCCAGGCTTCAGCATGGCGGCCTTCACGACCACACTGCAGCACCATAAAGATGAAGTGGCTGGAGACGTCTCCGACATGCTGCTCACATTCACAGATTTTTCTGGCTTTCAAGGAGATGTTCCAGGACTACAGAGCAGAAAAGGAAGGCCGATGACTGGACTTAAGCAGCGGCTTGGGCGTGACTTCTCTGTGTAAGTCATCTTCAACGCCAGCTTCCCAGAACAACCTTCGGCACTAGGTCTCACCTTCACACCACAGGTGACTGATATGAGGTCACCAGCCCAGCAGGCTCAGAGAAACATGGGCTAATGACGACAGATGCAAAGACCCACTGTGTGCCACAGCCCTTCGTTCATATGAAGTATTGATGGGTCCTGGAAAATATGACTGACCCTCCTGGCCCTTGTTCAGAAACACCTACCTGTAGTCAGTAGCCCTCTTTCCCCACCCCTGTCCCCATACAGACACCTCTCCCAGGTGCTTCTAGTGGCTCCTCTGAAGCATGTCCGGGTCGGCCACCTCAGCTGGGGGCTCTTCCCCATCAACATGGTAGTGTAGTGTGTCAACAATGTGTACACCACACCCTTCATCCCCTTCATCGATTTAGTGAGTCTTTGTTCTCCCCACAGTTTTCACCTGGGTCCGTTTTAGACCTCAGCCTCGATGGGGCTTTTGTTTGGGCATGTTTATCTAGGGAGTTACAGACCAGCTGCCTGTCCTGTTTTCTGACTCTGATTACAGCTTGACTGGCTACCAGGATCCACTGAGTGTCCTCTACCCACCAAGTGAAAATGAACTCCTGATCTCACGTTAGCATTCCTTTCTCCAGCAAACCCTGCTGAGCTTGATGTAGTCCACTGTTCTCTACTCTCTAAACATTATTTTCAAGAAACATATTTTTATAGATGAAAACTCAGGCTAACCTAGTATGATCTTGGGATGCCCTTGATCAACCACTTAAAGGTCAAAGTATTATATGCTGTGTGCTTTTTAGTTGTGAGTGTTGCGAGTGCAAATTTGCTTTCCGATTGGTGCCCCTCTCGCTGGGCACCAGTACAGACAGGCTGTGTACTAGACACACAGCTCTGTCAGGACAGCCTGCTGGGTGAGCTTGTGCCTGTTTGTCTGCCTTCCTGTAGTCCGGTGAGCTGGGTATTTTATTGGAGGGTGGGGGGTAGGGACTCTGCTGTTTGTTTTCCTACAATGTCTCCTGCTGAGTTAATACTCCCCTGATCCAGCTCAGCCTGGGGGGAGGGGCAGGACATAGTTTTTCTGGTTATCTGTCATCTTTGGTTGGCTGCCACCACCCAGAAAACATGTGTCACATCTCTAGAAAGAAGAAAACAGTTCAAATCCTAATGTATACTTTTGACTTTAACCTTTATAGTAAACATAAAAATCCACGAAGACTTTGCATGTGACCATCCTGACTTTAAAGGATAGAAGCTAAGCTCTGTGTTTTCTCTGTACCTGTGTGTCACTCTGTACTTTTGTAAAATGAGTAAAGTTTGAGGTGTTTGGCAAGGATAATCAAAAAAGAAGAAGAAGAAGAAGTTAGACTCCAAAGAATCAAACAATCCTTTTAAAAATGGGGTACAGAGCTGAACAAAGAATTCTAAACTGAGGAATATCGAATGGCTGAGAAGCATCTAAGGAAGTGGTCTACATCCCTAGTCATCAGGGAAATACAAATCAAAACAACCCTGAGATTGCACCTCACACCAGTCACAATGGCTAAGATCAAAAACTCAAATAACAACAGATGGTGGTGAGGATACTGAGAAAGAGGAACACTCCTCCACTGTTGGTGGGGTTGTAAGCTGGTACAACCACTCTGTAAATCAGTCTGGTAGTTCCTCAGAAAATTGCACATACTACTACCTGAAGACCCAGATATTCCACTCCTGGGCATATACCCAAAAGACACTCTAACATACAACAAGGACACATACTCCACCATGTTTATAGCAGCCTTATTTATAATAGCCAGAAGCTGGAAAGACCCCAGATATCTTTCAACAGAGGAATGGATACAGAAAATGTAGTACATTTACACAATGGAGTACTACTCAGCTATTAGAAACAATGACTTTATGAACTTCCTAGACAAATGAATGGAACTAGAAACTACCTGAGAGAGGTAACCCAGTCACAAAAGAACACACATGGTATGCACTCACTGATAAGCGGATACTAGTCCCAGAATGCTCTGAATACCCAAAGAAAAAATTCACAGATATTATGAAGCTCAAAAAGAAGGAAGGCCAAAATGGGGATGTCTCGATCCTTCCTAGAAGGTAGAACAAAACACTCATGGGAGGAAATACAAGGTCAAATAGAGGAGCAGGGATTGAAGAAAAGAGCATTCAGAGACTGCCTCACCTTGGGATCTATCCCATATGCAGCTACCAAACCCAAGCACTATTGCTGATGCCAGGAAATACTTATGGATGCCTCCTCAGGGGCTCTGCCAGAGTCATATAGATACAGCTGACCATGCTTGCAGCTAATCATGGGACTGAACACGAGGACCCCAATGAAGGTGCTTAGAGAAAGAACTGAAGGAGCTAAGAGGGGTTGCAACCTCATGGGAAGAACAACATTATCAACCAAGCAAACCCTCCAGAGCTCCCATGGACTAAAACACCAACCAATGAGCACACATGGAGAGACCCATGGCTCCAGGTGCATACGTAGCAGAAGATAGCAGTGTCTGGCATCAGTGTGAGAAGAGGCCTTTGGCCCAGGCAGGGCACGTTTTCCCAATGTAGGGGAATGCCCAGGCAATGGGGTGGAGAGGGTGATTAGGAGAGGATGTACCTTCGTGGAGGCATGTGGAAGGGGATGGGAGGTGGGGGGAAAGGGGATAACATTTGAAATTTAAATACAGAGAATATTCAATAAAAACAAATAAACAAACAAAAAAGAAGTACAGGGACAAAGTGGAGAAGAGCCTGAGGAAAAGGCTGTCCCTGTGACAGGCCCAAATTTGGTATCCAGCTCAAGGGGAGGCTCCACAGCCTGACACACATACAGCAGAGGACTGCCTGGCCTGGTCTCAGTGAGAGAAGATGAATCTAACCCTGGAGAGACTTGAGGCCCCAAGGAGTGGGGAGGTCTGGTGGGGTGGGGACATCCTCTTGGAAACCAGGAAGGAAGAATTGGATGAAGAACTGTTGGAGGTCACACCAGGGCTGTAAATAAAAGATTAAAGACAATTAAAGAAGGGGGGGAAGAGCAGTTTTCAGTTGCAAATTTTCTGACAAGAATTTCTTCCTGTTTGCAGTTGGTTCATTGGAAAGAAGCATATGAAATAATTCTCATGCCCTAAATAAAGCCCCAACCCCTTTCCCTGGCTGCTGCCCCCAGTGTGGGTCTTGCTCCTTTTCCTCAGTATAGGTGAGCTACTCCCAAGTTTTCCTGGATGATAGGGTCACAAAACCTGTAAGATTGGGTCATTGCAGAACAATGGATTCTGGTGTGGGCATGTATATAGGGCAAGGGTTCCTGTGACTCCACGAAGATGTCTCTGAGCTCAATTTAAACAACTTATTCATTGTCAGAATTATATTGGTCTGAAAGTAAATTGGAGAAGCCAATTTATAATCACAAGTGCGATGAATTCAGTTCTCTGAAGGGAGACAGAAGCAGTAAGATACAGAAAGAAAATTTAAAACCAAAGAAAACAATTTGTTTTTCAGAACATTGGATGCGTATGTTTTGTACATTCTGTTTCATTAATCAAGTTAACAAGGCATCAACTGCACTGGAGAGATGGCTCAGAGGTTAAGAGCACTGGCTGCTCTTCCAGAGGTCCTGAGTTCAAATCCCAGCAACCACACGGTGGCTCACAACCATCTGTAATGGGATCTTATGCCCTCTTCTGGTGTGTCTAAACACAGCTACCGTGTACTTATATGTAATAAGTAAATAAATCTTTTTAAAGAGCATCAACAAACTGAGCTGCTGGCAAATAATTACCAATAAAGTAGATTTTCTGTTCTGATCTGCCAATACATAGTTGTGGGACACACTAATTTTTAAAGATCGAACCCAGGGCACCATGCATACTTGGCAAATGTTCTCCCATTGAACTGACACCCCTGCCCCCTCAAAATATAATTAATGCATTTTGTGCTTGCAGGATACCATCTTTAAAGCGGACTGTGCACTTGCTCACGTGAGAGTCTTAAGCTCCTCTCCTCAAGCTCACTGAGCTAAATCCACCCTAGACAACTACAGTGACCTGCGTTGTCTTTGCCCACATGTGCTGCTCCCCGTGTGTTTTAAAAAAATGTTTAGGGTAAACAATGAAATTACTGAACAAAAACTGAGGCAGTGTGCCAAGTTTCAGGAGAAATTGCCCTCTTCACTCCATCCACGGAACAAGAAAATGATGAAAAGGAATATAGGCTATAATCCCAACTCTTGCTGAAGGCTAGAAGATGCTTCAGACAGGCTTCTAGGACATTGTAGCCCGGGGTCTTCAATGCCTCCCTTCCCCACCTAGGAACGATTCAATTCTACAACCTGATTTAACTGGCCTTCCTCACCTGCAGCTGTCACGGAGCAGGTCTATTATGTAAAACAAGATGAATAGCAGAACTTCTGAAATCTCTTCCTCATGAGCCATTGTGCAAGAAAGCTTGCCTTTTGACATATAACGCAGCATAATGTTGTGTAAAGCGTAGATTAATATTGCTTGTGTCTCAAGAACTGACAAGCTTTGCTATATAGAATGCACCTAATAATAAGTAGGAAAAGGATCGGTTATTTGAACCACTAAAGAATCTTTCGTGTGTGTGTGTGTGTGTGTGTGTGTGTGTGTGTGTGTGTACATGTATGTTTTTATCTGTGTGTCAGTGCACACATCTGCATGTAGAGGATAATGTACAACCTCAAGTGTGATTCCTCTGGTCCCATGTAGCTTTCTTTTGTTGGTATGTGTTTATGTGTGTGTGTGTGTGTGTGTGTGTGTGTGTGTGTGTGTGTGTGTGTGCATGTGTGCATGCAAGGTATGTATTCATACATCCACATTGCCAGAGACCAGTGCATTCTTCAGTTGCTGTCTGCCACGTGTGTTTTGAGAAAGTCTCAAGCTTCCCGATCCATCTAGGTTAGCAGTCTAGTTAGCTCCGGGGGTCTGCCTGTATGCCCTCATTCCACCTCATCCCAGTGCTGGGTTTCCACACGCATGTCCAGGTGCCAGCTCTCTATGTAGATGCTGCCAGTCTGTTAAACAAATTGAACCCTTACCATGTGTTCCACACACCAACCTTATCTTCTACCTTAGGTAGCTGAGGCCTGAAAGATAAGCTACTTATTCCTAATGGCATTCTCAAAGCTACTCTCAGTCTGAGGCAGACTCGAGATAACTGCCCACACCCCTCCCCCGCTGTCGCTGCACTGTTTAAGTTTACGATGTGATAGGAGGTGATGAATCTGCGTTGCTTGTATTTCTTGTGTGACTTGGTAGAAAGGCTAGAGAGTAGAACCTGACGGCACACCCTCTCATATCAACACAAGGACTAATCACCTGCTGTTGACACTCTGAATCAAATACTGAATTGTTTCTCCTACATTGCCTTGTGTTATAAAGCTCAAAGCCAAGATAATGATCCACTTCTCTGACATGAAAGAATCCATGACAATTCTTTTGTCTCCTGCATATTTTCCCCACGCTTTCTGTCTATTCTTCCCACCTGTTCTGTATTTATAAACTATCAGATTATTTTAGTCTATTTATTCCTGACCCTGTGGCTCACAGTTCTGGAGCCTAGACCTCCAACGTAAGGGGTCTGCAGAGTCTTAGCTTCTGGAAAGAGCTTCATGCTGTACCAGGCATGATAGTAAAACGAGACAGCAAGCATTTGTGTGTGGAGGAAGTGTGTGTGCAAAAGAGCGAAGGAGACATCAGACATCTTACAACAATCTGTTATTTCACAACTAACATGCTGCCACAGAATCTCACTGACCCCTTCATAAGGTGCAGCACAGGACCCAGTTACCTATTAAAAGTCTCAGTACCACTGTCACTAGAGACTGAATCTCTAGTATGTACACTTAGGAGACAGGGAAATCATGTTACATATAACTCTTAATCTAAGTAAAATCTCACATTCTGCAGTTAGTTATTAAATAGTCTATAGAATATTCAATTACATGGGTATTTCTATTTTTAGCAGGATCAAACACATCAGTGTGTGTATGTGAGCATGTATGCATGTGTGTATGTATGTGTAGATGCATGTATGTATATATGTGTGCATGTATGTATATATGTGTGCATGTATGCATGCATGTGTGTATGCGTGTGTGTACATTCATTGTATATGCATGTGTGTACGTGCATGCATGTATGTGTATGTGTACATACATGAATGTGTGTATGTTAGCTTAAATTCAAATGACAAAGCTGGACATAGTGGTACATACCTGTAATTCCTGTTGTAGGGAAGCAGGAGGGTCAGGATTCAAGTTCATTCTCAGGTACACAGCGAGCAACCACAAAAACAAAAATAACACAAATCATGATTCATTTTTGAGACTGGGCCTTACCATGTGGCCAGCATCTTGTAACTTTTCTGGGGTACCATAAACAAACATCTATTCAATCCCTACAATACACTAAAGGAACAATTCTACCCAAGTCTAGCTCAGAGAGACAGTGAATTCACTGACGTCTTTTATGGTGGTATAGTTGAGGAATTACTACATGGGAACACTCCGAAGTCCCTCTGTGGCAGGGGTGTGGACTCACAGGGGCTGCATCCCTAAATCTCCTTGCTCAACTCCCGGGAAGCTCCACTAGTCCCAGCCAGTCTCCTGTCTAACAATTGTCAGTGTTTGTGTGACCTTAGGGAGAAGCCCCGTCAGTCTAGCTGGGTAGACTCCTGAGACATGAGCTCTGTTTACTGCAAGAACCTTTCTACTTAATTTCCTTTCCCTCCTGAGTCATATAGAGATGTCCCCTTTGGGAAGGAATGTTTCAGACAGACAGACTCTGTATTGGTCATACAGATGTGTTGCTCCGCATACACTAATTCAAGTGGTTTTAATGTGCTTTTCTGAACCTTGAGGATTTAAGGATGCCCCGTGTAATCGTGGAAAACATCTGGGTAGTTAATTTTGGAGGGCTCTGCAAACTGTGCTGCTGGGACAGAAATGAACCCCAAGAGGCAAAGAAAACCCAGTTCAGCACAACTTGGTTCACTGGGCTGGTTCAAACTTCAGGAGTCTGACCCCTATGCAGTTTATTTTTGACATATGTAAGCACAGAACATCTTTGGAAAAAGGTTTTCTCATGACAATGATAACAGTTAATGGCCATCCTTAAACTCCTTTGCAGTGCATGTTTCTTCTGCAAAGTACCTGTGATCTCTTCAAGAATGGGTTCCATTGACTGAGAAACAATGTTCAGGATAAAAGTGAAGCCTGGCTCTGCAGAATAGCAAACTATCATCAGACCCTTAAACAGTATCTATTCCAGACTTACGGATAGAAAACAGGTATGCGCATCCCTCTGCTGAAGAGAAAAGCCTGCATGTAGAGCATCCCTGTTTTCCTAATGCCTCTCTGTGGGCCTCATGCTCTCTCCAATTAATCACTGCCACAATAGCAGACTTGAAAACTGCTTCAGCCGTCATCTGAGGCTGTCTGTAGTCCTACCCCATGGTCCGGCACAGCTTTTTACCTTGTGTAATGTAGTGACGTCGTAGCTGCTCGTAGCCCCGAGCCTGATACAGAACGAGTCTTGAGTTCTCAGAGTTCTCAAGCAGCAGGGACCCGAACAGGAAAGCATCCATGATGGCTTCAAGGCTTCTCTTTCGGGGATTTAGCACAGCGTGCTGAAAATCATTTCTGGAATTACTGAAAACCACAGAACCCCTTGGGTTAACTTCCGGAGTAAATTGAACAAGGTCCTTTCCTTTAAAACCCAGTCTTCCTCTCTTCCTGGAGTGCTACCTCGCTCTTGGGTTTGAAAATTCAGAGGATGTGTACCAACACCAGCAACTCAAGCAAGACTAGTCTCACTGCAAAGTACAAAACTCCAAGGAATAAATTACTTCATCACTTCAAAGAGAATCAAATGAAGACATCAAAAAGCAGAAAGTTAATTTTTATGGAAAAAAAATCCATGTACCTCAAACCCTGTTTAAGAAATCGACAAGAAGGGAAACAGCCACCTGCCTAGTCCGCTGAGGGGGTTTCTGCTGTGATTGACCTGTGAGAAAGAGTTGGCTTTGTACCAGAAACCAGAAGAGCTACCATGGAAAGCTTGGATCAGTCTGACAACGAAATTAAGACATTGCATATAAAGCAACATGAAATATACTTCCTGGCCAGGGAGTTGGATTCCAATCCTGAGAACAAATACGGAGCTCTTGTAAATTAAAAACATTTAATACTGGAATTCAGTGACTCAGTGGAAAACTGAAAATCTGGCACAAGATATCTCCAAGATCAAGGAGACGTTTTTGTTCCTGTTTTCTCATGGAATGCAGCAAGTCCTGCCTTGAGCATTTATTCAGTAACCAACAAAACCTAAGCTGAGGTAACAGAGGAGAAAAAGAGCCAAGGAATGCAAAAGGAAGGAAAACTGAAGTCATTTTGCTGAAAATGTCGCTGTAGTAAACTATTCAATCTATTTTCTTTTTCTTAAGACTTATTTATTTATTCCATGTATATGAGTACACTGTAGCTGTCTTCAGACACACCAGAAGGGGACATCGAATCCCATTACAGATGGTTGTGAGCTACCAAGTGGTTAATGGGACTTGAACTCAGGACCTCTGGAAGAACAGTCAGTGCTCTTAACCACTGAGCCATCTCTCCAGCCCCTCAATTCATCTTAAAATAATTACTATTTGTACTTTATTTGTGTGGATGGGTGTTTCCTTTGAAAATCTGTCTATGTATAATTTTCATGGGTGATATCCTCATTTCAATAAACAAACAAAAAAAAAAACAAGTAAATTTTGCAACTTTGTTTCATTCAATACAAGGGCAGAGAAAAGAGTGTCACACATGGGCGCACATCTTCTTGGGTATCCCCTGGAAGAGATGGTGATGGGTATGAAATCACTATGACATGTAGATTTCTTTTGATATGTGAAAGGATGTTATTTATTTTAAAGATTTAAGATACATCAGAATGCTTTATTATAATATGAAACATTTCTATATCTTGAAAGTGTATGAGTAAATGTAATTATTTGTTTGTTTGTTTGTTTATTTACAGAATTGTAATTGTAAGATATCTAAAATGAAATATTTTGCAAAACACCACTCCAAGGTTGACTGGTGATTGCAGTGTAATTAATTAATGGACCCGCACTGCCCCCTGGTGGTTAAAATGGTCAGCAACACGTTGCATTAAATTAATAGAATTATTTTTTCCAGATAGAAATTATTTCTTTTAGTTGAGTACTTCATTCAGACATTCCTCCGTTGGCTGCAGAAGCCTTAGTGCCAGCTGTTTCTTCCGCCTGCTTCACGGGCTTTGCCTCCTCTTTCTCCTCGTCGTCTTGGGGCTGGAGGTCTTGCATGGCCCGGAACTGGTCTATACAGTATGATCCCTTGATATCCTCTGTGCTGGAGTGGGAGCCGACAAAGGCGGACTTGAACTGTTCCTTACAGGGGCCGCTGGCCATTCCCACAACACGTAGGAATCAACGTCTCCGTTAGGCCGTATCAACCCACACTCCTCATAGTGACCATTGGGGTCATCAGCCACCAGCTCGGAATTCCATGGTCTTCTCTGGCCACGGATATGACCCGGTCCTTCCCTTCCTGCCGGCAGTAAAACACGGTTGTTCCGAGTCCTGCAGTTCGCAGAGGCTGTAGCGTGAGTGACCTCCCTCACCTCTCCTCGGGCCTGGCGGGTGACACTAAGATCCACCTAGAAACTTTTGTAAACTCTGTATACACCGAGGAAATATTCTGAAAATTGGTGTTTGCAACTCAGTGAACCAAGATAACAAAGTGTCTGTCCTCTGCTCTGATCAACAGTACTGGATCATTTCAACAGGATATATATATATATATATATATATATATATATATATATATATATATATATATATATATATATATATTCAAGTATCTGCTTCTTTTAAAAATAACACCCCCCACTCGCCATGACCTTAGCTGTGGCTCATAGTATTAGGTATACAGGAGAAGACACCTCCTGTAGCCAGGCAGGACCCCCAAGTGGAGTGAAAGGGACACCAACCCACCCACAAAGCTTTCGACCCAAAATTTATCCTGTCTGCAAGCAATGCAGGGACAGAGGATGGAGCAGAGACAGAGAGAACGGCCAAGAAATAACCGGTCCAACTTGAGAGCCATCCCGAGGGCAAACACCCGTCCTGACATTATTAATGTGTGGTGCTGGCAGACAGGAGTCTTGAATGGCTGCCCTCTGAGAGGCTCCACCCAGCAGCTGACAGATGCAGAGACCCACAGCCAAACAGTGGACGGCGCTTAGGACTCGAGCTGGGGAAAGATCGAGGGTCCCAAAAGCGATAGGAACTCCAGAGGAAAACCAGCAGAGTCAACCAACCTGGGCCCTTGGGAGCTTTCAGAGACCAACCAAGGAGCATACACGGGCTGGACCTAGGCCCCCCACACACGTATGTAGCAGATGTGCAACTTGGTCTTCATGTGGGTCCTCAGTAACGGGCAGGGGGTGGTTATCGCTAAAGCTATTGCCTGCTTGTGGGCTATGCTCGGGTGAGGGGATATCCAGGGACCCCACCAGCTCAGAGGAGAAAGAGAGGGGGAGGGGAGGGGGAAGGATTGCGGAGGGGGTGACAGGGAGGGGGTAGTGAGCAGGATGAAAAGTGAATAAATAGAAAAATAAAATTAAAAATAAAAATAACTCCATTAAAACAAAATAAAAACCAAAACACAAAACGTCCTTGACCAGTAACTGCGTGGCAAGCAGCTGGAACTACAAGCCCAGGGTCACCACCCCTGACGTACACACAGATGAAGGCCTGTGTCTGCGGTACTGACTTCTCGAATTTGTGTTTTCTCACGTTCAAACCTGGGTTGCACTTCCGTTCCGTCCCGCTAACCTTTCCTGTCCAGACTCTACGGTTAATTCTGTGAGAGCAAACCCAGCGAAACCTTCTCTGAAGGCTGTGGTAGCTTTGCACAGTTGATAACTTAATAAAAATAAATAAATATTTAAAATGGTCTCCTAGGAATTACTTGATAGCTAAAAACAATACAAATCACTCAAAATTCCTCCAGAACATACGATTTTTTAGAAGACTCATATGTCATCTCTCAAAATGCAGGAGAAATACACTGAACACTAGGTTAATCCTGCCCATTGTTCCTGCTTCTAGCTGGTCCTTCCCATGTCCCTAGGAAGACTACCAGTATGGAAGGGCCAAGGTCAGGGGACCAACAACTCCCATGAGAAAAAAACAAAACAAAACAAAACAAAAAAAAAAAAAAAAAAAAACCAAAAAATCCTCTAGTCCAAGGTATTCATCAGCTGTGCGGGTCCTCTGTGATACCAAAATTTTATGTATTGTCTAGTCTGTTCAAGGACCAAGCTATATGTTGTGGGTAAGGTATCTTCTTAGATCTATTATATTTGCCTAACTGCTCTCACGCTGAAAGAAGTATATTGCAAATACCCTCTTATAATAAAGCATTCACTGTTTTATAATTTTTTGCATAGACCTAAATATAAAGAAGTGACTTAGTTTAAAATTCAAATGTTTTACCCATAAGGCATAGAAAAAAAAAAAAATAAGGGTTGGACTGTCAGTAAGAGTTTCTGTTCAGGACCTAGGCTGGTGGATTGGTCAGTAAGAGCACTTGTTCTTGCAGAGAACCTAGGTTCTGTTCTCAGCATCCACATGGTGGCTCACAACCATCCATAAATCCAGTTTCAGGGGACCCAATGTCTTCGGTTTCAGGGGACCCATTGCCTTCTTCTGAATTCAGCGCAGAGATGAACATGAAGATTGTGATTTGAGTAAGAATGGCTCCACCGGCTTTGAATACTTCGCATTATGTTTTCCTTAGCTGTTGAAACTGGGAAGGATTAGAAGGTGTGGCCTTGTTAGGGAGGAGGTGTGTCACTGGAGGCAGACCCCATTCCCAGTGTGCTCTTTGCCTCCTGCCTCGGCTACTGTCCCAATGTCATGCCTGTCAGCTTACCTGCTGCCATGTTCTCTGCCACGGTGATCAGGGCTCTAAGTCTTCTGACATTGTAAGCCCCAAATAAAATCTTCCTTTTATAAGATACCTTGGTGATGGTGTCTCTTTGTGGCAACAGAAAGTAATCGGGGAACATTCGATACAAATGAAATAAAATGAATAAATCTACCAAAAAATGTCTATTCAGAAGGACTGGTGAGATGTTCTGCTCACCAGTTAGACTAATTTATTTTATCATGTGACTGAAATAAATAATTTTAAGAGGTATCTATTCCTAAGAGGCCTAATCTTTTGACTTGTATTTCAAGGTCTCTTGAAACTTCATGGCAATACCTGGTTTGTTGTTAGTGCCTTCATACACCCTGGTTCCATAACTCACATAATGTAATTCTTCATCACACAGTGATACTAATACCAGCAAAATGAAAGAGGGGGCTTTGTTCCCATAATTCCAGGTACTCTGGAGGTCAGAGCAGGGCATTGTTCTAATGCTCCTCACCTTATTGCTTTGAGTCAGGAACTCAAAACTCACTACTGGGATGGCTTATGGGCAGTGGTTCAGCTAGTCCCACAGTGGCTGTCAAAGGAGGGTACAGGAATCCTTTGTTCAGTACATTCTCTCAGCTACTCCGGCATAGGGCAGGATATACCAGAATCCCGGGGAAGCGAACCTAATGCCTGTGAAGGAACGGACTTGCCAGCAAGAGGGAGGGCGAGCAGGAAAAGAGCAAGAGCTTTCTTCTTCCATGTCATTTATACAGACTGCCACCAGGAGTGACCCAGACAAAAGGTGGATCTTCCTGCCTCCAAAGGTCTGGATTTAAAAATAAAAAAAAGTGAGACTTCCCACTTCAAATGATTCAGTTAGGAAAACCCTTCATGGCTGGCTGCACCCAACTGCTTGGATTTTAGTTAATCCCAGACATAGTTAAATTGAAACAAAGAATAGTCATAGCAACAGGTAAGACATTGTGTCCCAGGACACACCTATGTGTCTAGTAGGGTTTTGGGGGGTTTTTGTTGTTGTTGTTATTTTGTTTTGTTTTGTTTTTATAAAGAGGTGATGTAGGTTGATGTCAAGGTGATACATGATTGGACAGTAGAGAGTGGGTGGGAACAAAGTTTTGGGAAAGCAGACGAGGAGAAAGTAGGAGATTCTCGATGGAGGTGCCAGAGGAGGACGGTTCAGATCAAGATGAATTAGAACAGTTTTATCCTGTTTAGGTGTGCGGTTTATATCTTTATTAATTGGCAGTGAATTTATTGTTTGGATGTATTGTGGATTGAGAATTAGTCCACATATTAATTAACATATAAACCTGTTTGATAAGTTATTGTTGAGTCATGTTTTTACCGGGCTGTGGAGGACAGTGTGTGAAAGCAATGGCTGAGAGACAGCTGAAGCCAGCAGTTCCAGCTCTGTTGCCTGCTTGAGGTGAGAGGACACAGGGCCCATGGAACGAGACGTGTGGGTACCAAGCTTGGTAACTAACCCCTTAGGGGATTGCGCTTGGCTCTGCACTGGAGCGGCTCCCCAGATTGAGAGGTACGGAAGAGTGAGAGCACGGGACCAATAGCAACAGAATCTTTTTATTTTTACCACAACAAAGTTAAAATAATCCAATTAGAAAAGAACACTGTTTTCAACAATGTTACTCAAAAAAAATTGAATCTATGTGGGGCAGTGATGAATCTCAAGTTGCACTTTTTCTAGAAAACCCGCTAGGGGGCACTAGGGAGACGGGACTGAAGAGATTCCCCAGTGGTTAGCAACACTGCTGCTCTCACAGAAAATCTGGGTTAGTCCCAGTACCCACCTGGCAGCTCACAACTGTCAGGAATTCCAGTTCCTGAGGATCCAACACTCTGGCCTGCCCAAGCATCAGACAGGCAACTGGTGCTCAGACATACACTCATACACACAGAATAAAGTAAATGAACCTAAAAGCTTTGCTCAGAATTGATTCGTGGTGGAGCAGTGACTCAAAAGTAAAACCTGAAGTGAAAGCACATTTCACCAAATCATAGAAGAGCGATTTTATTATGAGTGTCTGTATGTTTTGCTTGTATACATGTGTGTGTTGTGTGTATGCCTTAGTAATCACAGAAACAAAAAGAGGTTGAATTCCCTGGATCCAGGATTTCAGGTGGATATTAACTGCCATGGGAAGGCTGGGAACCAAATGTGCCCTTAACCACTGAGCCATCTCTCTAGTCTACTATTTTTTTTAAAATTAAATCACAAAACCATACTAGATAAAGCAACTGCAGGGGAAAGATTACAGCAGGAGGCATTATTATACCATTTGACTTCAAAATACACCACTAAACTGTAGTAACCAAAACAGCACAGTACTGGTCTAAATACAGACCAGCGAGACAACACAGAGAGCCTGCGAGGCACGGTATGCACCTGGATTTTACAGCACGCATCAAGCTAAGAACTAGATATCTGCACACAGAAAAAGAACCTAGGTCCCTTATGTGGTGTACAATAAAATCAAATCAAAGTACAGGGAAGCCAGGCACAGTGAGACTGGAAAATGTTTCCGTACACCAGTGTAGGAAAAGATGTCTAGTTTTTGTTTGCTTGATATGATTCTAAGAGCAAAGAGAATAAAAGCCAAGTAGACAAACGGGATAGCATCTGATAAATCTGCACCCCTCAGTCATGTGGGAGAGCTGGTGTCTCCAGCAATGGCTGCTCAGCATGCTTGAAGCCGTGGCCCCACCCCTAGCACCAAATAAAACCCAGAGTGAAGAGGCTACATAGATATTGGGGGAAATATCTGCAAACCATGCACACAAGACATACAGGTCAGCATTCAACATATATAAAGAACCTCAAAAGTCAATAGGAAAAAAACATATGACCTAATTTAAAAACACATGATGGGTCCAATTAGACACATCTTCACGGACAGAAAAGAGCAGTAAGTGCACAGAAAAATGTTCCAAATCACCCACTAAAGAGAAATACAAAACCACACCCCAATTAGATATCATCTTACCTCAATCAGAATAGCTAGTATTTAAGAAGCTAAAGTGCTGGAGAGGGTGTAGAGACAGTGGTCCAACAATATACTACTGATAAAAATATAAATGAATTCAATCATTTAGGAAAAGAGTGTGAGACTTCCTTTAAAAAATAATGAAATACAGCATGACCCAGTTATTCCACCAAATGGTATATAGTCAAAAGAAAGAAGATCATATGTTAAAGAGATGTTCACATGCCTAAGTTCTCTGCAGCATTTATTCACGATAACCACAGAATAGAAATTCAGAACTGACAGCAGACAGGGAAAGGCGGTACATGTGTGTACAATGGTGTGCTATTCCCTCGTAAATGGTTAAACGGCATTCGTGGCAGTGATGGGAATGAGGCATGTGTTAAGACAAAACAGGCAGAGTCAAGCTTGGATCTCACTTGTGTATAGAATCTAAGGGGTCAGTGCCCAGGAATGAGTGGGGCCTGTGGGAAGCCAAGCAGAGTAGTGGGGGAGGGGGCAGTGAACTAGGTCACACTAGAGCAGGAAGTTCTGGTGTGCTATTGCACAACACAGGGACTACAGTAGCTTAATGTTTCAAAAGGTATGAAAAAGATTGTTTCACACACACACACACACACACACACACACACACACACACACACACACACACGAAAGCCAGTATATGTTTATTTCAAACTTATTTCAAACTCCAATAGATAGTTCCAATACAATGGTCACAAAGAAAGGTGTCATAAAACCAATCCCAAAATCATGAATCTGAGAAAGGGATTAGTAGGGATCATCTGGGACTGACAGAAAAGGGAGATAGTAGTAGAGTCTGTGTGGAGGGGTACTAACAGTATTCTCTCTCTCTCTCTCTCTCTCTCTCTCTCTATCTATCTATCTATCTATCTATCTATCTATCTGTGTGTATGTGTATGTGTGTGTGTATGTGTATGTTTCTGTGCATGTGTGTGCCCATCAAATAACATTAAAACTTTAAAAAAATTCTGAGTTCTTACTTAGACCAGGCTGCAAACATGTAAAACAGTTTGCAAAGGAAACCCATAGAAATGCTACTTGCTTTAACTGGAAAGGAAGCAGCCTGTCCAGTAGGTGAGCAGCGCACTCAGCAGTAGAGGGAATGAGCAGAGCTGGGCATGTGGGCATCACCTGGCTGACGGAGGCAGGAGGAGCAGAAGTTCAAGGCTATCCTCAGAAGCAAAGTGAGTCAGAAGCCTGGGCCATGTGAGTCCACTCCACCAGCCAACCTTCCCACAATTAAACAAGAGGGAAAAAAACCTCAGAGAGCAAACACGCCAGGATGAACTACTGACACACAAAACATAAAGGAGACTTAGGAAGTGTTGGGCAAAGGAGGTCAGATGGGATAGGTTCGCACCCCATGACCACACCTACTTCAAATCCTGGCAGAGTCAGATCTAAGCTAGTGTAGCCAAAGACAGGTCAGTATGTGGTCTTCTGCCCCACAGCATGGGGGGGGGGGGGCTGGTCAGGAAGGGGCACAAGGAAAACTCTCGGAGGGATGAAAATATTCTGCATCCTCCTTATGACAGGATAGCATTGCTGCAGCTCACACTTACACTGCACTATGTATATCTCATTACAGGCAGAGGTTCTGGATGAAGGTGACAAAAAAGAAAAGCAAAAGAACAATTCACTTTAAAGTGTCACTTCTTAGAACATGGATAATTAAAGGATGTTCCGCTCACCCAGAAGAAAACCAAACTGAAAACTGGAAATCATAATAATTTATTTTTAACTCGTGACAGCAGAGATCACCAAGCAATGAACCCCAAAGAGTGGCAAAGCCCTTTAAGGGGAGCTGGAACACATGATCCGGACACTGGAAGTAAAGCAGGGATGAATACTTACAGACTGTGTGAATGGTGACCCTCCCGCATACACTGCTCACTGGAACACAAACGGTATGCGTTACCAGCATCACCAGTAGGTTCCAGTGCTTCATGACACTCTGGACTGGTCACTTCTCAGAGAAAAAGCAATTACTGTGAGGCCATCAATACTGCCCAGGGAGACAGCATGGCTGCAAACACTTTACAGCTTCATACATGGGGCTTGTGTTGGGATGGCACAGGCCTTTAATCCCAGCACTTGGGAGGCAGAATGAGAAAGCTATTCATGAGTTCCAAACAAGCCAGGACTACAGAGTAAGACCCTGTCCCACCCTAACTGTCCAATCCCCACCCCCCAAAAAGAG
Organism: Micromys minutus; assembly: GCF_963924665.1. Lineage (NCBI taxonomy): Eukaryota > Metazoa > Chordata > Mammalia > Rodentia > Muridae > Micromys > Micromys minutus. The sequence goes on along the minus strand of NC_137965.1, from coordinate 26,273,944 downwards.
AGAAATAAATGTGTAACCAGGCCAGAGGTCACACGGTCACAAAAACAAGTGTTCTATGAAATCTTAAAAATCACAATTATTCAACATCTAACAGCATATAAAAAAATGTGTAACACCACAATGCCAAAAATCTTAAATAAATGGAGATCTATGTTCATGAGTTGAAGTCTTGATCCTGAGACTATTCCACATTATGAACTCCACTAAAACCTCAAGAGGCTTTTGGTAGTAGGCTGTTTATAAAATGTGAGAACAAAGGGTTACAAAGAATCAGCAATTCTGGAGAAGTTCACAGGACTTACAGCTGTAATCTTGGGAGCTTAGCACCACCTATAGTAAAGAAACAGAACATGTCATTGGTGTGTGCGCATAAGCACAAATGAACAGAGCATCCAGGTCAGCAACGGCTCAGTACACCGGAACCTGGTCTAGAAAACTTGAGACTGTGTGCTCAGCAAACTGTGAAAAACACATTTCTAGTCAAATAGTTTGTACTATTTCTGTAATAACTTCATAGAAGCCCAGCTGTTGCTCGGTCTCGTTTTTACTCGAATGTTAACTGTCTGGTAGTTGTTTTTCACTTGTTCATATAGACCACAGTGTGCATAGAACGCTGTCTGTTAAATGATCTGAATATTTTCTGCATGGTGCCAATTTTATGTCAACAAAAACTAAAATTCCTCAACAACAACAACAACAAAAAAAAAAGTGCAGGGGTGTCTCACACCCTTAATCCCAACCCCCGGCAGGCAGAGACAAATGGAAAGACAGAAAGAGACAGAGACGGGGGGGGGGGGGGGGGATTGAATTAGCTGGAACTCATCACAGAATTTAAAGCATATTGTTAACTTGTTTCTTCCTCTTTGCTATAGTACTAGATGACTTTGTGGGTAAGTGCCCCGCACAGGAAAGACCCTTGAAGAATTCATATCTGTACTTAGGTTTAACTTAAAACACACACACACACACACACACACACACACACACAAAGTTTCTACAGAAGTCATTCACTGGAGAAAACACAATCTCCATGGAAGTAAATAAATGTTTTCTTCCTAATCCCCATAGCATCCTAAAAACTTGAACCCAGAAGTTAACTACACTTATTAGGACTGTGTCCATTCACCTCCCCTTGAAGATCTACACCCAGTGCCACAGCAAAAAATAAAGATTTGTCTTGAATTGCAATGTGTTTGATAAAAGATATCTATTAATTTACATACCAATTCAGAAACATCTAAAACTTGGTCGCTGAGCAATAAAGCACTAAAAATTTTAACCAAAGTACCTTTATATTTAGATGAAGCTGTAAATCTGAAAAACTTCAGATGCAGTGAGTAGCTGTTTTTTCCAAGCCCTAAGCCTCACTTCTATAAAGCTATTGTGTAACTACAGTTACTTATGGTCCAAAGGTAATTTTCTAGCCAAAAAGTTAGTTGAGTGCAGATAGAACTACCAAACATGAGCTGAAAAACTATACGCCAAAGCAGATGGGAAAAGCCTGGGAGTCTGAACCCTACACAAAGAACTGCAGGTAACTAAGGAGTGGGAGAAACAGTCCTGCCCAGGGACGAGCACGTGGTTATCCACCGAAAACATCCATAAAAGTAACATTATTCACACTGAGTGGGTTATAGTTAGAAATACTGATCACATACACGCACACACTCATATAACGAAACTGAGGCCATGAAAGAGAACAGAAAAGGGGTATATGGGACTATGGTATTTGGAAGGAAAAAGATGGGAGACAGCTTTTCCAAGGCAGGCTGGCCTGTGCAGTGAGTTCCGGGTGTCGAGAAAATATCACCAAAACCAAAAAGCAAACAAACCAAAACCCATAGAAGGTTGGTGAATATTCTCAATCTTACCATAAAATTCACTCAACCCTTTCATGAAAGTTTCAAAACTAGGTTAACTGAAATGTCCGCACGGTTAGCCAAGGCTACATCATACAAACTGCAATGGTTCGCACCACTGTGGAACGGTCTTGTCTCATTGGTTTCCAGTCTGAAGACTCACGCCCTGAACACAGAGGGTTTTCTTTATAAGCAGACAAGCCATTGCTTTTAGTAAGAATCTTTTTATTGTTTATTAAAATGGAAGGTTGGTACAATGCTATGAATAATCTCTCATCTTTAAAAAATTAAACAAATGGATAAAGATAGAGAAGCAGAATGAGCAGGTAAAAGACAAAAATTAGCATGTCTGTCATGTCCGCTGTCCCTGTGGAGGGATGTTTCCATTGCATCTTGGTAACTTTATGGCTTGCTCCTTTACTACGGAATTGCTACTTTTTACAAATAATTAACACGCAAATGTTACATACAGGTTTAAGATTGCTTCATTGAACTCAGCTAGTTAACTCAAATAAATGTCAAATTGTTTTTAAAAGCCTATTTTCCAAAATTGCATTATTTTTCTACAAAATCTTTACAACAGGCTTTTAAGCAAATGACCTAGCTGCAAAGGCATGTAGTGTCAACCCTGAGCTATTTGCTGTGTTACTAATGAGATTTATGGGAAGTGTTCTTTGGGAATAAAATGATCATTTACATTAAATGTGTAGAAAAGTTGAAAAAAGGTGTGTGCCAGCACTGAATCCTATCATCTTTATATTATTAATTAAAACTAATGTTTAAAAGTTGAGTTCTCCCCAACATAATACCTCGCATATCAAAAATAAAAACACTGTTTGCTTCAAGATAACTTTAGGCCAAAGATGTAACTGCTTTGAAAAATAAAAAAACTTGTTTGTATACACAGCATAAATGTTATATTTAACCGTGTGAAAGGAAGATATGGAAATACAAAGCCACAGACTAAGCTTCGGTCGCCCCAAAGCTAATCCATGGAGACATGATCAGGAGTAAAGGTTATTAAATGATTACACTACGTACATCCAAAATTCCCACTGAATGTAAGAAGAAAAGGGGTGAACGAGTAAGGCATCCTACAGGAATGTCCATAGGAAGTCTGTTTTACTGCACAGAGGTCAGATTCATCCATAGAGACAGAGTTTTGGGGTAACATATTATCAATTCTCAACTGTTTACCAAAATGCCTTTCTGGCAGCTGTTACTTCAACAAGGAGGAGTAAATGTTTGAGGGGACAAGAGCAGCAGAAAACTACAGGAGCCCACATATCCTTTTTCTTAAAATTTAATTTGTCATATATAAGGTTTTTATGTACAATCAGTGTGCACTGTGACAGTTTATATTAAAAAGTCAGTCAAGCTCATGGAAACGGTAACCTGGCTGCATAGCACATTTGACATTATTGCCCACAGGAAACGGAGGACAAATGGACTCAACTTTTGGCCATTTTGGATTTTCCAAAGTGTTCACACACCTACCCTTTTAAACCAAATGCATCTGAAAACGCTCCCAGAGCATCAAGTTTCTATCTGACATGTAACCCTCAGCACTTCTGTAAAACTACAAACACAATATTGACTTTAAAAAGGAGGGGTAAAACACGTATCTAATAAAAATATTCCATATCAAAAGAGGACTGAAAGAAATAAGTGGCCCCTTTCCCCATTTTTACATTCTAAACAATGATTCCATCAAGACAAATCATTAAAAAGTGTTATTACACTGATTTTTTTTAATAAGAAGGCCTGAGTTGGTAGGGAAAGGAACAGTGAAAAGAAGCCTGAGAAGGGCAAGGAAGGAGAGCTCATTAAATCCATTTACAATAACTTACAGCCGTCTTCTGTAAAAAGGCATAATAATCACAAACAGGAAACCCGGCTATCTTACAGACTTAAGTACAGGATTTAAATATTCAAGCTTGTGATGGGGAGCGGCAAGGCGGGCGCAGTGGACGATGTAAACAAGTAGCTTTGGAAAGTGAACAAAGTCCTTGAGCCGTTTTTCTTTATTAAGAAAAGACCTCTCTTTCATTCCTTCCTGAAACATGATCACAGGTCAGAGTAAAGTTCATATACAAACATAATTTAAATGGAGTCAGTGTAAAATTACTGACGTAAAAAGTTTTATACAGCCTACACGGGAGGGCAGTGCTGAGGTCCCTGTTACAGTAAACATTTTCCATTTCTTTAAAAAAAGAAAAAAAAAAAAGGTACTGCATTACTGCAGTACAGTGCAGCATAATCCTTAAATATAAAAATATTCTCTTCTGTTGGGATCACAGACCTTGTGTCCTGGGAAGAAGTAACAATACTGCTACTGGCAGAAGAGCTGTCTGTATCTTTCAAGTCACGTAAGGCAATCACTGTGTTGGTTTCTGAGCTATGGCTACGATGAAGTCCAGAAAGACAGTCACCCGCTTCTGTTATGTCTTCCGACTACTCCAGGTGTGTTCAGGTGTACTTCTGTGTTCGGATGAATGTTCAAACGGGGACCTGGAGCCATATGGAGACCTCTGATCTAAAGGGGACCTGGGGCCACCGCTGGCAACTCGGTGGTCCAACTGCCAATCTGAGGGGTACCTATAATCCCTGGAGGATTTATGATGTGTGTGCTCAGAACCTGAGCGATGGTCCGAGTGCGATCGGTGGTCAGAATGACACCTGTCCTTCACGCTGCCTTCCAGACTCGACCTGTGCTCTCGACTCCTGTGGTCATCCAGTTTTCTGTGTTTCTCTCTGTCACTATAGTACCTAATCAAAGAGAAACTCAGACTTTTAGTCAAACTCATAAGTTAAAGTAAAACTATACATAAAGTATAAATCCTTTAGAATGTACGTTAATCATGTAGAAGCTCAGAATTTCATGAAAGTAGATTAGAATCCCTTCTCTAGTGCAACAGAGAGCCACCTCACACAGCAGCTGAAATCACTAGAAATCTACACAAATCCTGGTTCACAAGTCTGAATGGAAGCTGAGAGCATCTGCACTTCACTTAGGAGCCCTGAGTCGGTGCGGCCCAGTGTCTGAGATGGCAGGGCACAGCTTCCCCTTCACAAACCTCCAGGAAGGACGCTTAAAATGCCAGAATGTAGTCTGAAAACTCTCATTTCGTTTTTATGTTAAAATGATGTTAAACATTTTCTCATTCACCTAGTTATATAAGTCAACACACATATCAAGAAGTTCACCCCATAATACAATCAGGCAGCTGAACAAGAAATCTCAGATATATTTGCCTTTTCAAGTAAAAGGCTCTTAGTCAGGGACTCTTGTTACAAACACTTTCTCATGAGTTACTGGTATATACAGTTACAGACACCGGTTTTCTTTTTACGTCTCGAACAGAAACCCTTTCATACTGCCATGGCTGTGGCACAGCTGAGCTACAGGAAGTCACATGGGACTCCTCCACGCCTGGCAGGCACTCTCAGAGCAGCACCTGCAGCCCCTCCCGTTTATTTCTGACTTTTACTTTTATTTCTCAGTTTTTTGAGTTTAATTGTAGCAACAGTCCTAAATTAGCAAGGAGACTCTTTAAACAATAAAGAAATAAAGTGTATTTTGCAGTTAAAAAATGTTTTCCACCCACCAAGGTTTTCAATGTCCAATGCAGAATTCTCTCCATAAAAAGCCTGCACCTCTACCAACAAATTGCACTATTTAAAATTATAAAACTTTCAGCTCTTACTGCATATTCTGAGGTCAATTTAATTTAATACTTCAAAACCATTTTGGAGAAAAATTTATAAATATTAACACAAAAAGTAGTATCAATTTTTTTGATAAACAAAAAAGTGCTTGATCTGTTCTCACGAGAGCGGTTAGGTCGAGCCCGACACTGGGAAGAAAGCGCTGACTGCCGGCTCACCTGCTGTCCTGCCTGTAGTGATCCCACTCCCGATGGTCCTTGCCGTTGCTGAAAGAGGAGTAGGGTCTCTTCCGAGAGTCACTCTTTTTATAACCGTCTCCCTGGTGACGGTCCTTGTGATGGTCATGGTACTGAGATAAGTGTCTGTCAGAAGAATAGCTGTCCCTGCTGCTGTCATCGTGACTTGTATTCTCTCTCAGCCTTTCCAAGTCTATTAGATAAATAAGTGAGACTTCATCAACAGATTTTCAAATGGGTTACAAATACTTAAATAACAGCCAATTGTCAAAGACAGATAACTAAAGCTTTTAAAGGGTTTTGCAGGTAAGTGTCGGTACCACCCCTCATCAAAGCCTCTTTATAGCAAGTGGAGACCATCACCGGATCCTGGGAAACCCAGCCCCAAGGATACATTGATGTCACTACTGCTGCATCTGTGGCTGAGAGAGCACTGAAGAGAAGGCGGGACTAGGAAGTCTGTGGTAATACAAATCTGTTGTAGAAATCATTGCTGCAGTAAGACCAGAAGAATGGTAATACCAATGGACACATTAATATGGAAGGGACAATCTTACAGGGTCCCAGCCCTCGACAGAGAACTACAAGAGCCAGTGATGGAGGAGGCTTGAAGGAGAACTTTTAGTCTCTCCCAGGGATATAAGCCTCCTACTGGCTGTCCAGTGCAGAGGGGCAGCCCTGAAACTATAAACAAACCAAAAACCAGTAAATGGACTCACAGGTCCTATTTATGCATTTGTGCACACATGTGCGTGTGCATACACCATGGAGGGCAGGGGATGAAGGGTGGGGGTGGGGGGAGGGGAGGAGAGGGGAGGGGAGGGGAGGGGAGGGGAGGGGAGGGGAGGGGAGGGGAGGAGAGGGGAGTTTACCTGGATTCCTAATCACTTGAGTGGTAGTAACATTGCTATTCTGGTCACTGTTTTGCTAAAATAAAATGCAAATATTAGACACATACATTTAAGTAATTTAAGTAGCTAAACTACTTTTATAGAATGGTGTATGTATGTGTGTTATGTGTGGGGAGGGGGAATATGTTCCCTTAAGAAAATCCTGCTCTTGAATGAAGGTCTTTAAATACCAAGTATACATAAATATAAAATATACACGTCTCCTTAAACACAACAATTTCCTCCATGTTTTTAAAAACCGATTTTGAATTAATTTTAGACTTGACAGAGAGGATGATAAAAAACCATGTGCTAGTCTCATATGCTCACCACCCACCGACCAATGTTAAATCCATATGGAAACAACACCATCTTCTGAACTATGGTCCAGTCAGATTTCTCCTATGTCCCTAGAAGCCAGTCTAAAGGCTACATGTCAGCCAGCCATTATGTCTGCGGTGGTCTTTTCTTTGAAAACCTTAACATTTTAAGAGTATTATTCAGTAGTTTTACTGAGAATCCCTCCAATACAGTTTGTCTGAAATTTTCTCATGGTTAGATTCAAATCACATACTGTTGGTGACACGGTCACAGATGAGGCATGACAATGTCAATTTCTTTTTCATATGAGTATCATGTTCCTTTCATAATCACTGTCCATGAAAACTATCCAATATAATATCCTGTTTTCTTGCCCATTAATTTAAGCTTATGGATTTATGTTTTGGATTATTAGTTTATGGTATTTATTCTAATGGTATTTGGTTTTATTTATTCATTACCTCTATTTTATTAACTAAATTCTCCATTTATTACTAAATAATAAAGAATGTGTATGGTGTTACCGATAATTAAAAAAATAAAATATTATATACAAATTACCTGAGATTCTTGTCGTTTTTTAATAGCATGCTTATATAATTTATGTAATTTCCTTGCATCAAACTCAGTAAACTTTGACACAAAAATCCACAGGTTTCTAGAAGAAACAAAAATGGCCAATTAGTCTGGTAATAAATATTTAACTTCATCACAGAACTTATAACCCTTTTTATACATAAAAAGAGTCATATCTCTCTATGAACCAAAGTCTACATTAAAGAAATTAATTATTGGAGACTATTAAGATGGCTTAGCAGGTAAAGATACATCCTGCCAAGTCTTGACAACCTGAGTTCAAAGCCAGGAGCTACACAGTGGAGAGAAGTCTCTGATCTTCATACATGTACACACACAAACACATGCACACCCTCTCTGATCTTCATACATGCACACACACATACACATACACATGCACACCCTCTCTGATCTTCATACATGTACACACACAAACACATGCACACCCTCTCTGATCTTCATACATGCACACACACATACACATACACATGCACACCCTCTCTGATCTTCATACATGTACACACACAAACACATGCACACCCTCTCTGATCTTCATACATGCACACACACATACACATGCACACCCTCTCTGATCTTCATACATGTACACACACAAACACATGCACACCCACACAGAAGAAAAAAAACAATTTTTAAGAAATAAAAAATGAAATTGTGCTTCGTGTTTACTCTTCAAATCTTCATGCACATTAAAGTCTCCAAACACATAAATGATTTAGTTCTTTTCCAAATCCTTTTAGTTCAGTCTGGAATGAAATCTTGTGTTTGACATTAAAAAACGTGAAATGTACCAAAGAGATGTGGCACTAGGCAAACAGTCAAAGATCCATCCTGTAGTATAGACTCTGTGTATAACATCAGATATGCTAATAGTTGAATAAGAAAAAAATAATAGCTGATAACAGATTAAGTTGGTAATGTGAATAATAGGAATAGGGAGTATGAGATAGGAGTGCCCCAAGTATAGCCTTTTCCCATCCAAAGACAGGAATTAATGTAGTGGTTATAGTGGTTATATCAGTGTGTGTGTGTGTGTGTGTGTGTGTGTGTGTGTGTGCGTGCGTGCGTGCGTGCGTGCGAGGTCCAATTGTATGCATTAAATATTGTTCCAAACTATCAAATGTCCTTCCAGCAATAAAATCTGTTAGGTGACTTAAAATATAATTTGAAAACAAATTTGGTTGAAATAACAAATTGAATATTTCCCAAAAACCTCAGAACCTAGCTTTTAAATTAATTTTATACACTGGCTTTAACATATACACATTCCACATCAAAACAAAGCATAGCAACTCTCCTAGAAAGAATTAAAATTAGAACTAAAGTCTTTTCATTCCCTAGGATACCAGCCACTTGGGGGTCTCTTTCCCCTTTGCCTGTAAGGAAATTTGAATAAGCACACACCATAAGGATGAACAGACAGCAAGAAACATAAAATTAAGGTTGGTTAAGGACCAACTAAGGGGAAGAGTAAAGGAAGAAATATGGAGACGAACCATCGACACTAAGGGCCTCATGAAAACCTGGTACTGGAGATTTCTAGCACCGATTCACATAGAACAGGAATCTAAATGGATCCACTCCCGTACTACAGAGTAAAACACCATGGCCCTCCCCCAAACATCTCAGACTACTGTCAGAGCTATTGGTCACTCTCACCAAACTTCTTGTCTATATTTCAAAAAATATGGAGAAGTCCACTGGTGCCTAGAGCCTTCGGCCCTACTGACTAGTGTTCAGGCACCAGAAAGTACTCTGCATGTTACCAGAGAAGGAAATGAATGAGCAAACCAGCTACAAAGTACGCAGTGGTGCTGTCCTTCGAGATATGCTGAGGCAGTAGTGGTACACTGTAATAACTAACCACTCTGACTGGATTTAGGCCCCACATGGAACCTGTGCCTGACACTGCTCAGATAGCCAAGAACCTGAGACTAGACAGGCCATAGGCCTAGGGGAAAACTAACTACACGTACTGATCTGCTAAAGGAACATGGTAATAAGATGCCTCCTAGTAATATTCTGCTATGCCCATGGGTCAGGGTCTCACGCAGCCACCATCAGAGAAGCTTCCTCCTGCAGGAGATGAGAACCAACACACAGACCCACAGTTGTACAAAGTTCAAAGAGTGAGAAACCTTGGAGCACCCAATCCTAAAAGGGTTGTCATCAAATCCGTCCCTTTAATGCTAGATCTATGTAGAAAAGGCAGAAAAGATTGTAAGAGCCAGAGAGTTGGATAATTCTGAGGAGTTTATTCTAGACACAGGAACTCACACATGACACCATACACTATGGTAGCACACACAGGGTTCAGCCCAGCTGGGTCCCAAGTGCTGAGACGGGGGAGTGGACACGGACATCCCCTCCTAACCGATGTTCAACCAATACCCACCCATCTGCAAAGCACAGTTTCTGCAACTGGTCCTCATGTGCACATTAAGGGACGTGCCCAGGCCTAGCAGTTGTTAGCCAACAGAAACGAACCTAGTGATATTTTCATAGATATTTTACTCATATCATATTTTTGGGGGCTTTTGCTTGTTTATTTGTTCATGTTCATTTTTTAAAGACGGGAGAAAGAAAAGATATGGAGTTGGAGGGTGGGGAGAACCTGAGAGAAGTTGGGAGAGGGGAAAAATAATCAGAATATATGGTATAAAAATTCTCAATAACAGAAAGGGCAGAAACTCCTTTACTGAGCCCTAGAGAAAAAAACTAAAGGACTTTTTGCCTTATGTGGGCAAGGAAAAAACAAGATCAGAGCATAACCTTTGGAGGGAAATTACCCGACATGCTGAAAAGCAACATTTCCTGCCACCAGTGCTGCTTCCTCCAAACACACACGTCTCTCTGTATCAGTCACTAAGGAATGTCAGTAACATGTTTCTATTGTCCAGGAAGCAGGAAAATGACATGCCTCTCTGCAAACATAAACTCTAAATACTAATAAACAAGGTTTTCAAAACTGGCAACTAATGTGTAAGTAAAGTGAGCATCAGTGATCTTCTCAGACGTAACCAACTCTTGCCGAGAGGTATTATTCATCAGCACTGCCAGACACTCAAATCTGTGCACTAAAAGTGAAAATTAATGGAACTCTTTGAGATGCTAAATTAACTTTAAGAATGACTTACTACACTGTCATTATTTTCCTAATTGTTACCAAGGTTAACAGCCTAAAACACACGTGGAAACCGCTGGGGGTAAAATCAACTGACTGTGGGAGGGAGAGGACGGCCGTGTGCTCACTAGTGCACTACCAGTCAGTCTCGCATGGCTAACGGCACAGCTTTACTAGACTACCACACATTTAAGGAAAAACAAACAAAAACCTTAAGAGCCCATTCTATCTACACTAAGGAAAAGCATTATACTCTAGCGCTGCTTCCTCTTTCTGTGGTTTCAGTTACCAAGAGCCAGAACATATTAGAACGACAACTCCAGAAACAAACAGCCTCTACACGTTTAAACCGAATGTCATGTCATGACTATGCAGTGAAATCTTACCCCAACATGACCCAGAGTCCGCCTGTGATGCCCACCAGTCTTCTTGAGCACACCCATGCTACACACACTACCTGTGTGCTGGTCATTTTATAAATGAACTCAAAATTTACAAATGAATTTTAACAACATGGTTTTTTCACCTCAAAACTGGAAGTAGAAAAATAAGCCAAGAAACACAGCAATGCTTAAACTCTGAATTGTACATCTCCTCAGAGCTGGTACTTACTTTCTCCACTGCTTAATTTGCTCCGGGTTGGAGTACTCCTTCAGACACTCAGTGATGTGATCTCCGATCTTGATTAAGCACTGTCTGGTGTGCTCCAGCTGCTCTCGCTCTGAAAGGCCTTTCTCCGGCCTGTCAAGTTGTTTCAAAGCTGCTTTCACTGGCCTCATCCTCTCCTTACACTTGAAAGGGACAGAAATGTATGCATTAAAAACCCAAGGTAAACTCTGACTCTGCGGGGCCCCTAGTTTCGGAATAAGCAGTTAAACACCACTCCACCCAGCATGCAATCAGCTTGGCTTTTCTTCAGGCAAAGAACACCTTCCATTACCACGTGACATCAGCTTGAGGAAGTGAAGCTTCTGATTTTACAGAGCTTCTAAAGAACTAGTGAGTGGCTCCCACTCATCACAGTCCAGGCTGTTGGCACTGTGACAGGACAGTCAGAGGAGCTACATAATGAGCTCATTAGTAGACTAGCAAGACAAAAATAAGAAAATTAGCAAAAAAGAAACGAAGAAGCAAAAATGTTAAAATGAATTAAGCAACTGGTATAAATCACCTGTGCTTTAAAATCTTTCGAGTAGAACACTGGCTAAAAATGACTTTTACCACTTTTCTGGAAGATTGGAGAACTGAGCAGAAACCACTTTTCTTAATAAATACCTTCACAATTATAAATGATGTCTGGATTTTCTGTCTTAGTTTTATTTAAATATACTAAAAGGCCAAGAACTTTAGATAAATTTATGGAAATGACTCTTAAAAACAAATATATTGATAAGGAACTTGGTTTAGTTCTACAAATAAATAATAAGACATCATTGCAGGTGATGTATTTAATTAATGCAATGCTATTTGGTTAAAAGAAAGTCTGTGTACTCCTGTTCTGAAAGACCAATGTGAACTGTCTATTTAGTTGCAGATATGTTCATGAGTAATTCAATGTTTGACTGCCTGTAATCCAAGCTGATAGAAAGTTCTCCATTCTTTGTCAGGAATCAGTTAAAATCAAATCTATGAATTAGAGCTTTACTTCCCCCAGCTGAATGTGGTGGCACCATAATTACAGTCCTGCAACAAGGAAATTCAGGTCTAATAACTAACAACTAAACAAGCTCATCATTTCGACACATACAGTATTCAGGTTATAGAACTCTGACGGGGAGACACAGGATCAAGGCACACATCAGCACAGTCAAACTATCCTTCATTAGCAGTCTATACAACAGATTTCTTACTCTTGGTTTATAAACTTAGGGACTTCACACCTTGCTTATCACTAGGCCTGCTTCTTGATCACAGTAATGGCTGAATTTAGGAAGAACAACCTTTGCACGTGAGAACTCAAATTTAAGTACTGGATCGGGAACTGAAAAGTTTGAAATCCTAAATGTAAAAGTTGCCTGAGATGTTTTGACCCCACTACTTCAGTCTACTTGCAAATGCGGTCCTTACAATGCTGAATGTCTTCTGATCCAGCTCTTCAGACTCCTCCGCTATGGGAACTGGTTCTCCACTCGCAGTGATGTGGACAGGAGCATCAGACACCACAGACTTCTTGGATCGGTCTTTACTTTCAGGCTTGGAGTCGTTCACCTGGAAAACAGAGGAAACCAAAGCCCAACCATAAAGACAACATGATACTCTTTACAACAGCCACTGTGCTTTCTGCTGCAGGTACTCCTTCTCAGAGAACCATCATTACTTCATTCCTCCCAATTCACTCGGAGATCTCTTGTGACCCTCGAACAGGACCCACCTTTACAGTTGCTAGACTTTTTAATAAAACTTCCTTGCTACTTTGCTAAACAATGACAAATAGGGAATGTCTACTTTGTAATGTTATCTTGTAAGGCATTAAAGCAGTGCTCAAACCAATCCCCCACCTCAACTGCATGCCCACAAAAACATCTAAAGAACTCAGTTACTGAGACTAGTTTGGGCTTTTCCACTTTCTAGGTTCTATACTAGAGTACCAGCCTTTTCTTTCCTTATATCTTTTTCTTTCTAAATAGCTTCTTTTATTTTTCTTTCTCCTTTTTTCAAGATTTGTTTATTTACTATGAATACAATGTTCTGCCTACATGTATGCGTACACACCAGAAGAGGGCACCAGGTCTCGTTATAGATGGCTGTGAGCCATCTATACGATGTGATTACTAGGAGTCTGGAAGGGCAGCCAAAGCTCTTAACTTCTGAGCCACCTACCTCTCCATCCTGTTTTCTTTTTCATCAAATTATTTTCCTATCTTTCTTATCCTTAATCTTTTTTTTCACCTCAAATAATTTTTTCTGCATTCATGTAGGTGGAAGATGTAGCTCCCTTTAATAATGATACATGTAATATTTACTTCTCTCTAAAGTGAGCCAGGCTCATTCAAATTCATAACAAAATTAAAAGAAATGGCTCATTTAGTTATCCTCACGTTCTCCTTCCCTTCCCACATTAGGAGCTGGTGCTCCAGAGGCACACGCACTTTATCCTCGTCCTCGTCAGACTTCTCCGAAGGCAGGGGCGATGAATCACTCTTTACTTCCTCTTTCACTTTGACGGACTTCATGGCTTTGTTCTTTTTAGCTCTTGTTTTTCTTCTCTTTGATCCACCCTAAACATAATTACTTATACTTAATCAATACTGATTTTCTGTTTTAAAAACATCATAAATACTAATCTGAAACCCATATATTCTGAGGCTGTTGGTAATGACCTCTACCAAGTTCAGAGTTAGCACAGGAAATACAACTCTTATATCAAATACAACGTTGTCAAAAGCATGAGAGGAAGAGGAATGAGGTTTTCACTCTCAGACATATTGAGTGGTAATAACACAGTGATAGGAACATTTGTGTATTTCACAGGTAGCTGTTGACATCATGTTCACAGGCAAACATAAGGGTTTGGAAAGATCTGGGGGAGTGAGGGAATCACTCTTGGGCCTGCAGCAATAGATAGGTCAGCAGCCGAGAGTATTTGCTGCTCTTTAAAGAACAGAACCCACATAGCAGTTTACAAGTACATATTAACTCCTGTCCCAGGAATCTGAAACCCTTTCTAGACTCCATGGGCAAACACATGGTACAAAGACATACATGCAAGAAAAATATTCTTACGTGTACAATAAAACTTTTTACAATGTCTTTTTTCATGTGTCTTTATAAAAATCTCTTTTGAAGTGGCTCTTAAAGTTCATGATCCTTAAAAAATTATACATTAAACTTTATAATACTTTGAATAATAAACTATACAGGTCTGGCCTCTCTCCTGTCATAACCAAGTAGAACCACTAAATTAAAGAACAATGCAGCTCTTACATTAACTATGGATAAATAGCACAGCCAAAAACCCCGGAAGAGTGGGCTGCTCTGAACTTAACTTACCGCACCAGAAAGTCTCTGAGCCTCTTTTTTTGCAAGATCTCTGCTAAGGAGTTTGATGAGGTAGTCTGCTCGTGTCTGTAACTGCTTTGCTTGTGGTTTTTTGTCAGGATCATCTGGAAGAATCTGAAAGGCAATGCATTTGCAGGCTGTCTTTCATAGATAACATGGAAAGTGTTGCATTAGTTCACACATTAAAGTTTCTAATATTTCTAATAGTGTAAGAATAGGCCATGTGAGAAACTACAAGAGGGCAGAAAGCTGGGTGCTATCATATAAAATACAGTTGTTGTAAAGATGGACTTAGTGTGTGTGTGGGGGGGGGAGTATGGTGTAAGTACACCGCCCTCATGCACACCAGAAGAGGGCATCAGCTCCCATTTAACAGCTTTAATTTCCTCAGAAGCAAATTTCATTCTTCTGCTTTGTTTGATTTTGAGACAGTTTCACTGTGTAGCCCTGGCTGTCCTGGAACTCCTTCTGTAGACCAATCTGGCCTCCAACTCAAGAGATCAACTTCCCTCTGCCTCCCAAGTGCTGGAAATTAAAGGTGTGTGTCACCACTGCCTGGCTATTCTTCTCTTCTTTACTGAGGGCCAGTCTTACTGCTTATGTTTACCCTTGCTGGCCTCAAACTTGTGCCCTTTCTCTATCTCCAAGTACCAACTAGGACTACCAGTGTTTACCAGCATGTCTGCCTCTTGGGAATAAACCCTATAAGAAAACCTAAAAATCTCTCAATGTAGCTAATGGTGGTAACAGCAAACTCTGGAAATCACAAGCCTAACTGATCTAGATGAACAGGTTAGTGAGATGTGTCAAAACACAGCCTCAAAATACATACACATGAGCACACATACCATGTATGCATGCACGCATGCGCACGTGCGCGCGAGTACACACACACACACACACACACACACACACACACACACACACACACACACACACACACACCCCAAGGCAACAAAAGCTCTCATGCTATAAACACAACAAAAGTCTAAGGTGTCCCCTAAGCACCGAGGAGGCAGGAGGACCCTGGGACTATCTGGCCAGCCAGTCTAACCTAACGGTAAACTTTTCAGACAATGAAAACCCCTATCTTGAAGAGGCAGACATACTTCCTGAAGATGACATCGTTCTGACCTCCACAAAGATGCACAAATGCTCATGTAAGCACAAACAGGTAAACTAGGAAAAAATAGCACAGAGAAATGCTTTCAAAGTTTCCATTTTATGCAAGGAAGGAAGAAAGGAAGAAAGAAAGGAAGAAAAGCTATCTTACAGAGCAGCAAAATAAGTCACCCAATTTTGTAACATTAGTTGATATTTTGAAAATATTTGATTTGCCAGGGCATGGTGAGCCCGTGTCAGGATCAAGAGATCCAACCCGTCATGTCATTCCTTAACATTATAAATTTCTCAGAAAGACTTTTAACTTTAGTGTTTTTACTTTAATAATAAAAAAGCTTTAACCAAATAATTTATACCTGTCTTAATAATAAAATATAATTTAGAAATAAAGCAAAATCATAAGAGATTAAATTCAATACTTCATAAGACCCAAGCTATAAATCATAAATCACAGAATTAGAGTCTTTACTTCCTTATTCTCAATTAAACTTACTTTCAAATTGACTTTTAAGAATGAAGGTTACCTCACAGCCATCAGCAGTGAGAGTCAGAGACACATACCTTGTGTGTCAGGCTGAGGTCTGGGTCCATTTTAATCATTTCCCAGCTGCCATAGCCGTACTCATAGATGCCGACTAACAAATTAGAGTCGTCTTCTTTGCCCCAGTCTATGTCAAAGTGAGCGGCCTTTGTATGGCACGGGATTGTATACCTAGCATTAAAGACAGTAAAAACTTCATGTTAATAATCGTCCAAAAATATGCTTTAATATCTAATAACTGAAACTTTCTATTCCAACATAGTCAGTGTCATAAAATGCAGTGTCTGTTCAGGACAGAATTCCGTGTAATAGTGTGGGGCGGTGAGGACTCACTGCTTCCTGTCCTCCGGGTCTGAGGGAATGGACTTATGCAGAGGTATCAGCTCCTCCTCATGAGCAATGACCAGCTTTGCGTTAACTTGCACTCCTGATATCCGAAATGTTGGCCCCTTCACTTTTCCAAGTCTGCCACCTTGATTTTTAAACAAGAATACAGAAAAACACAACATACATATGTATATATTTGTAAGTATACAAAACACAAAGCACCATGTTATTACTTATGCCAATGTGTAGCACTCTTTTCTAAACTAAGAATAAACCCCTGGCTATCTCTCACACACTACTGATCAAAGCAGATGTGAATTCGGATTCCCTCTGCGGTGTTTTCTAAGTACAGGAGGAGACGACACTAGCAGCGCCTAGATGGGAATGTCACAATGATTTCTTTAGTGCATCAGATCAAGAAGTCTTCCGCAGGTCTTTCCTCACCACATGCATGAGGACATAACTGTGCATGCTCCAGACTACTGCCACATGTCTCTTCTGTCCCTCAGTCATGTCCTCACAGACAGAACAGTAACGCAGAACACATCAGTACACCGAGGAACAGACTCCCTGCCTAACTGCAGCTCTGCCCTCTGCGTGCCCTGCAGGCTAACTGAAGGAATTCACCTGCTCGCTCTGTTCCTGAAGAACTGTCTTTTAAAGCTTTAACGCAACCGTTATGCACCAGTTCTCCTAGTCTTCTGAGGTCTGTTTCTGACTTATCAACCAACTCAGCATCTCGAGCAATCGCATCTAACCTGTAATAAAACAATGATTTTCAGTCAAATATGTTAAATAAAATGTTATTTTTAAAAACTTATATTATTTCAAAGTCCAAGTATATCACTCTTGTTTGCCTTGTAAATTCTAGTTTATATATGTGGACAACTTAGTAGAGAGTCAATTTATCACACTTTCATGAGCATTAATAATGGTAAGGTCTTTATTTCAGAGCAAATGGTAGGCTCCCAGAGATTACATACACCAACCACTAAGTCTGTTTGAATCTGAGTGAAAAAGTGATATATTTGATGACAATTATTAAAAAAAAAAAAAAAAAAAAAAATTCAGGCTGCTCTTCCAGAGGTCCTGAGTTCAATTCCCAGCAACCACATGGTGGCTCACAATCTGTAATGGGATCTGATGCCCTCTTCTGCTCTGTCTGAAGACAGACAGTGTGTATGTGTGTATATATATATATATAAAGTAAATCTTAAATAAATAAATAGGTCCTGAAGTTTGTGTTACCATAGAACCTACAAAGATTAATTATGTATAGTTATTTCCAACATCTAAAATCATCATGCAAATATCACTGCATTGAGCAATCTAGTTCAAAATAAAGAATGTATCTTTATATTGTCAATTTTAATGAGAAAGAAATGAACAAAGTAATTTGAGTCTTTGCTGCTCTGCATTAGTGAGATTACTACTAAAAGATTTTAAAAAGTCAGACATTAGGTTAGTAACTTAGTCCCTCTGTGGACAGATCTGTACTCTTTCTTAAGTAGTTAATGAAAAATAGACAGAAAATAATTACATTACAGCTGTCAAAATGCAATTTAAGGAGTATTTTAATGACATTTATTTAAAATAAGAAAATTCTGGAAACTCAAATCATGCAAATATATTTTTAATAATCAGCAATTAGGTTCCTACTGATTTTTAAAAATGCTTAAAGCAAAATCAATCAAGTAGCTAAACTGGAAACTATGTGAATAATCATGACATTACACATTTCATAACTATATGAGAATAACAAATATTTACCTCTCCAGAGGGCCACCAAATTTCTTATAGCTCTTGATAAACCTAACAAAAAATAAATGTTTGGTTCAAACATGTTTTATACAAATGTTTATATATGTATTATGTATTTTCATATATATATACATATATATACATATGTGTGTGTGTGTGTGCGTGTGTGTGTGCGTGCGTGCGTGTGTGTGTAGTTTGGTTGGTTTAATATTTAAGTGTACTGGGGATGTAGCTCAGTGGTATAGAGCTAGCCAACTATGTGCAAAAGGATCCTGGATTTGATTCCCAACACTGTAAAAACAGAAACAATAATTACAGACAAAGACAGACGGACAGGCACACACACACACACACACACACACCAATCTGTATTCATAATGCATATAAAAATAAGAAAGTATAGTGGTGCATGTCTACAACTTTAGCACTTGGAAGGTGGAGGCAGGGGGATCAGGAGTTCCAGGGCAGCCTGAGCTACTGGAGACCCTATGTCAAAATAATAAAAACCAACCAACCAAACAAACAAACAGAAACTTAATTTAAGGTATTGTTCCCTGATTTAAGAAAAGAAACTAAGCTATAAATTGTCAGGACATTAAGTTACACCAAATGTAACACTGTATCACCCAAGAAGCTAAAGTATCAATATAAATAAAACAATAGAAGCTAATTTTTATTTTAGAAATTACTTTATTATTTTCATAAGACAAAAAAATGTTCAAAGCTACCACAAAAAGAGGAATTGTCTCCAAACAACCAACCATCACACCTCGTCATACCCTACAGCTGACCAAGATTTACTTGAAGGGTTTAATTCAGATGACTATTATACCAACAATATAAAACAAAAATTTTACGTCACAACAAAGCAACTTAAGTGGTTGATGGATGAGGGAAAATATCCAGAAAGCAGAAGATGAAATGCTTCTTCAACTAAAGACAAAGTCCAGCAAATCAGATGGTCATAAAGGTTCCCTTAATGAAAACTAACAATGCACTTAGTTTTCTTGTAGGAACAATGAGGAAGGGCTTTGTCAGGTCTATGATTTAAAGGAAAAGAGTTAAAAATAACTTGAAAGAAACAAACTTCTAAAACATAAAAATGCACAAGCATTTATCAAACTTTATAGGTGAAGCTACTGCCCAACTAAGCTGCTCTCTCTTGCACACTGGGTACTCTGCTCTCTCTTGCACACTGGGTACTCTGCTCTCTCTTGCACACTGGGTACTCTGGGAAGAGGCTGGCTCAGCCTCCGCTCAGGTTTCCCACTTCTACTTGTCTATATCAGAGGTCGTCTTTGTGGTGCTGAGGATGCAACCCAGGATCTTACACAGGCAAATTCTGAGCTCTCCTGCTGAGTTCCATCCCAGCCCCAGGAGTGAATGACTACTTTCAAAAGCACAATTACCTCAATGTTAAACAAGAAAAATATAGAGCTAAATTAATTGCCTACAAAATTAGTAATGCCAGGGAACATCACTATCGTATGAACTGGGCTAACTTGTCCTTTTACTGTTCATAAACATCATGAGAGAAACAGTTTTACTATACAAGTGCTGTAACAATGGTGCAAACATGAGGTGCTACACCTTTGTTCCAAAGTTAGATCCGTATCTAAGCTGAGCACCCCAACTCCTGCACAAACATCTGTTTTACCCTCTAAAGCCTCAATCTAGTTTTCATATTTAGTTTTATGCTCTAAAAACACCAAGTTAAAGAAAACGGTCTGATGCCCTCTTACCGCCTAATCTCTGCATCACTGAATCCTTTAATATTCTCCCTCGGGATGGTGCGTGGTCTCCCACGTTTCTTCGGCCTCTTCCTTTCCGAGACTGAATCACTATCAGATCCTGAGTATCTCCTGCTTCTACTCCGTCTCCCTTCACTTCCATTGAAACTTATCTGGAAAACAAAAAAAAAATATCCTTTAATGCAGGGTAAAGAAGCTTGTATCTTCCAGGAAGACAAACACAGTAGACTACTGTAAAACTTTAAAACATTGGTCCACATATGGAAAACATTCCAAAGCCAAAATTAATCCATCAAATAATAATATAAAATGTAATGGCAAAGGATTACTGAGGCACATATAAGTCAACCAAAAAAAAAAAAAAAAAAAAAAAAAAAAACCACCATCTTTCTGTAAAAATACGATAATAACTACTAAATGGCAACCTAGCATATATGCAAAACTATATTGAGTTCATTTATACTGTAAAAAAAAAAGGAAAGAAACGCAATTTCTCTTAAGACCGATCAACCTGATAAATAGTAAATGAGCCGTAATGGCCACTATGAAATGCTACAAGGACACCGGGTACAATTCTTGCATTTCTGCTGTATATTGAAAACAACAGGTTATTTGGCAATATTTTATCATAAGCATCAAGTCATCATTCTGCGGATCCAGACCTGTCACTTCTAGGCATTGCCTGAGACCAGAGATGTCTCTATGAAGCTACACTGTCCAGTAAAATCCTTCACATAGAGAAAAATAAAGGAGTAGACAATGTAAAATCGACAGGCTGGAATGTGAGAATCTGATGTTCGATCCACGTGACAGAGGCACCGCCAGGCACACCTGTGGAGACGGGTCCTCTCCCTTTTTAGTATTTTTATTCTATATACCATCCTCTGTTGCTTTTCTAAATAAGCTGATCAGATAGATATCTTCAAGGAAAAAAAAAAGTCACAGCTTGCCCATGAATACCTATTTGTAACATTTTATTTTTAATGAACATACCAAAATAAAAACTAAGTCTCTGAAGTTTTCCCAAAATTTACAAAGCCATACTTTTAAATATGCATCAGAACTAAAGTCACAGAACATAAACATCAAAATCGAAGTAAAGTATTTCCAAGAAGAGATAGATATTTGAGCCCTGGCTCATTTGTACTATACAAGCAAGTACAAGGACTAAGCCAGCCACACTTGTAAAGGCCTAGCAAACACAAGAACATCACAGGACACCTAGAGGAAAGCATGCAGGAAACCCCGCCAAAACCTATGCTGGGCATTTAAAAAAGACTCGCAGCTGAATGACTTGGGAAACCTGACCTCCACACCACAAGCCTAAGCAAAGGTAGAAATCAGCTCTTCCAAGACAGGCAGCAAGCCTATGAGAGCTACCATTGACACGGGGAGCAGAGGAGGTGGGGTGGACACACACGCACACACGCACTCACAGGATCACAACAGACAGGAGAAGACTTCGCAGAAGAAAACAAATTCTTTATTCTTGAGTGAATGGCAAAGGACAGAAATACATTTCTTTCTCACTTCAAACGTAGTAATAAGCCCTCCCATAAAAGAGAAAATTCAGTGATTAAGACAATCTTAAAATGCAATATTCTAATGAAAGGAGAAATGAAACCTTGGGGTGTTTTTTTTTTTTTTTTTTTTTTTTTTTTAACACAGTAGAAAAAAATCTCCCCACTAAATTATGGATCAAAGAAGCCAAAGAAAATTTCATCACTGGATGGTAATAGAAAAATAATGCTAATGTCCAACCTCACATCTCAAAGAAATAAAAATAACAAATTAAATCAAAATCTAAAGAAATGATAAAGAACAGAAACAGAAATGAAACAAAAAGCTCATTCTTTGAAAAATAAAGGTAATTAATCTAATCTACCTAGAATGATCGAGAAATGTAGAGGATCTCTTGTGAGCAGTATGAAAGTCTATGGCCAAAGAGCTGAGGCAGGAAATAGAGAATACATCAGAGCTCACAGTGGGGCTGGGGAGATCACCCTCAACACTGAAGGAGACAGTCACAGAAACCTGAGAGGAGGTAACTAGCCATGTGGAAGACAAAAACCAGAATAAACGGGTAATTAAGTTACAAGCTAGTCAGGAAACAAGACAAAGCTTTTGGCCTAAGATTTATTTATATATAATTAGGTCTCATAAAATCATTATTTCAGGAACAAAGACGGCGAGGTTACAAAAAAAAAAAAAAAAGATTTCCAAATTAGGAATAAGTTGGCATGCATTATTAAGACAGTAAAAATGTAAGTTCATTCCTATAAATTCAGAGGGAAAAAAAAAAACCAGATTCCTCAGGAGAAACTATTCTAAAATCTTCCAACAACAAAAATCACAGACCAAGATAATTTTCCTGACAATAATCTCATCAGTTAACGAAGAAAAAATTTCCAGATCTACATAAAATCATCAAGATAGGAGGAAACATTTATCAAAGACATAAAGAGAAACAAGATCACGAATTATTACTATCTGTAAAGCAAACAGTAAGTACTGTGCACACTGACAGGCACCGTGTTCTAAATGCCATCACCTGCTTTGCGCAGTTCCTCATCCTCGGGAGCATGTAGATCTCCTCCAGCTCCCTCTGCCTCTCCTCCTCCTCTAGCCGCCGTCTTTGCTCTTCAGGAATGATGTCCTCCCAGTTCTTTGAATTTCTTTCAGGTTCCAATTCAATGTCATCTTCATCCATATTTGAGAAATTGGCAACCTAATAAATTTCAGAGTCTTAACAAAGGAAGTATAATCTAAACTATTTAAGTCACAAATGGACCACTGAACTGCGTTCTGATGACTAACTAGTTATCTCTTCCTCAGAGCCAACCAACTTTCTTCTACAGTGCCTCCCTCCAGCACCGACTCTGTCCCTTGTTCAGCATTGTTAGTAACAGAACTCAAGAGAGACAGCAAACTAGTAGTTAACAAAATCACCAAGCTGTGAAGTATATTATTAAAATGCTGTACAATCTTTTGAAGGAATTTCTAGTCTATGAACTAGTAAGTGCCAAAGAACATTCCTCCCCTTTCTAAAAGCAGAACCAGAGTGGCTGATAGATTCCTCAGACAACCTGAGGCAAATGACTAGGTTTCTAGACCTTTGCTTCCTTCTTTCCCACTTCCTAAGAACAGACAAACACTAACTTTTGTGAGGACAACTTAATACATTTATAGTCCTAAGATGATATTCAGTCAACAACTCATTAATACTGTCTACCAATACTAATATTTGAATACAAACATAACAATGAAAACTAGAAAATGTATGCCTACTGTTCTTAAGACAGGCTGAAGGTGTTTATTCTCTAATATTAAAATATGCTCAAGCATAGGAGTGCACAGCTGTAATCAACGTGTACAAGGCTGTGTCAGGAAGATAACAAGTTTCAAGCAAGCATGTTTTCCATAAGTCCTTGCCTCAAAAAAAGACAAATAATTTAAAATAGGTATCCTTAATAGGTTGCTAGCCATACTAGTACTAATTCACTGGTGTACAAATAATCCGCATTTTTCTAGTTATTAGTGAGCTGTGATTTTCTTTGCCTCCCCCCAACAAGCAGTAAATCAAATCAAGTACAACATAACCACAGGAAAAACAATTTGCTAGATCAAGCCCAGAGTGGCAGCTTCAGAAATCTTCATTCCATTCTGTCTTGCACTTTCTGGCCCTTCTCCCAGTCTATCCTCCATCCTCCAGAGTGACCGGTTTCTCCGTCCCTGGTATTCACACATTACAGTGGGTACCCATGCCCCATGCAGTGGACTGATGCCCAGTGACCCCTAAGAACTGTTCAGAGACTGACGGAGGAACCTGCTTGTCTTCCTTTGATTATTTGCTTGAGTTAACGGCCTAAGCCATCTCTCTAGCCCAGGAACCTGCTTTTTAAAAAAACAAACATAATCAATTCTCAGCTTCCTCCTGAAGTCATGTGATTCATGCTGTGTCACCCTCAGCAGGCCAGTGACGTGTACATGTGGTGTGACAGCTACTTTAACTTTCTACAGTGTTCTTAGTTATGATAATTCTTCAATTAAATTTTGTTGAAATCTGATCCAATAAAAATCCAGTAGTGAAGGAGGCAGAAAGGGGTGTCCCCAGGGTGTGTGAGTTGTGGCAATACATAGGTGTGATCAGAACATACTGTAGAAATGTATAAACTTTCCAAGGAATAAAAAAAAGCCACTTAAAAACATCAGCCTAGTCTTCAGCCATGGAAATCTGATGAAGTTCACACTCATCCACATATTACCCGGAATTTTCGGGGCATACTGTTTGTTGAGAGTAATTCTGGCTGTAAATTACAAATCCGTCTCACACAACGAATTTAATTGCCAATAAACAATTTGGTCTCACTGATGACGGTTTGACTGAGCACAAACTTCTGAACTGTCTTGTTAGCTCTGTTTGAAGAGAAACATCAGAGGCCTACCTTAAACTGTGAAAGCAGCTCGTCCCCGACAGTCAGCGGGCCAGCCTCATTTTCGTGAGTCTCAGCTCTCTTCAAGATCTCATCTATATCCATTTCCTGTATTGAAGACAGTTTTACTTTAAATATACTTGGACCTTTTCCTTATCTAACATACAACACAGATTCTGACGGAAATGCTGATGACCTGTGGCTCTTGCTCTTCTCCTTCAGGCTCCTTAAAAAGCTCCTCAGCACCAAATTTTAAAATGGCTGATAATTCCTCTTTATTGAAGGGGGTAGAACTGGAAACATGAAAAACAAAAATTCAGTCTTAACAGTAACATTTTCAGACCCTATTCAATACAGTTGCTTTATTAAGTGATGAGGAAGACGTGGGCAAAGTTTTAATCTACCTATTTTAAAACTATGAACCCTGAGACACAGAAATTAAGAGAATTCCTTTGAGTGGTCGATCTGTAGTGGTCAATCAAGGTACCTGTGTGTATGACTCTAACACAAATCAGTCTACCATCAGCCACACTCGGTGCAGTACAGCACGGCAGCCCCTCCCCCGCGCCCACCTTGATGGAGCCGAGCCTGTGTGCAGCACCGTCTTCCCAGTGGTGTCCATTCTTTGAATCACAAGGTGGTCCAAGACCATTTTCTTTTTGGCCCTTTCAAGAATATCTTCTTCAACTGATCCCTTTGTAACCAGTCGATATATATTCACCTGGAAAAGCACGAGAAGCAAGCTGCAGTAATAAGGGTCACTCTCTTGCTAGCCTGGTGTCCAAACAGTAGTGCAAACAGTAGAGACTCCTCCTCTACTAAGGTTTAAAATTGTCAAATGTAAAACAAAAATATAAAAACTAGTAACATGACATCTCTAAAACTAAAAGTTGTGCCATTCAAAAACGATTTCCACCCTTCCTTCATACCCTCCCCACTTTGGCTCTACTTTGTGAGCACACTTTGGATACATTTCTAAAATATAAACAACACACAATGAGAAGTGGACTGAGGCCGGTGCCGCTTGGCTTCAGGAACTGTCCGAGGGGAAAATGAGGTACCAGGTCACATCGCCTTGGCACACCACCACAGCCGAGTCAAAAGGGATTCCATCGCTTAGCTCCCACATAAGGAGTCATGTGACTTGCCCTTCCCTGACCGGCTGTTTTCTTATCAAACTCTACCCCAACTGGAAGCTGATCGTTGATGGTACTGGGTGGTACTCTGTTCTGGATGGCTGTGGAAGGTTAGTCTGTGAGCCACTGACTTAGTGGCTCAGCCCACACCTCCTGCAGAATCCCAAGGCTCAGTCACCTCTGTAGTCTTGGCCACTCCAGCTTCGTGAAAGTGACAATTCCTGTTATTTCTCTGCAATTTCTCTGCTTCTGTGACTCCATATACATTTCTTAGGAAAGTTTATTTGCTTATTTTGTATATAAAAAAACGGGATGATCTTTTTATGTGTATGGATGCTTTGCCTGTATGTATAAATATATATATCTTGGTGCCCACAGAGGCTAGAAGAACAATCCTGGGACTGGTTGTGAGTCTCCATGTGGGTGCTAAGAATAGAACCCAGCAACTCTGGAAGAGCAGCTAGTGCTCTTAAACAGTGAACCATCTTTCTACCTGCAGAAATATTTACTTTTAACTTATAACTTATTTGGTGAAAAAGAAGGAAATAAACTCTGCAAACCTCTGACTATCTTTATATAGGTTCTTTGATGCTCATGTGTTATATTTTTGTAAGTACTTTCTATTAAACTACATAGACAACTGAACTGTATGAACTACTTCCTAAGAGAAGCCACACTGTGAACAAAGCTTTAACTTCCTGTGTCACTGGTCAAAGGGACAGGGCTGCCCTTATTTTGTTCAAATAGCAGCAGACAGTTGTACGAGACCTGTAGGTGTCTGGCTCTTATGTATAGAGAAGCATGTATTCTCCACCTGAATTATCAAAGGCTGATAAAAAACAAAGTTTTTATGCTGAACAGTGACATTCACTTTAGCTACAGTCTGAGCCCTGCAGACCCTGAAATGGCTCCGGCTGCTCACCGGAAGACTGAGTGACTGGATCTCAGTGGCTTCCACATCCCAGTCAGGTTCACAGAGCAGTTTCTATACTGCAAATTTAGAAAAATACAGTAAAACAGTCAAATAACAAATTACCTGTTTCTTCTGCCCAATCCGATGAGCTCTGGCCTGAGCCTGCAGATCATTTTGTGGGTTCCAATCAGAATCGAATATAACAACCGTGTCAGCAGAGGCTAAGTTAATGCCTAAACCCCCAGCTCGGGTAGAAAGCAAAAAGCAGAAATCCTGCAGGGAATTTTAAATATACAAAATTTTAGATCTAAGCTGTGACCAACACAACTCAAAGTCATTTTACAACTATGAACTTAATTATCGATCCTCTTGAATGGAAACAATGCTGGTCTGCGGCTCAAGTGGAAGTTCACATGCCTAGCAGCACAAGGCTCTGGTGCTCAAACACGTAAACAATAGTAACTAATGTGTAAATATCTATGAAGATAAATCAACAAGATCTCAAAACTTAAAGTCAGGTAGTAATAACAAAGACAAAATTCCACATAGTACTTGCTTCAATTAAAACAGGAAGGGTTGGACGTGGCAGTAAGTTTTTTTTCTTAACAAATACAAGTCACACAACAAATTCTAATGATAAAGAGCTAATTTATATTGAAGTAAATTAACTGTAATTATGTTGAAATAATACTGACAGATCAAATTTAACATATAATACAAACCTAAAAGAAAATAAAAGCAGACCAGCACCAACTCTTAAAAACCAAAAACCATAATTTTAAAGGAATTCATACCTCTGACCCCTCAGCATTAAAATGATCTAGGGCTTGTTTCCTCAGCTCCCCTTTGATTGATCCATCTAATCTCTAGAATAAAGCAAATTAAAACACCTCACAAATGACATTCAAGTGTTAACATCTGAAATCACTAAGTCCAGTGTGGTTACTGGGCAACTGCACCAAAACCCCCTGAGAACAAGGAAACTGTGATTACGAAGTCCCAACCCAGACTTTCTGAATCAGACATCTTAGAGCTGGAGTTCAGCAAACACCGAGTAGCTAATGATTCTGACGAGTGCTCAGGTTTGAAATGCATGGTGGCATCTGGTCAAGCATATAACATGTCCAGCAAGCACTACCTGCTTCCATTCCCAGAACTGCTATTAAGAATTCCTGAGCTCATCGTCTCTGAAATATAGTTAGTGAGCATCTAGCATTTCACACTGATGAGTTACTAGTCTGTTTCTTTAAATCTGCTCCATCTTTTACCACAAATCTACCAGCCATTCAGATTCCCTCTCTCGTCCCTCAACTATGCAAGGGTCCCTGTTCCCAGACATCAATACTTTACTGCTGTCAGACAAACTTTCCTAAAAAAGGAAGGGATAATGTATGTTAAAGTCATCATTGTTGAAGTTTATTTTATCTTTAATTATGTGTGCACGTGTGGGTCTATTTGTTCTTGAAGGCCAGCAGAGGGTGTTAGGTCATTGAAACTACAATTGACACGTGCTGGCAACCTAACTCAGATCCTCTGGCGGAGCAGCAAGTGCTTTCACTCTCCAGCCCCAGCACTGACTCTTAATCCTTTAAATCTCCCCTGAGCTTCTTTCTGGAGCATCTTAGGCAGAAGTGGGAGGCTCTTGCTCAAAGCCACCATGAGTAACACCGTTATCTAAAAAGAAGAAAGGGTGGTGATGGAGTGATTTTGTACAATATCTAGCTAGACTGCACCAGCCGCTCAACTCATAACAAAGCACCAAACAGACCAAGCATGGCTGCTGATGCCCTAGTGCCTATGGGAGACAGAAGTAATGTAATCCATGCACACGGTGAGTTCAAGGACAGCCTGAGTTATACAAGAAAGGGAATTTGAGAATTTTACTGATGTTTCATTATTACAAATGTAGTTTTAACTCTAAAAACTTATTTTATCTTTGTTCATATGTATACGTGCACATATGCGTGCAAATTCCCTCAGAAGCCAGAAGAGGGTGTACGGCTCTGTGAAGATGGAGACACAGCTTATTGTGAGCCTCACAGTAAGTATTTGCTTCCATTTTCTATCTCTCCAGGCACCAAATAAATATTTTAAGGAAATAATTTTCAGTGGTTTGAGAAAAGCTTTCTACTAAAAGGAAGTCTAACTAAGCCTGGAAAAAAAAATTGTGTTACTTTTCCATTTAAATACAAATTGTGATTAGTAAAACCTATGTATCATTTATTGTGGCATGGCTTAAGTAAACATAAAAATATTTCCCTCTGGGAAGTAATATAAGAATGAGAAAATGGGAGAG
Organism: Micromys minutus; assembly: GCF_963924665.1. Classification (NCBI taxonomy): domain Eukaryota; kingdom Metazoa; phylum Chordata; class Mammalia; order Rodentia; family Muridae; genus Micromys; species Micromys minutus. The sequence continues at coordinate 26,244,969 of NC_137965.1, read as the reverse complement.
GAGGACTAGAGCCTTCAGATGCATTTCTGTACAGTTTTTCACTTGATAATGTACACAATAGTTTTAAATTTCAAATAATGCTACTTTCCCCTTAAATCACTAAGCATGTTTACTGTGCTGACATCACCGACACATAAAAGGTATAGTATTTCTACTCTGACTACATGTATAGCATAGCACAAGGTAAGCAAGCTTGAGCAGAGCAGAGACTCTGTATGCTAATTCTCGGGGTAATTCTTCCGCCTACGTTAGACATGTATCATGTACTAATAGTGTGCACTGAACGTGTTACATTTGACCTGATAAAAAGGCAAGCCTGGGAACCTGAGTCCAACCCCAAGAGCCCACATGAATCTGGAAGAACTGATTCCACAAGGTTGTTCTCTCCTCCACAAGAGCATCAAGGCACAAACACGCACGTGCACACAAGCGCATACACGCACACACACAGACTCACATGCAGAAACACATACATAGACACAAAACTAATGAAAAAGAAATAAATCATTATTAGGTGTAAAGGGCCGATCTAGGACCTGACTCTGATACGTGAACACTCATGGAGTAGGCTTTGATACCACTGAAGGAATTTCACTATGAACCTAAGTAGACAGGATGTCAGCCTGCCTCTGGGCCCTGCTCAAGTTTTCCTCGGCAAACCACGGGTCAGGCTAACCACAGCCCAAGAGCACTGCGGCCACTCCAGCCTGTGTCCAGGACAGCTTCTCCAACTCATCTTAATTCACACTGCCCTGCACACAAGCACCACCTCAGTCCAGCTTCTGACAGTACACAACATAAAAACACGAGTAAAATAAAATTCAGAGGAAAAAATGAAACTCTTAGAAAAGTGACAAATGATTCTAAGTATGTTTAAGAGACCGCAATTCATATGCAAAATAATCTCAGAAGTAATTCAATAAAATAAGCCCAAGAATATGATGAAACGTAAAAACAAGGAAATGCTTACTTGAAAGGGGAACTGGCGATACTTCAAATATTCTGCAAGTATATCTAACATCCGCACCATCTGAGAAAAAATGAGCACGCGATTGCCTCTTTCTCTTAGGCGAATCAACAGCTTGTCTAGAAGGATTAATTTTCCGCTACTACGGATTAAGTGCTAAGGGAACAACAGAGGACAACTATTACAACGCGGAAGGAGGCAGAGCAGACAGTGCACAGTCCCACTTGATATTGTAGTTGCTGCAACTATTTCCAATAGAGTTCAAGTCTTGCATTGTGCTGAAGAGAGACTTAATGTCTAGGACTTTTCCCATGTGACTCTATATCACAAGTTAGACCCGCCCTCACCATGCATAACTGACTAGACCTTTGCTCTATCATTCTACTTGCTAGCTCTTACACTATTTCTCCAACATAGTCAAAACAAACATACAGTAAAACAAAACAGTAACTAAACAAACAATTCCTTAAAGAGCAAGCAAGCATATTCTTTTTAAATTCCGGGATCCCTGCCCCTCAATGAACTACGATGACTGAATTCTATCCAAGTGTGTCTTCACATCTGAGCTGCCTCTCACAGTAATAGGAGCAGCAGCTATGGGGCAAGCCCTCCGGCTACCATCAACAGTCAGAGTCAGACATATCACAATCTATAACACACTTATACATCTTGTCTAATAAATCGCTTCAACCCACTGACTATAAAAAACATTTATACTTGAAATGTATAAATGTTTATACATTTTATATTTTAAAACTTTTATAAACACAATAATAACAATACCACTATTTAAATGAAACATTAGCCAGAGAACTTCTGATGAATATATTACTATACTATTTTTAAATTAAAAGTGAAATACATATTTTTAGAATTCTGCTTTACCAAAAGAAATAGTTAAAAATTCTTACTTGTAAGGCCTCTTGTTTATTATAGAATTCATTATTATCTGGTGGTTTAATGAGGTAGCAATGGTTACAACATTTCTTTAGCTCCATCATAATGTTCAAAAAGCCTGAGGTACTGCCCTTGGAACCTTTGCTGAGGGCTTTGTAATTCCTAGTTAAAATCCATCTTCGAAAACAAAAATCATAGAAACAACATTCAGAAGATCACCAAGATAAACTCTGAAACTTAACAACAACACTAGGATCAAATCAAAACGTCACCATTCTGAAGCTCATGGTTACATACAGGATGGACTGAACCTCATATGAAAGACTTAAAAAGTAACACCCAACTACATGCAAACTCCCATGCAACTTGAAAAACAATTCGAACCACAAACAATTCTTCTCTTATAAACCTACTTTAATTACCTATTATTAACTCCCTTTCTCATAAATTTACCTTATGAAGAGAACTAAAAGTCCTGAACTATCTAGGAATCCTTTTATCTTGGCTCAGTATCTGCCTCACTTAACTAAGAAGCAAACAGGAGCCATGTCCAATGCTTGATTCTGAAGGATTCCTACCGCCCAAAGCTTATTTACTGCACTCAGGCTGCCTCCTGTGTTTCGGGGGACATACGCTAAAACTTTTTACACAAACTCATGGTAATCTTTCAAGGCTAATTTGGGCCTCGGTCAGGACTGATCACCACCCCACACCCAACCCTGCAGGAGGTACATACAACATTTAAAGCCACATTTTATTATCATAGTAACCCCGAAATAGTACCCAGAAGTTACAAGGGTTATAACTTCTTTCTCCTTTTAACTGTTTCAAATGCTTTTCCATTTTTAAATTTTCCTTTTACACACACAACAAAAAATACTTAATCTTACTCTTTTCCATTATAAAACATTCTCTCCATAAACAAAAACCCAAATCTAAACAAGCACTTGGTCTACAGCAAATAAAAACTGTTCCCTGTTCCCTTATCAATCAAAAGAATTTTAAGGAGGGGCACACACCTACATAATTATCACAGAAAGATCATGTTCATTTCTGATGTAAGCAAAATTTAAAGTTTGAGGTAACATAAAAAAAGCTTTACTGCACAATGACATCAAAAAATGTTAAAGAAAATTATTAGATACATGAAGAAATACGGATGAGAAAAGTGCCTCTGACATGTTTGAAAAGAAGAAATAGAAGAAACTAGAGTACTAATAAACTCAAACTTGATACTTGGGTTTGTTTTTGAGGTAGGGCCAGACCCTACAGTCCAGGTTTGCCTAGAACTCACTAAGCACTCTGGATGGGTTTGTAATCTCAAGTCCTCTGACCACCTCCAGTGTGGAGACCACAGCATGTACCACAACACCCACAATAAACCCACTTGTAAGTGCATGGTACTTACAGATTTCCACCATAAAATTTAACTTTTAAGATTCCAAATATAGATACAATGTATTTCCTTGTACAAGTAAAAATCCGAATAGATGTTAGGACATAGTTTTGGTTTTATCCTTTGAAAAGTTACTGTATAAATTTGACAAAGAACTTATACAAAACATAACTTGTTCGTGTTCTTCAAAAAAAGAGAGAAGGCAGCTAAAATTTTGTCTAAGGTTTCTTTAGCTCTGTCAATTACCAATTGTTGGATGTATCAGGCTGGTTGAAAGGTAAAAAGTATGAATAGGGAATCCATAATGATGTGATAAAAACATGGCTTAGGAGCAGGAGAGATGGCTCACTGGATAAGAGCACTTGCTGCCCTTGAAGACCTCCGTTCAGTTCTCAGTCCCCATGCACAAGTTTACAAGCATCTGCACCCTTGGTTCCAGTGGGTCCCATACTCTGCTCTGGCCTATGTACCAGGTACCAGACATGTACATGGTACATATACACACATGTAAGCAAAGACTATACATATCAAAGTAAGTCCTATAAGCAGTGATTTCACCTTGGTCCAGCACTAAAGCTCCCAGCTAATTAGCCACAGAATAAATAAATTTAAAATTGAATGCAGCGTAAGGACAAGGACAGCTAGCTCTGAACTTATGGTCTCTGTGCATAAGGACAAGGAAGGACAGCCAGCTCTGACTCGTGGTCTCTGTGCAGCTTACTTGTAATATTGCTTCTGTAATGCACTCATTTCCATTCTTAAAATCTGCTCAACCTTGGCAGGAAGAGATTTCTCCACATCTTTCTTAACTCTGCGTAACAGAAATGGTTCAAGCTCCTTGTGGAGGCTTGCATAACCATATTCTCTGCCTTTGCCATGTTCTTCTTCAAAATCTTCCCATGAAGAAAACCTTTAAAACAAATTTGAAATAGTTACTGAAAATAAGCAAAATTGTATATATGAGATAAAATTAGTCACCTCAGTCTCTGGCCCCAAAAGTTCCTCCTGCACACGCACGCACGCGCGCACACACACACACACACACACACACACACACACACACACACACGTGTGAGTATATGACATCTATATGCAGATGAGTGGGCACATACGGTCCAACCTGAACTACAGAGTATATTCAGGGCCATCCTGGGCAACTTAGGGAGACCCTACCTTAAACAAACGTAAAACTGAGGGCAGGAAATGAAGCACATGGCAGACGCTCCCTACAACATGTGATATACTAGGCTCATCCTGCAGAACTGCACCAGAAAGATCAAAGTAAGTTATAAATGATTGTTCTTGAATTAAATTCTTTAAGGATACAACTGTCACTAAACTATTTCTAAAAATTACCATGTAAAGTTCTAGACATACTGAAAAACAATGTTCATGTGACCTATGACTATTTGACTTTCTGGGCTAGTTTCCATTTACAAAATCAGATCACTAGCAGTCCCTGGGTATTGTAACTGCTACTGCATACGCATGGAACACACCCACACATGGAGGCAAGCCACTCATACACATAAAAGGTTTTAATCTATACTTTGAAGATTTGACATTGGAATTAAAAAAATCTAAACTTAGAAATCCAAAATTAATTCCATTAATTCCATTAATGATGTGACCCAACATCATTTAAATCATGAACCTGATTCCCTAAATTTTTTTTCCAACTCAATCTAAGCATATAAAACTGTGATCAAAACCGTCTATCAGATGTTGTCTTACTTTTCTGGCATAATGAAATGCAGCAATGACCAGAGCTCTTTCAGGGAGTTCTGTAGAGGAGTTCCAGTGATTAGGAGACGATGATTAGATTTAAAATCAATTAAAGTTTTATAAAGGAGGGAATCATCATTTTTTAATCGATGTGCTTCATCAACACCGATAAACGCCCAATTCAGACCACCAAGGAATGCCTTAAAATAAATAATTAAAAAAAAGTTAATGTATTTAGAGTAATAAGAATTCAAATTTAACTTTTTCATTTGATTTGAAATTATAATTACTAAAATGAGGTAAATGAAAATCAAAAGCTATCATTTTAATGTAAGCACTGAAGAGGCAGAGGTAGGTAGATCTCTGAGTTCAAGACCACGCTGGTCTGGAGGGGTTCAAAATTACCAGGGTAACCCAGAGAAAACACTTATTGTGAAGAACCAAAACAAACATATTCCTGACTGAACAGGAATTCTCAAATCAAGCAACCTATTATGCAAAATAAAATTTCTTAAATTATTAACTTCACTATTAAAAAATAAAAAATATCAGTCTATGTTAGCTTACACTATGAGCAAAAAAGGACCTATTCAAAATTTTACAGTCTAAATCCAACAAAGGTCTCTTTGAATGTCAACCTGAAATAGGGTCATGCTTCACATACATATGACTTCTACAAAATGCAGGTTTCTAATATATATATTTAGGTCTTGAGACCTGAAATAAAGACACAGGTCTCATTCCACTATTAATAGCTGTGACATTCAACAAGGGTCATTTTAAAAAATGAAAAGTAGAAAACAAAGAAAGGTAAGAAGAGCCAAGGCTACTCTTTAAGTTTGAGATCTGTTCTGACTTAACTGCCTTTCATCCTGACCACAATACACAATACAGAAAAACTGTAAACAGAAAACATTAATACATTAATACATACCTTATCCTTCAACAAAATTTCATATGTTGTTAAAAGTATATTAAATTTTAACCGTTTGGTCTGAGGATGCATCCATTCATGAGTTCTTATCTATTATGAAATTTTAAGGACAAATTTAAGAGAAGCATCAAGCAAATTATATAGTTCTATTTAAACATCTAAAATGAATTAAAAGCCACTTAAGATACACACACAAAAAAAGATGTAATAAAGTTAATAACTTCTTATAGACTCAAACATGGCATGTGAAACTGAAATCTTTTATTTAAAAAACAGAGCAAACCTAATTTTATCACATTCACTAAAGAAAGGTTTGTTATAAAACAAATTAATTCACTTAGTAATATTTATGAATGAAATAATTTGGCATCTAAGCTTCATCTCAACAAACTGCCAGGAGATATATACAAATATATAAAACAAAATTAGCAACCAGTTGAGACTGTCAAACTTGGGAAGGGAATATATGAGTGTTCCCTGCACTCTAAAAACTATTCTCATGAATATTTAAATGTTTCCACAAAAGAAAAAATATTTTATATTTTTACACACACACACACACACACACATGCATATATATATGATATAGAAGAATATGGAGACACACATACACAAAACCCCACACTTATCCTCAAAGATAAATCTGTTATGGAAAAACAACTTACCATGTTTCTGCTGTTAATGTCACCTAAATAAACCACAGCATTCATCTGAGACGCCCATGTCTGAATCTCCCTTTGCCAGGAAGTCAGAGTGGAAAGAGGGACAACTAGAAGAAAAGGTCCGTATAACTGATGTTCGTGAAACAAGTAGTTCAGAAATGAGATCGTCTGTATCGTCTTTCCAAGGCCCATCTCATCAGCAAGGATACAGCTGTTTCCTCTGCAAAGTTAAAAATAAAGCCATGTGTGCAGCAAAGGTGTGAATTCATGAAGAATTGTTTTCATATTATGTCTCCCATTTATATGAAATTGTATACAATGATAAAAGAGGTATTTTATGCAATACACTATTTCTATCAACAACATACAATAAATACAAAATCTCACCAAAAGACATAATCACTAACATTACAGGAAAGGTAAAATGAATACTAAGTAACATTTAAGGCCAAATTTTGCTTTAGTATTTAATATTAAATATTAGTTAATTACAAAGCCAATACCACAGTTTATCTACCAGCAGTGAGTAGACTGTATATCGTAGTAAATAAGGAGTGTCTAGGAAGAACACAGAGGAAAGAAAAGTACAGCTGAACCACAACCTAAGTAGTTGAGGACTTCAGAGCAGGGACGAGGGGAGGCAGGGAAAGGGCAGAGGACCAGGTGGTTACTGGAGAGAACTAGGAAAAGAGGAAATATTTCAGAAGTGTGGACGAGAGCATATACAAGCTTTCCATTTCAATAAAAACATTTAGGAATGGTAATCATCAAACTTTGTAAGAGAAGTCATCCCTGAATTACGCATTTATAAACTCCTTGGGCTTCACTGCTGTTAGATCCCACCGGTGCCCTCCCCCACTGCAGCGTCAGCACACTGTGACAGGGAGGGGGAGGGAGGAAGGCAGACAGAGACTGACAGACTCACTGTCAAGAATCCATTAGATCCTGAAGTCAGGGTAGTAAAAGATGTGAAACCATCCAAAAGACTCAATCTACTCCCTACTGACAATTATGATTTCCATTCTGTCCACTGGATCCACTTACAAGACTTCAGTCATATCTGACATGTTTGGATGAAAGCAGGGAAATGAAGGGAAACACTTCTCTGGTGCCTGCTGCAGATCCTATATCCGACCTGTGGTGTTGCCTGCAGAGCGATCTGCAAGTGAACACTGCTTTGCTGCAGTGTTTTAGCTTGTGGAAAGCTGACAGCTCAATGTGGTTGTGACAGGGGACCGTCACCTGCATAGAAGAGGGAAGCCTCGTCCCAAGGTAAGTAGGTAACCCAGAAAACACTTACTTGCACCAGGAGTGAGCAAGCCAGTTTAAACCATTCAGCTGATAGTCTCTCAGTTCTAAGCCCTCATGTCCTCCAATATAGGACGGCTGTTTCTTCAGAGCTACAAATCTTGGTCTTTGTTTCAATACCTTTGGTCAGAATAAATATTAATGTACAAAATATAAGCAACCATGCAAAAAGATAAATGTCTTTTAGATTATCTTTCACCATAAGCATTAACATTTATTTTAATTATTAGTTTCAGAGGTTCTATAATTCAAAATGTTAAGAAGCCAAGTACTGTAGTATGTCTCATAATCCGCCCACTCAACAGATGTGAGGAAAAGACATATGTCTAAACAACTAAAGCATGAGGATCCTAAAGTCAAGGCCAGCATGGGCAAGGTAACACAACCTCAGCTCAAAACCATGTACCACTAATTAATTCTACCCTCCAGTATCTCATCTGTAGAGCTCTCCTGAGCTCTTGAAGGCAACTGTAATATCCCACACCTTCCACAGGTACCAGCACTAAAACAAGACATGTATGTATCCGACGCTTCTGTTCAAGGCTATTTCCTCTGACTCTAGCAAGAATGTAGAGTAAAATGTTTTGTCTTTTTTTTTTTTGTGGAAAAAAATTACTGAGGAAATTCGGCTCTCAACAATATATACATATATATATTTATGTCAAGTACTTCATAAAGAATGCCAAATTCATTCATAACCACTGCTCCAAACATGAACTATAAATAATTTAACTTCTATTCCATATTGTTTTCAAAATACCACCATAAATTTAACTCAGTCCTGTAATAAAGTACTATCTAGACTTGAAAACTATCACTTATATTTTTACATAAGCTATGTAAGTTTCCAAAGTTTAGGGAAGATAGCCCTATACAGTTTCTCATGCCCTGGTTTCTATTTCTACTCTCACCTTCAGCAACAATTTCTGCTACTTCTAAACCAAGCATGTACTTCCAAATTTCCAAGGAAATTTTCTCTCTGCAGTCTCCACAGTCATTACCAAGTCTATCATAGTTTAACATAACGGCGCTAGAGGGCCTCAGTTCCTCTGAAAGGCACACTGAACTAAGTACCCTTTCAGCCTGTCTGACATCAAGACTCAAGGCGAACACAAACACATGTGCATTACTTCAAACTGTCAGTACTCACTTTGCAATCTTTGAAAGGTGTAGTTTTTGACTGATTCCTGCTGAAATACTCATCGATGCACGTCTGGAATTTTTTGGAAATGAGCGCTCCATCCTCCCAGCTGCACTCCGAGTATGGAAGCCCCTGCCATTTGCAATAGTAATCAGGAAGACCAGCTGCTGATTTTTGATTGGAATGAGCTGTGAGATGAATCAGGTACTCATTTTATTTATATTTAATTACATCACAGGCATACTCAGTAAAGGCTATACAAGTGAAAATTAGTCATCCTCATTTCAATACTTTAGTAAAAGCAAGCTAATGTATTTTGTGTATAAAGGTAAACTCACGTCTGCTTACATGATTTCAAGTACAGATAAAAAATCTGAATGCACGCTTGGGAGTACAAACTTGTAACCCCAGCCACTCAGGAACCTGAAGCTTGAGACCATAATGGGCAACACGATGAAATCCCATTTCAGAAACACACCAAACAGAGAGCATCTGTCACACATATTTGCCACTAACCAATTATGCGCTCCACTATCTGATACTGTTTGTGTAGGTCGTCTGTAAGTTCTTGCTGACAATTATAATACTCCACATCTTCTGGAGAAGCATTTTTCAGCCTGAAAATGATTAAAGCAACAACAGACTTTAGATTTTCCTTGAAATAACTGTATCTTACTAATAATTTATCTGTTAGACAAGCTCCCATTTGTACCCTTTAATGGTGTAAACTAAGTCTGAACAATGTACAAAGACCATTAGTAGTAGGTTTTTTTCTTTCTGGATTTTTGTTTCTTTCTTTTGTTTTTTATTTTGTTTTGTGGTAAGGCGAGAGACTGAAGGTTGCACATTCTGAGCAAGAGTTCTAACACCTTCACCCACATTTTTAGCTTTTAATTTAAAAAAAATTTTGCATATGACAGTTTGTATGATTCTTATCAAAGACACGTTCACACTGGACCATTCCTAAGACTTTCACCCTGAGATGAAATACTATAGACTAGAAATATTTTATGCTGTCATTTAATTCTTAGTTGTCTAACTCTAATCTTGAACTATACAAAAGATTTTAAAGGAATCTTTACCATCGTTTTGTCTCCTGATCTTTTTTCTTATAATTATCCAATTTCTTCATCCCTCTAACGTTCTGCTGCTTGAGGGTCTCCTCCGTCTCCCACGTGTTGTGGATGTGGGACCACCCTTTCCATTTAATTAAATACTGTATGTCTCCCGGCTCTTTGTTTTTCTCAAATCCTGCATTTGGGTCACCATCTGCTTCGACAGCATAAATGGTTGTAGTAGCACCAGTAGCTAGAGGAAAAAAACAACTCCACGTGACTCAGTTACAGGGTTATTTTCTTCCCACTTCAAAGCTTTACATGTGTACAAACCACTCACTAAATAAACTATTAAAATATAAAAAATTACAGTAAGTTATGTAACATATAAAAAGATACTATGAATTTTAGAACTAAAAACTACCTACTTCAATCCCTCTTGAGTTTTAAGAGCTGGGGAGGCAGGCAGTGAGGTAGCTCAGCAAACAGAAGCCTGGCACCCTGAGCTCTACCGCAGGACTCACGTGATAAAGGGACTAACTCACACCAAGTTGTTTTCTGGCCACCGCATGGGTGCCATAGCACACACATACACATACACATACAGATGTGCACACATACACATACGCACACTGGAGAAATGTAAAGTTTTCTAATAACTTATTAAAAAAAAACAGTGGGATACTCAACAGCACATCCACTAATGTACAGTAACTAGTAATTTGGAAATTGCTGTTTTAATTAATTTACTTTCTAGGCACATTAAACAATAAGAAGCCTACATATTCAAGACATGGGGAAATGGTCAAAAAAAAAACCCTCTTTAAGTTGAAAGTATAAAATAAGAAACAAAAGAGTTAAAATGTAAGAAAACACTGTTTTCCTTATTGAGTACAACACCAGGACAGTTAAGTGCAGGACAAGCGACACCTATTTTCACAGTAAATTACACAAGAAGATTCGCTTCATTCTGTCGTGACTGGAATGTGTCTGAGAAGCGCTGTCGTTCACACTGAGTGTTCGAACAACGCATAGCAGAGGGTTTGCAGCCGTACCTCCTTTCCGTCCAACTCTGCAGTCCATAAACCTTTCTATGGTCTCAAACTCCTCGTCCTCCGTCTGGGGGACGTCTTCCCCGCAGACCTCAAGCAGGTCGTCGGAGTCCGTTTTCATTTCTTCATCCTCCTTGTAGCTCACATTGACGGTGGCTTGGCGGCGAGAGCTTCGTTTATCATTATCATAATCTTCATCGTCTTCATCCTCAGATGAATCTAGCTGTCTCTTTTTTTGTCCAAGAATTTTTTTCCCATTTTTTGACTTAGATCTGGGGAAGGAAAGGAGAAAGAGGTGTTTTGCAGACACTAGAATAAAGAAACTTGAGGAACAATACAAAACAATTCTCTAGCTGGCGATTTTTAGCATCCACAAAAACCATACTCACCTGTTCTGCGGTTTTCTGCTTTTGACTTTGTTTTTTGGCTCATAGTCAGATTCTGTCCCATCACAGCTACTTTTATCTCTCTCTTCTTCAGATTCTGAGTCTGAACCAGACTGAGATGCAGATCCAGACCCAGACATTTGCCAATCTTCACTGTACATAAAACATTTTTATTTAGATATCAGAAGTAATTTATATTGCTAATAAAATGTAATTGAGATCAAAACTAAATTATATTCCACTGAATACAAAGAAAACTTTTGCTTTGAGCCATAATGGAAAATAGTAAATATCAGTATACTAAGAACAAGAAGTGTTTGCAAAGATTTCTCTTATAACCCCCGAATTTTACTGGTCACTTAGCCCTCAAATAAAAAAGATTATGTGAACAAATGGTTATGGGTTTACATATACACTATTCTTTTAAAAACAGAAGGAGTCTAACCCCTCCTTTTACTTTCTCAGAGACAATAGTATGTGAAAAGCACGTCCTTCTATAGAGGTGGTGGGACTCGGCATGGTGGAGGTCAGGATGACCTGGTCATGCTGCACCGAATTCACCAACCACATCCTCCTCGGTGGCACTCCCACCTGCTGTGTTTTGTTTTGGCTTCACATGGGGAAAGCAGGACTGTGGAACAGCAAAGTATGTGAAGGCCATGTGAATGCCTGCGCATCTGGATGAGCTTCCCAGCCCTGAAAGACCTTTCCCTAGGAGAGAATCTGCTCTTCCAGAGAACAGTGGTTTAGTTCCCAGGTAACCCACATGGTGGCTAACAACTGTCCGTAAATCCAGACCCAGGGCATCTGACACCCACTCTGGCCCCTGCTGACACTAGGAATGCAGGTGGTGTACAGACCCCAAACACCTTCCTTAGGTAATGTTTTTGTTCTAATGCTTAATATACAGCACATCAATTGTGACTATGATGAAGTTAATACAACAAACACACATAGATTATAATTTTTTCAGATGACAAAGCACAGTAGAAGCCGATTGCTTCATCCTGTGGTCTTCTTAGAGAATTATACACACTCTAAGTACCATCATGTAGGACACATGAAAGATTATTCCGAATAAAATTTTCAATGTAATTTTTATACCAAATCAAGTCTACATATCAGCCCAAAGGACTTGTCTTTTATTATTTTCTTATGATCATGCTGAGAATTTAGCAGCTCAATAAAAGCTGAGAAGGCACCATATTTGAGAATAAAATTAGTTTCACTGAAAACTACAATAATCATCAGTGCTTTTCTAGAATGTGTGCAGCCAGCATCACACACACACAAAAGCACACAAAGCTATAAGACAGATCTGAAATAATTAGACACAATGCAGCAGACCAAGAGAAAATATGACACAGTAAGATTTACAGAGTAGATTATCTGAGCTACACTAAGTAACAGGTATGCCCCTAGGAGAGACAGGAAAGAGAAACAAAAGATATCCAAAGATACAAAAACAAAATTTTCAGAAACTAAAAGTCATGAATCTTACAAAAATACAAAACCTATTAGAAAAATAGTAAAGCCAAACACATAGAACAAAGTTAATAAACAGAACCCAAGACATAAAGAAAGATCAGTCAAAACATCAGAATGAAAGAACAAACCAGTGGAATGGACCTAATGTGAGAAACTGCCCTACCTGCTGTCTGGGGCAAATTCTGCGGCAGCTGTACTGAGTTTGGGGCTCTAAGTGAAATCTGCAGAGGTAACCTTTATGTGTAAATGAACTGTTTGGGTAATTAACACAAACATAAGTCACTCCATTATCCCTCGATCTCATGCTTTTCTCCCAGGTGATAATAATTTGGAAAGTAGTTCTTTGATATCACTTAAAGTCAATCTTTAATCACAAATACATAGAAGATAGGTTACAACACATAAACAGAAAGACAAATGTTATGGTAGTAGTTTAAATTAACTTCAAAAACACCATGAACTAGGAATTTTAAAAACTACTTTTGGAAAGAAAATGTACAAAAGAAAAAATACAAAACTATTTTCTTAGCATTCAAAGTTAGTTGAAGGAGCCGGGGGTGGTGGTGCACACCTTTAAACCCAGCACTCAGGAGGCAGAGGCAGGAGGATCTACCTGGTCTACCAGCCTGGTCTACAGAGTGAGTTGCAGGATAGCCAGGGCTACACAGAGACACCCTGTCTCAAACACAAACGAATAAACAAAATCAAACACGAGTTGGATGAATAAAACCACATACTCATGCTTTTTCCTCTTGACGTCGCTGGATGAGTCCGAGTCCTCACCGCTCGAGGAGTCCTAAGAGAACAAGGCCGTGTCAGTGACGCACTCAAATCAGCCACATGAGCAGTGTCATCTGCTATGCTAGTTAGCATTCATTTTGCTAACTCTAACAGAGAGATAGAGAGACGAAGAGGCAGACGGACGAATGGACGATACATGCATACTACAGTGGTTTAAATGAGATGTTCCCCCATAATCCTGGGCATTTGAATATTTAGTTCCAAATTGGTGGCATTCTTTGGGTAGGTAAGAAGTATGTCCTCGCTGGAGAAAGTCTATCAATGGAGCCAGCTTTGACATTTGAAAACTGGGCTATTCCAGTTCACAGTGTAACTCGTGAGCCGCCTGCTGTCCCACTCCCCACTGTAACAGTGGCAGACTCTTTATCCCTCAGGAATGTTAAGCCCAATAAACCCTTCCTTCTGTAAACCGCTTCAGTCTTGGTGTTTTTAATCACAGCAACAAAAACCTAACTAAGACACATAAAAAAAATTACCAAAAAAATGGGGCATCTGTGCCAGTTATCTCTAAAAAGTAAACTTTCTTTCAGAAATGTGTTGACACTAGAATACACACTTATATATAACTATGTATACCAACAGTAGACTACCTCACTGTAGGATATATATATATATATATGTCAGACTACCTCACTGTAGGATATACAGCACTATATGCACTAAAGATTAATAAATTCCAATAACACATACCAACTGGAAATAATTCAAACCAAGATATGTGTCTGGCTACGTTGTGCCACCAACACAAGCTAGAGTCATCTGAAAAGAAGAACCCTCAGTTGAGGAAATCATTCCACCAGATGGCCTATGGCTAGGTCTAAGAGCATCACCTTGAGTGTCAGTGGCGTGGGAGGGCCCAGCCCATTCGTGTGGTATCACCATGGACAGGTCCTGGGAGGTGTAAGAAAGGGAGGTAAACTGAGCCTGAAGAATAGTAGCCCTTCGTGGCCTCTTTCAGTATCTGCCTCCAGGTTCCAGCCCTGACTTCCTTTCATGATAGGTATATAATGAAATAGGAAATTTCTTTCCCAGGTTGCTCCTGATCAATGTTTACCATAGCAAAAGAAAGCAAACTAATAAAATATACAAATATTCAAAATAACAAATCTGGGATATCTTGTATAGAACTAATAAATAATATGTCTTTACCCATTAAATCATGTGTGCATCATATACATATACAGGAGTATAAAATATTAGGGATGGGGCACTGAACAAAACCCCTGAGGTACAATCCCATGATTACATTCACTACCATGCTAATTCATCACATTTAATATTTCTTGCAAGCTCACCTTTGGCTTCTCCAGCTTGTCTTGAAACAGTATTTTAAGAGGTACCACAGGATGGTCTAAAGCACATATGGCCAGTGCTAAACTCTAATTTACCTTGCCTCAGCCTCTGGGACAGCAGGCAGGTATCACATACATCAATACCTTGCTTCCTGCTTTGCCATGATGAGAAAACAAATCACATAAAGGACCCACTAACTTTTTGATTAGCCTATCAAAGTAGTATACTGGTACTAAAAAAGATGTCTGTATGTCAAGATTAATACACATATCTAAATACAGGCATTGCTATTCATTCAAAGCAATAGTATTTAGTAAGTAAGTGAGTATATGTCTATTTATGGAGCAGCTCACAATAAATTTACCTCTTCGGATCCACTATTAGATGAAGCTGGACGCTGCTGCTGGGTCTGCTGTGGCTGCTTCCTAAGCATCGCAGATCTCTGAACAGCCAGGATACTGGGGTTGGATTTCCAAAACTGTACCAAAAGCAAAGCAGGTAGAGATGAAATGTTTCAACATGTACACCCTCCAAGTAAAGTATCCCCTCACTCACTCTATGAACCAGCACCCCTGCAGAACAGTGACATACAACGCAAGGCTTCAAGTGACTACAGGCGGCATGTGGGTCTCATGTGTGATAATAACCACCATGGCTCCTGCTGCTTCCAGTGCTTTCCAAACAAAGTGGAAACGTACCGCGCCCTCCTCCATCTGTGGCTACCTGTGCTCTTTTGTTCAGGGACGTGAAAATATAAACCGTGTCACTCTACAAACACTGCAAAAACTCTGCGGCTTCACCTTCTGGGGTTTGTTTAGTTTTGTTCTGGGTGGGATGAGGAGGCAGGGTTCTCCACTAAGAAAGCTACAACATGGTTTATATTTTTGGCCCCAGCATCTTAGTTCTCCAGGGGCAGAGAATACAGTTACTCCGCAGTAAGTAACCTGCAGAAAACAGCTGTCAAGCCCTCCTACTGTGAGCAACACAGCACCCCTTGTAGACCTAAGAGCAGACCACACAAGCCTAACCAGAAGGCCTCAGGCAGCCTTTACTTTTATCTAAGGAGTTTCATTTCTGTCATGTGCTGTTTGTAGTGCTAAGGACGAATCCAGAGTTTCATGCATGCTACGCAAGTATGTTGCCGAGATGCACTCCCAGACCATAACACAGTCCAGTCAGCTACAAGATCCCACTCCTGTCTTCACGAGACAGAAAAGGCTTTATGTCTAAGTACTTATAGTCATCTGTCTTATGCCAGTCCAACTGCATAAATTACCTTGTGGTAAATATTAAAAAAAAAAAATTGTTGCTACCAGTCCTGCAGGGTTCACTCCAGTGTGGAGCCAGGCACCCGGTCTCTTGCTCTACCACAAGGTTCCCTATGTGGTTAGTAACCATGGCACCCACACATCTCGTTCCATGGGCCCATGCGTTCTCACTTCTCATGGGCTAGAGCTGGAACTGCACGCTCCAGCTGCCTCTCAGCCACTGCTTCCACACACTGTCCTCCACAGGCGGGTAAGAACATTACTCAATAATCAATAATCTATCAATCCGATTTATATATTAAATTCTTAATCAATAATACTTCCAAAAATAAATTCACTGCCAATTAATAAGGATATGGACCACTGACCTAGACAAGATAAAACTGATCTAGTTCACCTTGATCTGAACCATCCTCCTCTGCGGTCTCCAACTTGAATCTCCTCCCTCTGCTCTCCCACCTTACCAACTTTGTCCCCACCCACTCTCTACTGTCCAATCATGTATCACCTTGACATCAACCTACATTACCTCAGCTCCATCAACTTTTGGTGATTTTGCTTGAACTTTGTTCTCTCGGGATGTGTCTGATTCAGACTCTGATTGACTTCCTGAGTCAGAACCAGAATCCGAGTCGCTGCTCCCAGACTGGCTGCTGCTTCCATCACTGCTGCTGCCAGAACTCGAGCCAGATCCAGAGCCTGATGCTGACCCAGAATCATCTTCTGACTGACTATAATTGAGAATAAAAAACTTAAAGCAAAATTCAACAAGAACTCTTCAGCAGAAAACTAAACATACAGTTTATTATTTCAATTATCTGTGTCAAAATACAATGGGCAATGTGCATTTATAGTAATGGACATACATATTTGGTTTTTTTGTTTCAATTTTTGAGACACATGGTTCTTCTGTGTAGTCCTGGCTGTTCAGGAACTCAACTCTGTACGGCAGGCTGGCCTAGAACTCATAGAGATGTGTGTGCCTCTGCCTCCTGGGAACTGGGATTAAAGGTGTGTGCCCTCACAGGCCATTGGACATGCTTGTTTGTAGAAATGTAATCTTCCTAACTGATAACATGCAAGGCCTACCAACCATGGGATCCTAGGATGGAAACTAGGAAGACATGTTTAAGTCAGACTACAAAAGCCCTATTAGAGGCTAGCGCTGAACAGTTTAAATGTAGGAACTGTGTGAAGAAATTAATAAACGTGTTGGGAATTCTCACTACAGTGGGTAGAAAGAAAATAAGCCCATTTCTTCTGGTGAATACTTGTTTTCAAGATTATTTCCGGCAGTGTGCAGTGATGCGCATCTGCGATCCCAGCACTTGAGAGACAGAAGCAAAGGCATTGTCTTCTGCCTTCCTTAATTTTCCAAACTACCACCAGGTGGCACAATTTGCTGACATACTACTTTTTAAAACTGCCCGGGGGAGGGGGGGAGTACCTTAGAGAGTTGTAAAACAGAGTAATAAAGTTTCCAGGAAAAATTTTAATCCTACAAATAAAATGTTTAAATTGACAAATACATATTGAAAATATGGCCTAATTTTGTTTCATGGAAACACAAAGTAAAACTTTTCCTCTAGTGAGATATATGGTTGCAACGTTGTTTCTACCAATATTGCTTTTTCTCTCCATTCCCAAACTCTTCCCACCAGTATTTCTCCCGAACACATGGCTCTGAGTCTCACAGATATCATTTGTCTTTTTAGGGAAATGTCTTATTTTACTTGAGCTATTTGTACAAAGTGTAGCAATGCTATTGGAGATTTTTTTTTCCCTGACAATTTGATTTTTCTATTAACTCTCCAGGTAAGAAAAATCACTAATTCAATAAACTTTCCTGAGACCCACTCATAGATCAGGCCTGGGGAGACTAAAGGACATCAGAAGAACCCCTACCTTGAGGTAGCTCCATAAGCTGATAAGCAGCTTCCTGTGCTATGTTTATAAACAGCTGATCTGGACATGAGCAGGTTTGGTGAAGCAATCAAGAGCACTTAGTAGAAAGTACTGTCACATGGGAAACACTTGGTAGAAAGTACTGTTACATCTATCCTTCGCATGGGAAACACTTAGTAGAAAGTACTGTTACATCTATCCTTCGCATGGGAAAAAAATCACGGAGATGGAAGGTCTTACTGTTACTTTGCAGGGGTTCCTATTTTCACTAAAGCACCTAGCATAAAATTTGCTTGATCCCAGTTATAAAACTTGATAAAACATACTTAGAAACACTAAGGGTGGAGGCGGCAGAAGGATCAGTTCAATGGCATCCTTGGTTACAATGTGAGACCTACCACACTGTCTCTAAAGTGGAAAAAGTAAACGGGTGATGGAACTTTGTTATTTAGATCCAAAATAGTTTACTGAGTTATTCTTTTGTGGAATAAAGAGTATGTCAAGATGGAGAGGAAGGGGAAGTTTTAGCAGAAGTGAATTCTAATGTCTAACTATAGAGCAGGGTGACTACAGACCATGGTAATAATAATACATCTCTTCTTTTTAAAGCTAGGGAAAAAGATGCTTTAAGTGATTCAATCTAAGTGATAAATATTTTGTGACATAAAGGTTTATCCTAACTTGAACATTATACAAATAAAATTCTTGCAGCCAGCCACCTTGCTTTCTGATAAGACATATCAGGCTCACTTTGTATATATTCTTGCCTCAAGCAATTAACTGTTATCCCATCAAAACCTAAGCAGAACGCAAGCGTGTGGTTAGCCTGATTCACAACTGCTAGGTTTTCTCCTTTAGTTTTATGTTTACATCATTTTGAGTTTCTTGGCTCCAAATGACACTAATCATCTGCTTGTTTTATCTTAGGGGCCATATATGCACAGACATATACATATCCAATTAATCAATTTCAGATTAATAACATTACTGGTGGTAACTGAAATAATTTCTGTGCTTTCTGGTTTCATAATTGCTTATCCCCATAGTTAAACTACTGTCTTAAAGTCTCTAACTTCTGTATAACAAGAAATTGTCTGGCCAACAACTTGATATACTCAGAATCACTTAAAGACTTATTGTTTTAACATCATATTATTAACTTAGATTCAACTGTTTAAAGTTTAAAGATACAACATTTGCTGAATTAAAATCAAAACGTAATTTTAAATTTTATTAATTGCCTTGCACCCAGATCATGATTCCTAAATACTACTGCACAGTTAAATGACAACTCTCCTAAGAAATAAAATACTTCAGTGTATGCCACACAGAAAGTAAAACCTAAGCCTCACAATCCTGATTGGGGGGGAAAAACTTAAAAATCAAGTTTTAAGAAGGGGAAGAGCACAGAGAAATAAAAGGACGTAAGAGTTGGTGTGAAGAAGCTTTCTTTGGTCTAATTTTTAATATCAAAATAATAGCACTGAAAGATTACTGGCCAGTAAATGAAGTAGGAACTCAAGTTCCTAAAGATGTCAGACTGGGGTACAGTGGAAGTGTCGGACACAGAGTGGTAGTTTTAGAAAAGTCACATCCCAGTCACACAGAAAATACTAATACAGACTAATCAGTAGGTGCTAAGTATAAAAGAACTTGATGAGTAAAATATTTACAAAATTTTAGACTCTCTTTTTTGGGAGGGGGCATTGGTGGGTGTCTGTTAGTTTGTGAAAGAGTTTCTGGCTGTCCGGAACCTCAATTGTAACCAGTCTTCTCTGGGTCTCTCAGACATCCACCTACCTGCCTCTGCCTCCTGAGTGCTGGGTACCGCCACACCCAGCAGCTTTGAACTCGAGTCACTATGCAGCCCTGGCTGGCCTGGA
This sequence comes from Micromys minutus, assembly GCF_963924665.1. NCBI lineage: Eukaryota > Metazoa > Chordata > Mammalia > Rodentia > Muridae > Micromys > Micromys minutus. The sequence goes on along the minus strand of NC_137965.1, from coordinate 26,224,808 downwards.
ACCTGCTTTGTAAACCAAGCTGGCCATGACAAAAGAGAATCTGCCTGTCTCTGTCTGCTTCCCAAATGCTGGGAGTGAGGTATGTACCACCATATGTGGCAAGATTTATGTAGCTTCAAACATCTTTTCACAGGGGCTAGAGTGGTGGCTCAGAGGTTAAGCATACAAACTGATTTTCCTTCTTTTTCTGCAGGAAAGGGATAAAAAGAGAAACTGTATTGTGAAGGAACTGACTCAAAAAGACAAATACCACACATTTTAAATTTCTGTGTGTACAAATGTGGGTAAGTAGACACGGGTGGAGATTGTGATGGGAGGAGAAAGGGTACCATGAGAGGAAGGAAAAGTGTCTTAAAGAAGTGGAGAAGGAGAAAAGGGTAATAGTACACATGTCACATCACATGTGACATGACAGCAGCCAGTCTTAGAAGCAAGTTACGGTCAACAAAACCTGTGTGATATATGATAATAAACATATTACTTTATGTTAATGAAAAATAAATCTTATTATGTAAATAGTACGATATATCAGAAATAAAGGCCAAAATAAATCTTAAATAAATTTTAAAGTGTGTAGCCAAAGCAAAAAAAAAAAAAAAGAGAGAGAGAGAAACATATTCAACATTCACATCAGTAATAATTTAGAAACTAACTCTTTTCCAACATTCCCTGAGGTATTGAAGAGTTAATGTTGTCAGCTGAGTGCTCACAAAAATATTTACATTCCGTTAACAGTCATTTTAATTTACTTCTTTTTCAAAGGATTCTGTGCAGCTATAGTCCCTGGTCAAACCCTCATGAATTTCATGACTAAAATGTTATGATTCTGTAGCTATAAATTATCTGACAGAAATGGTTTTCAAATTCTTGCCTTCATCAAGATGGCCATCCTCCCACCCCGGTTCTAAACCGTGGGGTCCTGGAATCTATCTCAAACTTCTAGGAACCAGTGGCAAAGCTATAACCACAACTTATTTTGAGGATGTTAAAAGCTTATGTTTATTGCCTGGATAAAAGACCTAAAATTTGAACTCTGATAGCTATCTATCCACCTAATCTAAAATTATTCTCTGCTTTGCAAGGTAAACACCTACCTTCCTTCAGTCCTGAATTCCCATTTTTACTACCTCTTAGCCAGCCTTGGTGTAAGCACTTCTGTTCCTACAAAGCTGCTAAGTGTCACTATCCTGCTGGCTCAGGGATCTCACTCCACGCAGTCTGGACTCCAAGATGTGCTTTTCTACCTGATACTCCACACATGACCAACACAAGGCAACACAGCAGCACAGTGCTCACTTAGCGAATACATTCCTGCTCCTAGCTTCCTACCCTTTTCCTTCCTGCTCTCCAGTGATGGAACAACCTCTGCGTACATTCCTCTCTTCTCCAGTCTTCCTGCCTCCACACTGCTTCACTGTATTCTTCCTCAGCTGCTTCCTTCAAATTCTGACTTTTCTGGAATAATGAAAGACTCGACCCACAGTCAACTTCCCATAGTCACACTGTCTACATGTAACGCTGACCCTATGGGAGCTGACTCTACTAAGAATCAATTCCCCAAACAGCTAATACCTGGCAAACGTTAGCCGTAGGGCCCTTTCTCACACCTCTTCTCTAGTAAGACAAATTTAAGACATGACATAGCATATTTCCACTGTGATTAACCTCTACAATAAAGCTGTCCCACTATCCGGGACAAGTACAGTGTGAGAACAGGTATCCATCACACCTGCCCGATCGTGAAAAAGATTTGCATTTGAGAGCATGTGCTGGGGGGTGGGGGACCTTTAATACACTGCATTGTTTATTCAATGCACAGACAACTTCTTAAAGAATAGGTTTTCTACAATTAATAATTTGATTTTACTTGTTTACCTCCTTAACAATTAGTTAGCAGGGGCTTCTACTAGGAACAAAACAGGGAGAAAGCCAGGGCAAACAGAACAGAAAGAGAAAAAATAGGAGCTCCTTGGGAGGCGGAGGCAGAACTCAGAGAGTGCTGGTCTACACAGCAAGTTCCAAGACAGTGGAGGCTATGTGGAGACGCTGACTGAAAGCCCCACACAGGCTTTCCCTGTACTTTCCCTCGACTGAAATACTTGCTCTGCAAAGCACTGGTAGAACCAAGACTACACCATAGCATCAGGCCTTGTCTGCAGCCGCGCCCACTGTCCCCCGCGGAGGCCACTGCTCCAGCTCGGGTACTCGGCCTCTTCCATGTGACAGAGAAATCATCTTCAAACCAAGCATCCCCAGCCTAACCAGTTAATTGGGTGACGTCATGTCCATTCCACTAAACACAAGCAATGCTGACAGAGAGCTAACAGGTCAATCTAAAACAGTAAGAAATTAATGTGTGAGCAACAGCTTCAAGTTTTATTATCATCCATATGCCTTGATGCGGCACCACACACACACACACACACACACACACACACACACACACAGGCGGAGACACATATCAACAACAGTTTCCAAGGATTTCAGTAAATCTGAAAATCCTCTCTCCTTCCTTCAGACTATAAAACCTAGATTGTGCCATTGCTGTTAGGTCCTAACAATCAAACAAAAACAGATCTTTTGATCATTCAAAACAACCAAAGACAAAATAGACCACACTAAGCTCCTACCTACCTGAAGTCCCAAACTGAAGGGAGAGAGTAAGACTGCCAGAAAGGGTCATTTTTGGCAGACTAAGTTTGAAAGAACTGCATTAGTCATTCTGAGTTTGAGGCTGAGCTCAAAATGCTTTAGAGCAGCGCTCTCAACCTTCCTAATGCTACAGCCCTTTAATACAGTTCCTTGTGCTGGGGTGACCCCAACCATAATTACTTCCATTGCTACTTCATAACTAATGTAATTGTGATAAACTGGAATGTAAATATTTGTTTTCTAATGGTCTTGGGCAAACCCTGTGAAAGGCTCTACAACCGCTAAGACCAGCAGACTGAGTGGAGAACCACTGCTTTTAAGTATCAAGAGATGAAAAATAACGAGTTTACACACATACAATTAAAATTTACTAGTAATCATTTCATAAAATACATATGAAATCACACTATTAGTAGGAGGATAAATAACTAATTCTATCATCTATAAGTCGGTCGCTCTTTTCCCTCATTAGTATTTCTGACCACATAGTGACTAGTTTGAAGTAGGCAGAATTAGGAGACGGAACTGCATTACCACAGGATGAGTGCTGAAGGCACAACATGTATGTGTCAGCTCACCCTGTGGCCACCATTACTTCAGAGATGCCTGAAATTATCCAAGGTAACTGAGTCAGCAAAATAACGTCATTTTTAAAAACATTAACATGTTTAAATTTCTTTAATGCTGCCACAAGAAATAAAGTTCCCACCAGCTGTGGTGATGTTCACCTTCAATCCCAACACAAGAAACAGAGGTAGAAGACTCTCTAGGGTTTAGAAGCCAGCCTAATCTACACAGTAAGCTCCAGGACAGCCAAGGCTACATGGTAAGATCCTGTCTCAAAAAAAAAAAACCAAACAAACAAAAAGAACCACCAAACAAAACAAAAAATTCAGATCCCTATACTGTATAGCTTTAAACAAAACTATAGTTTGGTATTTCATCAGTGTACACATGGCCAAACGTAAGCACAGTCTGCGTCTACCATGAGCCACTTACTGAACAATGCTGGTCGGTGCAGGCCACGCCAGGGTAATTAGAATCAGGACAATGTAAAAGACTGCACATCTGGTCAACCCTCTGGCACAGTACACGCTGAGGCTGGGATTAAAGGTTAGTTACAGTGTGAGCACCCATTTATATGGCTGGGAGTTAATACACATTCAAGTGACTTCTCATTAATGTATTTCAGGATTCAGTTATTTATAACTGTGAGGAAAAGTACTCTAGGGGCTAGAGATGGCTCAGAGGTTAAGAAAACCTGCTGCTTTTGCAGAGGACCTTAGGGTCTTAGCACCCACACACATGGCAGCTCACAACCACGTCTAAGGTCAATTCTAGATCTTAGCACCCTCTTCTGGCCTCCACAGTGACCAAGCATGCACACAGTCCACTTAGATACAAGCAGACAAGACACTCATAAAATTTAAACAGATCCCTCTTTAAAAAATAAAACTATTCTGGATGTTTCATCAGGATAACCATCATCTACCTTAACAACAAAGCCCCATTATCATCGTACTAGTGAGGTGAGGAAGTAAAGACTCTTCTGCCCGCCCCCCACTGTTCTCACGGCTCCATTAAACTCCTGAGAGCATCCCCACCTGCCTGCCTGGTCTAGCTCAGCCTGCGTCTTGCACATGCTAGAAAAGGACTATACCAATTCCCAGCTATTCTGCCTTTCCACAAAACCTGTCAAAATATACCGCATAAAATGTGCAGCAACAGGGTATTTTTAATATATACAAAAATTTAAGCTTTACTGAGGTTTTAAATGATGCCTTTTAAAAAAACTGAAAAAAACAAAAACAAAAACAAGCAACAACAACAAACAGTCTTTATTTCAGTCCATCTCAGACTGTTTTTCTGAAAGGTGGCTGAGAGTCAGCAGACAGCGGTCAGTAAAAGGACCCAGAACATTTCTCCTGTGCTTCAGCTCTGAGACAGTACAGACACTGACTACCAGGAATGTCTTTTAACCTTCCTGGTTTTTCATTTCAACAGCAACTTAAATCTTAGCCTATCTTCACACACCAAAGAATCATTTGTCTGTGGCTTAGCATGTAGTCAAGTGTTAGCTTTTGAGTGAACATTCACAACTCATGACCAGTGGCAGCTAACATAGCTTCAATTATGAAGAGCAATTCTGAGTCACTAAGTTTCAGGAAGTTCCAGGGCAATACTGTCTCCCTTAAAACTAGTGGGTCTGAGGAGCCTGTGTGTGCTCTGTCTTTCCTTCTCTGTGGGTGTGAGCAGCCTGTGTGTGTGCCTTTTCTGTTTACCTTCCCATCATCTACTCTGCTTCCTTTTTTTAAAGTTCCCTTCATTCCCTCATTCCAGCTAAACCACATAAAAACTTCAGCATGAGGAGGAATCAATCTCAGGGTAAAGGCTGTAAAAAAAAAAAAGTTCAATATTTCTCTTTATTAGAGAGAACAACTCTTCTTTACTAGGGGATACGATATTTGTAAAAATCTTTCATTCCCTAATAAAAGTATCATTTGTCCTTTCTTTGAAAACTGTACCAATTTTTACCCAGATTTAAAATTTCAGTGGGAATCTTCCATATAGCTCACTGCATGTTTCCAGCACTTACCAAACTGCCTTCGTCACCTCCCCTACAGGACTATATGGGCCTCAGCAACTGTTTAACTAACAGTAGATACACTAATCTATTGTTACCTCTAAATTAAAATAGTGTTTTTAAAATTCATTTGTCATTTTAAAGCATACTGCAACTCCATGTGAATCAATTTTGATATAAAAACTATTCCAAAACCCTATTGTCATGATCCAGGAAACGTAAGATACATATGAAAACTCTCAAGGGAAGCCAATCCTTTGCTAGTTTTTGGTTCTCTGCATTTGTTAAAACTAAAAACTCCAAAGCACAACTTTTTAAAATTACAAGTTTGATGGATTTCAAATGTAATGCGACTAACAAATGCACCTAACATTATGACGAATGTGAAAACCCTGCAGGAGAAAGTGAAGTACTTAGTAACTGTGGAAAGTACTGGACTGAGTGGGCACTGCCAGGCTAAATGTACATATATACTCTATATGCACTGCACTCAAGTTGGCAAGTTAGTTTCCCTGGAACCTACTTTTCATGTATTCTAGGTGTCATCTCGTGTGAGTCCCTGAGACAGCGTTCCCACTGCTGGATGTGGAAGTTATAAGAGCACAAGAGAGTTAGAATGAACACTGTGGAACCGGGCAACGGGCCCGCACCTTTAATCCCAGCACTCAGGAAACAGGATGAAATCTCTAAGTTCTAGGCCCGCCTGGTCTACAGGGAAAGTTTATGACAGTTTCACACACATTCCTAGTTCCATGTGCTTTATCTGCTGAATGGACCTCAATGAAAACCAAAATTTCCTGATCAGGGCAGTCCCTGCAGCTGCTTACCATCTTCCCAGTCCCCATCTTACGGCACTAGGCAGGTCTCCAGTTTCAAGTGTTGAGATGACAGCTGAATGCCCCCACTCGAGGCATTTTACATAAGGTGAGGGATCCAAACTCAAATCCGAATGTTGTATGCCAACATTTACCCATCCAGTCAGCTCCCAGGCCTCACAGTAATGGCTTTAAAACAGTGAGTTTTAAAACTGTTATAGGAGCTGAAGAGATGGTTAAATGGCTAAGGACCTGTTGCTCTTGCAGAGGACCCAAGTTCAGTTCCTCACACCATGTTAATCCAGCCCACAACTGTCTGTAACTCCAGCTCCACAGCACCAACACACTGATTATGGTCTCCTCAGTGATCCTTATCGATGTGGCATACAAACACATGCACAAAAATATAGTTTTAAAGCTGTTTATAAACCTTATTTTCCTACCCAGAAAGCAAAGCTGTAAGACTGTAGGTAAAAATGGGGTTTTGTGGAAAAGTGTTCTGAAATTTCTTGTGACACACACACAGTGCCCCACATGCACCTTGCTTGGTTCGGTCAGAAAAATCAACAATTACACTTTGCCACTGTACATGTTTCTAGCAAGATTTACCTAACCTCTCTATGGCATGGCTCATGACAACATTCCTCAGGAACTCTCAGAAAATAGAACCTCATTTAAGTAAAACACCAATAACAACAATTGTAGGAATAAGTGGCTAAATTACTTAAGATAGGTTTGTTTTATTTTTACATTTATACAATGAATTTAACACATATACTAGAGTCAGTGTGAAACCCAATTCTACATTCACAAGAGGCTGAGAATAAACCACAGAGGTCTAACATTTCCTGTGCATTTTAAATGTTCCCATTTAAAAAGGGAAAAGTGACTTCAAGCAGTTACACAAGTTTAATCCCAGCAGTCCTCTCCAATCTTAACACTTGGGAGATGAAATTCCCAACAGCTCCAAGCCAGCCTTATTACATAGCAAGTTCAAAGCCAGCCTGGGCTACAACGGGACCTTGTCACATACCCAAATAAACTAAAAAGTAAAAAATTTAAAGAACAGTAAAAAATGTTTCAAACACCTCTTTACAGAAGAAACACATCTTTTGACATAGAACTACAAGCGGTGTGATACTGCTGCTGTCCCCGCCTGTCCCTGCCTGTGCACTGTGTCACCTTTCTAAATAGGACAGCGCTGCACTACAAGATCACGATTCTCTAATTCACCAGCTAGAGTGACACTGACTATAGTAACCTATGCTTACCACAATCTCAGGAAGGTCTATGAAAATTATAACTTGGCCAACTCTATTCAGGGAACAGCCTATTGCTAAGCTGCTGGTAGGCAGCTTACTGAGTCTTCCGAATAGAAACCTCACTTTCAGAAGCACGCAGAAGATGTACAAAAAAAGCCAAAGAGCGTACAATTGACAAAAACGTGGATTGAGAAATAAAATACAAGAGTTACTCTTTTTTGCAACTAATGAATGACATCACCAGATTGTCACAGGCAGATTTCTGAACTGTGTCACCTCTGACCACCCCATCTTCATCACTTCCTAGTTTCCTGTCTTCCTGAAAATGCTTCTTGACACTAACCTCACAGTTAGCATTACTTCACAAACTTTCTCAACTTTTAAAAAGTGATTGTAAAGCAAAGAGAAAGAAACACCATATTTTTACAATGTCTTATAAAAAGTATTTAAATCTAATGTAAAAGATAAACCAAATTTTTTTGTTTTTTGTTATGTTGTTGTTTTTGAAACAGGGTTTCTCTGTGTGGCCCTGACTATCTGAAGCTTGCTGTGTAGACAGACTCGTCTTCAACTCAGAGATCTACCTGCTTCTGCCTCCTAACACCTAACCCCCCCCCAAAAAAAAACACCCAATTTTTATGTGTAAAAGGTATATGCACATTTATATAATCCTCGAACTAAAGTGGCTACAGATGGAGACTCAGTCTAAGCCACACATTTACCATTATTAACATTGTTTAGAGATAAAATAAAGATTTTTGGTTGGGGTCTATCAGCATACACAAGCTCCACGGCCCGCGCCCTTGCACTCATACACTAAAGATTTTATTCTAAGAATCAGGTCAACTGAGTCCAGCAGACTACAGCCTACAAGGGACTATTAGAGCACACCACCGATATCTCCCACTCTAAGAATTATTCAAGGGCATGATATATAGTTAGAACAGTGGGCCTCAACCCTTTCACAGGGGAACATATCAGATATCCTGCCCATCAGCTATTTACACTGTGATTCATAACTACCAAAGTTACAGTTATGAAGTATAAACAAAAGTAATTTTATGGTTGAGGGTCAGCAAAAACATAAGGAACTATATAAAGTAGTTGAACACAGCACTGAGAAGACTGGGAACTGATTTAAAGACTAAAGTATCAAATTTCTAAGCCTTACTTGACAAAGTTGCCAAAAGTTGAACCTAACAAGCATCGATCAATTATCCAAAAAAATAAGCAAAATATGATCAAATATTTGCCCTTAAATTCATTACTGCATTAAATCATTCTTCGAAATACCCTTAGGATGAAAGTCTGTGGGGTACACACGCAGCTCAGGAGTAACTGTCTAGCATGTGAGCCCTTGGGTTTCATGTGCAGAATACAAAATGAGTGAATGTAAACTTTTTAAGGAACCGCCCACACCCCAAGTCCACACAGGTGAACCTGACACCTGGAACCCTCCCCACTGTATCCAGAGGGCTTGGCTTCAGTTACATAAAACTGTTCAACTCAACTGCATACAGGGGTCCTGGCTGCACTTAAAAACTAAAGACTTACTCTAGAAACACAAACACATGATAATTTTGCTTTTATTTTTTATTTTAATTTATTTTCTGGTTTTTTTTTTCAACCGGGCCAGCCTCGGACTTCCTATATAGGGTATACATACATACATACATACATATATATAGGTTCCTATATATATTCAGGCTGGCCTTGAATCCAAAGGTCTGCCTCTGCCTCCTGAGTGCTAGGATCATCAGACATGGACCATGAAAAATATTATCTTCATGTAGCCGATTCTGATACTACTTTTCCCTCTACTAACTCCTCCCAGATCTTTCCCACTTATCCAACTCCTTGACCTCTCTTAAGAAGAAGTAAGGAAGGAAGGGAGGGAGGGAGGGAGGAAGGAAGGAGCCCCACTAAAACACAAATCAGAGACCATAATATAGACGGGAAAGACCAGTTTTAAAAAAAATGCCCAAATAAAGCAAGATGGAAAAAGATCTACAAAACTACCACTGAGTTAGTTCTGTGAGGGCCTACAATTCCTAGGCATGAGGCCCACAGTTAATATCAAGCGAGACATCACTGAACACAGCTAATTGTTTGTTCCTTTGCCACCAAATAGCAAACAGCTTTTTGGTTAGGAGCAGAAGCCTGTGTCCACTTCCCCATCTCAGCCCAAACTGACTTTTCTAAGCAAGGTTTCAAAACTATTCATTTATAACATAGCCAAAGGATCTACTTCTCAATAATCCCTTCTTTTCATCAATAGTGACTGCTCTATACAGAAGGAATCGATCCTTTCGCCTCCACAATTCTTTTTCTGTAAAAAGCTAAGCCCAACCCAAAATACCAAATGGTAACCTCATTTCAGAAGCTTTCACAAAATAAAAATGAAATTCTGTAGCAAAACACATTTTACATCTCTTGGCCAACACAATAAAATTTGCTTAACTATTTACAATGTATACTAACTTCAAAGGTAGACTTTTTCTCATTTCTCTATTAGCATTTTTGGTTGTGACACCTTTTGGTATTTCTGTAAGAAATCCTATCTATAGGGCTTAACTCCTTATTTAACTAGACACATTCCTTTTCTTTGCACAACCTTACAAGGAAAGCATTTTTGAGAAAGGGCAATAAGTATGGATGACAAAGAGTGACGAGAAAATAAAAGACACAAAACAGCAAGAAAGTAAAGGTCAAGAAAAAGCAGAAACAGATTCCAAAGCACATGTAGTCAGATCACTCAATAGTGATGCTCAGAAGCACCAGAGGCTGAGGGCAGAATTACTACTCAGAACATTACAGAAATAGGCTTTGTAATAACTCTAAAAAAGTATAAGCTGAAAAAGAATAAACAGTACTCTGATCTCTTACCTCTGTCCCTTCCTGGGATTATAGGAAAAACAAATGAATATAGAAATAATATTCCAACTATGTCAAGTTGGAAGTATTCAGACTAATTTCAAAGGCTTCCCCTCCCCCAGTGCATTATTATATTGGCTTTATTCCTCCTGGAATAGGGTACATTTTGACAATGTACCAAGCAAGTTATCCCCTGCCTTAAGCAAGTAGGTATTTAGTCAGGAGTCTGACTTCCTATTCTGTGGGTACCCTGGTTCCTATGTTTCTCTGGGGATATCTACTTATTAACCATTTCTTTACTCCTAATGAATGAGACCTTAAACAATGTTAACTCTTCTATTCACTTACTACAATGTATCTACAGAGATAAGAATAAGTCCTCTTAAGTAAACCAGCGCTCAGGAGGCCAAAGCCAGATGGATCTCAGTGAATTCACAGCTAGCTTGGTCTCTGTCCCAAAATAAAATCTCAATATCTCTCTCTCTCTCTCTCTCTCTCTCTCTCTCTCTCTCTCTCTCTCTCTCTCTCTCTCTCTCTGTCTCTCTCTCTCTCCCTCCCTCCCTTTGCCCCCTCTCCCTTTCCCCACTACACACACACACACACACAAATCAACTCAACTGATTCTATAAACTCTTACCATATGCACCTGTACCACCCCCTCTCCCGGCTTAAGTTTTTTGAGGCAGGGTCTCTCAATGTAGTTCTGGCTATCCTGAAACTCTTATATAGACCAGGATGGCCTCCAGCTCAGAAGCCCACCCGCCTCTGCCTTCTGAATGCTGGATTAGTGCACACCACTCCCAGCTCAGCCCAGGTTTAGCTTCTAGATCCTTACTTACCTAACCAAAGTGTTCTGTCCTTTATCATCATTACTGTCTGTGTACCTTCCTGCTTCTTGTACCTCCCATCTGTGCACCACTGTAACTTCAATTTGGTGCACTACATGACACTAAGCATCAGTGTCTATTGTCCCTGAAACCATTTCAAGCACTAACATACCAGCATCTCGCATGTCTAATTTTTTGTAAATAGTGTAATTTCCACTTTGCAAGACCAAACATCAGAACAACTGAACTTACCTCAATCCATAGTGAGTTAGCGGTAAGTCAGGATTAACTGCACAGTCAGACTAACACCCACTTTGCTGATTTCTATGTGAAGTATATATAAATAATGGATTGTAGCAGTAATGTGCGGTAAGTCAGGATTAACTGCACAGTCAGACTAACACCCACTTTGCTGATTTCTATGTGAAGTATATATAAATAATGGATTGTAGCAGTAATGTGGAGACTACGAAGAGTATAAAAGAATCCCACAGTGTTGGTCCAGGCAGTGACATGTGCCTATAATCTCAGTGCCCCATTTGGGATGGGATGAGAAGTCTTGTGGAGACAGAACAAAGACTGTCTCGGACATAAAATGGTTCAATGTTTTATTTTCCATAAACTTTATTTCTAAGAAACAGTATGTTCCAAGTAAGAACTCTAAAACATCAACGTAAAAATAAACTGAATTCACATTAATTTTGTCTAAAATTTTCTACAGCGGTAGAAATATATCCCACTAGTGCTGTTCAATATAGTGGGCATGTGTCATACGTGATTTATATACTATTTGAATGTCTGGTTTAACTTACAGAATTTTGAGTGTTTTATACTCTAAACTGTTGCATGCGGCTAGTAGCTAACTGGACAACATAGGTGTAAGACATAAAACTGAAAAAAAGGAGTGCAGAAATTCTTCCTGCATTTATTTGGAAAGTTCATCAATGGCCAAATCAATTTTTAAGTTTCTTTACTGTTTTAGCTTCAATTAATTCAAAATATAAACCCCCAATAGATTTAAATAGATCAAAGTCATCTATAGTTGTTCCCTGCTATCTTCACACACACACACACACACACACACACACACACACACACACACACAATGCAATGTTAACAAAACTGCTATTAGGACTCCTTAACCTTTGCCAAGCTAAGACAATTAGAAACGCCCAGCAGTCCCAGGTCACAGGCACCCGCTGGCTGAAGCTTGCTCACCTTGATTCTCCGCTGCCATTTCTAACACTTTCTTCGTCACTGTGTCCATTCATTGTAAATAGCAAGACGTTTAAAATAAAACACAAATCTCCTCAGGTCAATAAAAGATGAGTACGACTTCCTTGAATATCAAATGTTCAAAGACGAATCTTCTTCAACTTTCACGGGTTTCCTGGGGCCCTCTCTGTCACCTGGGGGAAATATATTAGCAGTTAGGAATATTTGCTGTAGGAAAAGATGTAAGCCCAACTTAGAACTCACAGAAATGGACCTAGGCCATCAGACTAGAAGTGGCTAGGAAGACCCAGAAGCCTTTGACTTACAAGAACTAGGCATCTATTAAGTACATTTTTTCTTTCTTACTAGAATTTAGCCTGCCACTGCTACAGCTGTTTTGACAGAAGAGCAACAAACTTTTGGAGATTAACTGCTAATATGTAGCACTATGTATATAGATTACTAAAACAAAGTGGTACCATGTAACGCACAGAGTGGAAAATGCTACTTGGTAACTTCGCCAAGCAAACGAAGTGAGGATGAGGATAAGAGTTATGTTTAATGAAGCTCTAACTCCTGTTACCAAGAACTTCATATTCCAGCTAAGGAAAGTTTTTAAATGCTCATATGCAAAAGAGTGTAATAAAAGACATCACGATCTTAGAAAAACTGCAAACGTCAAAACTGGACAACGTTTTTTTTTCCAGGTAAACCAATGGTAGAGTTGAAAAAAAAAAAATTTACCCAGTAAGGTACTTAAGACGCCTTGAAAAAAGGGCAATACGAAGAATATACACTGTTTCTTATTTTAAAGGCAAACGACAGGGGCGGGGGGACCAAGACATAATATTTCCACCTCTCAAGATTTCCGCCAGAGCACTGGAGTCACCTACAAGCCAACCACGAATAAACAAAGGAGATCTCTGGCAGGGGAGGGAGAGGAAGAAGCGGGGGAAGGAGACGTCAGATCCTTCCCCAGCCAGAAAGTACCACCAAGACACGCTCGGAACGGAGCAGAGTTGTCCTCCGACTCCAGCAGAGACTAAACTCTGATTATTTCCACTCCAAAGAACAGAGGGGCCACACAGACTGCTCGACCCCGCACCTGGATCGGGATTTCCAACCTGCAGAGCTCAGTCTCCACTCCTGCACGAACAGGTCACCCAAGAGCCACGGCCCTCAACAGCAATTCCTGACGTTAACTATTAATTCCAGTCCCCCCCCCCCCCCCCGGTGAAACCCTGTCGAAGTCCTCCACCTCCCTCTCTCCGCAAAGTCCGCGCAGAGAAAGTTCACTCGCCTGGGCGCTTTCCCTTTCACCTTCCTCCAGCCCCTCAAGATGGCTTTCCCCGGCCGCTGGACTTCCTCTCCAGCCTCGCCTCCTTTCTCCGTCCTGCCCTAAGTTCTGCTCCGAGCGCCCGGACCCCGGGACGCTCCCGCGTCTCAACAATAAGAGCCGCCCGAAGTGGCCGGGGCTCCCTCTGCAGCCTTCCTCCCCGCCCGGCAGTTGCCGGGGCCCCGGCTAAGTTTGCCGGGCGGCGCCGCGCGGGGCCGCTGCACCTTCTCCCGGCGGCCGGGCGGCGCGGCCTCCTTCCCGCCTCCGGCTTCCCGCAGCCCCCGCCGCGCGCCCTCCCGGGCTCGCCCGGCCGCCGCCCCCTCCCCCCCGGCGCTCCCACGTGCTGGTCCCCTCCGCGCGCCGGGCAGCGCCGCCAGGCCGCTGAGGATGCGCCGGGCCGCTCTCTCCCACGCCCCCGGTGCCGCGCCGCGCCGGGCCTCGCGGGCCTCGCCGGCTCTAGGCCTCCCCGGCCTCGCGGACCCGTGCTTACCGGCGGGCACGGGGCGGAGGGTGGCGCGGGCTGGCGCCTCGGGCGGAGGATGCCCCGCGCGGGGGCCCGCGATCCTGGACGCCCAGGCCGCGGGACCCGCGCCGCGGACGGCAGAGGGGGAGGGGAGGCCGCGGGCGGAGACGCGCGGGGCTGGGGAGCGGGTCCTGGGCTCAGTTCATCTCCGGGCGCCGAGGCCGAGCGGGAAGTACCGAGGGCGCCTCCTCCGTCCGCGCTCCCGCCCCGCCGCTTATCGGCCGCCGGCAGCCGCCATGACGCCAAGATCGCGATCGAGCGCAACCGTCTCCGCCGCGCGGCGCCGCCGAGGTCGCTGTCGCCTCCGCCTCCCGAGCGACGTCACCGCCTCGGCTCACTCCCCTTCCCGGCGCGCGGCGGCGGCGGCGGCGCGCACGCCCAGCCTTTCCGCCGACGCGCGGGACGGGGCGGGGCGCACGCCCCTCGGGGAAGCCTCGGTCCTGTCCCGGCTCGGCTGGCGCACCCCTGGCCCGCGCTACCTCCGGCTCTCGCCTGGGGCTCCCGACTGCACAGACAAGCAGGGATCCAGAAGCGGAGGCCGAGGACTGCCTGCGGTGGGGGTCGGCGGCGCGCGCCGGGTGTCCGGAGTCCGGCGGGAGCTGCTGCGTCACCCGGGCAGCTAGGGAACGATTGGGCAACCTTGTCGCCTCCCGCTGCGATCCTACGCCTGGGCGACCTGCGGCTAAGTCTCCTCCCGGGCGGGGCTCTAGTGAAAAAAAAAGAGAAAATAGAGTTGGAGCTGCTGACATCCCGTGACGCTACTTGATTCCTGTGTGGGTGGCCCACGCCTGGTTCATAAAAGGACTTTTACAACAGTGGCTGCCTAGGGCCCTCCCTGGAGGGCGGGTGGCACGGTGCCGTGCAGAATTGGAACAAGAAAGGCTACTGGAGGGGCGTTGGTAACTGGATCTAAGGTGCTGCAGCTTAGTTGACAGTTTCTGTCATTACTGTATCCGCGGGCCTCAGTATATCCGAAGCAGGATCTCTTCGAGCATGGTGATGTAGCAATCTGTGTACGGCTTTTCAATTTTGTTTTTATTGTGCTCTTTGGTTTTGAAAGAGCGTCTTATGTAGCCCAGGGTGGCCTCAGGGTGATCCTTCGAAGTTTTGGCATTACAGGCAGGCATGTGCCACTACCACAAGGCTGACTGTTTTTGCACGGGTTTGGAACTTGATTTGCTTACTTGATTTTAAATCAAAAATTCTGATTTTATTATCCAGTCCTGCAAACAAAAAGTTGTGTTTTGTTTTGTTTTGTTTTGTTTAAGACCAAGCTGGTCTTCCTCTCTTCCTCTTCTCCATCTACCTGTCTCAGCCTCCGGAGTAGTGGTAATGGACTTGCCCGTGTACCCACGTTGTGGCGCTAACTTTTAAAACCTTTCAACTTATTGTTTGAAGTTACATTTGCTGCAGATGCCCCTCTTTCAAAGTCAAATAAATAAGTTTGACTGCCATAATGATTCCTAAGCTATTTGGGAAATTTCTAATAAAAATGTAAACTTTGAAGCTTTGTGTTTTGAATAAAATCAAAATATACTTCATTGCTCTGTAAAATTCTTAGAATGACTTAAGAATATTAGAGAAATACAATGTATTAAAAAATTGCGACAATCTTGCCTTTCAAGTTTTTTTTTTTTTTTTCTTTTTGTTTGAGACAAGGTTTCTCAGTATAGGTTTGTGGGGGTTTTGTTTGTCTAGACAGAGTTTCTCCTCCTGGAACTCACTCTGTAAACCAGGTTGGCCTTGAACTCAGAGATTCACCTTCCTCTGCATTCCAGGTGCTGGGACTAAAAGTGTTCAGCTTCCTGTTCAAGTTTTAAAAGTAATGCAAAAATACTTGTCAGCTGGGTGATTAAACTCTACTTTCAATTTTTTTAAATAAACAATCTCTTCTTTAAGTTTTATTTCATGTTTTGGGGTGCACCACAGCGCAGGTGTGGCAGTGAGAATTCTTGCAGGGCTGGATTCTCTCTTTCCACCACGTTAATCCAAGCGGCAGAACTCAGATCCTAAGATTTAGTGGCCGGTGTTTTTCCACACTAAACTGTACCCTCAGGCCCATTTGTATCTCTTAGTATATCAAACAACAGCCTAGGCATGATTATAAACATGTAATTAGCAGAAATTCCAGAAAGTTAGCCTCAACCAGGAGGGAATTTTGTTTATTTTGCTACTGTTCAATTTCCATCTGGAACACTTCATGGTCCTCTGGGAGAGAATGACATTTACAGAATCTAACACATTCCTTTGTGAATCCTTAACTCTGACACATTCTACTAGCTGTGATTGAAGTGGATGTTTGTGATGGTCTGTCTTCGTTGTCAGCTTGGTAGGGTTGAGAACTATATAGGAGATGTGTGAAATAAATAACCTGATGTGTCCCTGAGGTCGTTTCCAGAGAAAAATGAAAGGATTGGGCCTCCAACTCCTCCTTGGCATGGATTCAAATTTTGAATGATGAAGTGTGGTGGATAAAGCCTCAGTGGAAGGCGTGAGTTACTTGGGGGTGTGCTTTGGAAGAATATAGTTCAGCTCTGGCCCCAAAATTGCTTTTGTTTCTTTTGTTTCAAAATTGGCCAAAATCTTTCTTCCTATAAGTTGATTTTCTCAGGAACTTGATCATAGTACTATGAAAATGACCATGCACACATACACACACACAGAGAGAGACAGAGAGAAAGAGAGAATTCTTAAATAGATAAACTGAGAAACACTTCCATAATATGTTCCAGATAGAAAATGGAAGCTCTTTCTCCTTTAACTTTGTGAATGCCAATATACTGGTAAATAGATTCTTTCCCTACTTAATATTACAATAGAGACACTCTGACTTAAGATTGCTTGAGTTAATCTTTTTTTTTTTTTTTATGGTCATATGAAATGAAAACACATTCTGTAGAAATAACCTTTTCTGGACTAAAGAAATGCCCTGTAAGACACAGTGTTCACCCACGCATTCCCAGTCAGACATGCGAACACAGGATAAACAACACACACTCAAGTATTCCGTATTACTGAGTTACTGTTTTCTGTAAGTCACATGTGCTAGATGCACTTTTGGCTTAGGGTATTGTTCAGTTTTAGCCTGTGATATCAACCCCAGTGCCTTGCCAAACTGTAAGAGGCTTCCAAATGTCATGTGAAATTTTTACAAAGTTCTTTGATAGGTAAGCTTGTGAAATTTTAAGTCATAATAAATGTGACACATTTTCCACTTTGCTAATCATAATTTTGTGAGAGTTACTGTTTCCAGCATTAGACAGAATGTTTTCCCCAGGACAGATACCTGACTCTGTGTTCCTTCCACCATGTGTGATTTCCAGCCTATATAGTGTTTAAAAGAATTTTCTAGTTCATTCTGATATCCAGACATCTTGATTATTGTATTTGGAGATTTTGACTGTAAGTGTTTTTTACATTTATTGTATATATGCATGTGTAGGCACATGCTATAATTCACATGTATGTGGAGGTCAGAGAACAATTTGGGTACTTAAGATCAAATTCAGGTCATTAAACTTGGCAACAACTACCCTTACCAACTGAGCCATCTTACTAGCTGATAAATCCTTTTCTGTTTAAGACACGGGTTACAGTTTGACAGTCTCCCCATAGTAACTATCATGGCTTTGATTCCTGGGCTCCAGTGACCCTCCTGTTCTGTCCCCTGAGAACTATGAGCTTGTGTGATTTTTACCTTTTTAAATAAGTCCTTCCGTGCCAATAAAATTTCATTGTTTTGATTTGTTTGAGATTGATTTTATTTATTATATATAAGTACACTGTAGCTGTCTTCAGACATACCAGAAGAGGACATCGGATCTCATTACAGATGGTTGTGAGCCATCATGTGGTTGCTGGGACTTGAACTTAGGGCCTCTGGAAGAGCAGTCAGTGTCCTTAACCACTGAGCCATCTCTCCAACCCCCAATAAAATTTTAAATGGAGTTCTTAAAGATGATTCTAAGAGACCAGTAAGTATAAAATGTCACAGGCATTGTGTAAATACAAAAGTATATCTTCTGCTTCCAAAACTAAATGTGTATATATATATATATATATATATATGCAATAAAAGAAAAAAGATACTTTAAATGGCTAGCCTCTATAAATTCTCTTCACCAGTATTGCCATGCCGCCATTCAGCTTTTTAAAGAAACTGTTGTTCAAGTATTAACCATTTCACATCAGATATTTTGTATTAAT
Source organism: Micromys minutus (assembly GCF_963924665.1). NCBI lineage: Eukaryota > Metazoa > Chordata > Mammalia > Rodentia > Muridae > Micromys > Micromys minutus. The sequence goes on along the minus strand of NC_137965.1, from coordinate 26,206,514 downwards.
CCCAACTAATATTCTACTAATAGGTTAGGCACCTATTTTCTCTATCTTCCCAACTTCAGCGTACCTTTTATGTTACATTTTGGATACACACACACACACACACACACACATACACACACACACATATATATATATATATGTTTGACTACACAAGTGCATCATGTGAATGTGCTTCTGTAATTATATATGCAAATGTATAATTTATACAGTTATATATGCAAAAATATGTATGTTTTTCACATACTTAGTTTATCATTGCCTCCTACCATTCCTGGTAGACTCAATACACACATTTCTTCAGGACATTGGATGGCATTTTTTATTGTCAATAGTTATAGTTCATCTATTTTAAAGATCACTCTCTGGATTCAGGACTATTGGAACTGTACAGGAAGACCATAAGCCTGTCCAATCTCTCGTCTTCCTTTTAGGACATAAATAAGTGTTCGATCAGTTCAATAGATCACTGTATTGTCACATGGTATTTGCTCCCATGTCTTAGGGTTTCATTGCTGTGAGAAGACGCCATGACCACAACAACTCTTCTAAAGGAATTTACATTTAACTGGAGCTGGGTTATAGTTGTGAGTCTATTATCATGGCAGGAAGCATGGCTTCGTGCAGGCAGACCTGGTTCTGGAGCGGTAACTGAGAATTCTACATCCTCATTGGCCGCCAGCAGAAAGAGAGAGTGACACTGGCCCTGGCTTAGGCTTCTCAAAGTCTACCCCTCGGTGACACACTTCTCCAACAAGGCCACACTTCCCAATATTGCCATTCCCTGAGCCCATGGGACCCATTTCCATGCCAGTCACGCTCTGCTTCTTTGCTGGACTGTGAGACCCTTGAATGTCGAGGCTGCCCAAACTGCAGTGTATCAGTAGTTAGTCTGTAAACTTATTCACCTCAGACATTCTCCTAAGGGATAGGGAATTGTCACAAAATAAGACCAGACAGGAAGCAACCACACTGAATTCAAAACTGAGAGGCGCAACTACAGAGAGACATGCAATCCTATGAGTGGAATAGATGCTGGTTAGAAAAACAGTGTCCCCAAAGAAAGTGCAGTGAACTGAGAACTCAGAAATTAGTACGAATTACACAAACAAGGCCACTGAAGACATTCTTTGTAGATAAAAGAAATGCGAGGAAAAAAAAAAAAATCCTGAGCCAGAGAAATTATCACACTTCCTCATTTGCAAAGAGTGGGCCTCTTTTACTTAAAAAAGTTTCCTTCAAGGATCTTTGAGGAATGTTCCGGTAATGAATGGGTGAGCATTTGTGAATGTATTCACGGCCTTTCTGTTGCTGTGATCGTTTAAAGGAGAATGGCCTCCATAATCTCATAGATTTGACTGCTTGGTCACCAGGGACTGGAACTGTTTAAAAGTATGACAAATATGACACTGTGTGGTCTTGGAGGGGTCTGTCCCTGGGGCTGAAACTAAGGTTTCAAAAGCCCATGTCAGACCCAGTCAGACACACACACACACACACACACACACACACACCCGCCCCTCTGCAGATCAGGGTGTAACTCTCAGCTATTGATCCAGCACCATGTTCCACACATACCCCCACCATGATGCTAATGGACTAACCCTGTGAAACTGAAGCAAGCCCCCGATTAAATGCCTCCTTTAAGAGTTGCCTTGGTTGTGGTATCTCCTCACAGCAATCAAACAGTGACTAAGACAGTTATTTTGACAAAAAAAACACCTCTAACGAATATTATTTCAAGAAGGAAAAGTTTATCCTGGCTTATACTTTGCATGTATTACCCATCACGGTGGGGAAGATGGCGGCAGACGTGAGGCAGCTGGTCACACTGTCGGTCAGAAAGAAGAGATGAATCCTGCTACTTAGCTTGCTTTCTTGTTTCTATTTAAGCCTTTAATGTGAAGCCCACATTCACTCTTCTTTCCTGAGCTAAACCTTTCTGAATGTATTATAATGTGATGATTTACATATGCTCATTCCAGAGAGTGGCACTCTTAGCTGTGGCCCTGTTGGAGTAAGTATGTCACTGTGGGTGTGGGATATCAGGCACACTTCCTAGGTGCCTGGAAGCAGCCTTCAATAAAGATGTAGAACTCTCAGCTCCTCCTGCACCATGCCTGCCTGGATGCTGCCATGTCCCCACCTTGATGATACTGGACTGAACCTCTGAACCTGTAACCCACTCCCAATTAAATTATAAGAGTTGCATTGGTCATGCTCTCTGTTCACAGCAGTAAAACCCTAAGACAAAAGTTGGTACCAGGGACTGTGGTATTGCTGTGATAGGCTTGACCATGCTTTTGCTGGGAAGAATGTGGGTTTGGGGACTTTGGATTTGGAAAGCCGTGGAATGCTTTAAATGAGGCTCAACGGGATATCCTAGTAGAGAATATGGAAGACTTCGTTGCCGAGAGTAATGTGAACTGCGCAGACCTGGCCCAAGAGGTTTCAGAGAAGAATTTCAGTATGTGGCAGAGAGACTGTTTTTATGGTATGTTGGTGAAGAATGTAGCTGCTTTTTGCCCTTGACTGAAGAGTCTGCCTGAGGCTAAGATAAAGAGATTTATATTAATTGCATTGACAAAGGAAGTCTCAAAAAAGTCCAGCAGAAACGTTATTCTCTGGTTAAGTCTCATGAAGAGCATTTTGAACAAGCGTAGCAAGCCTAGAAAGAAAAACTATAAAAATATATAGTTCAAGGACTAAAGGGACACCAGGAAGTGAAATGGAGCTGAATCCTGTGTTCGAGGATATTAAATAAAATTAAGGGAGTGGGACTTTGGGGCAAGATCCTACCCAGCTAAGTTTAGATTCAGGCATAGTGATGTACGCCTTCAATCCCAGGAGTTAAGCCAAGCAGCTCTCTGAATTCAAGGACAGTCTACTGAGCAAGTTCCAGGAAAGTCAGGCTTAGGCAGAGAGGGAATCAAGAAAGAGAAAGCTGGTGATAGAATAAGGGGGAGGAGGGTAATTCCAGCCCCAGCAAGCAGCAGAACATGGTAGCTTGACCATGTTGCTCTAGCTTTAGAGTGAAAGAGAGAAAGGACTACTGGGACGATTAATGCTGGAGCTAAGAAGTTAGTGGTAAGCCAGCTCCAATTAAAAGAGTTGTATTGGATATGGTGTCTGTTCATTGCAGTAAAACCCTAAGACAGAAATATGAGCAAATGAGTGTTTTGCTGGAAATTTAGTCAAATTGATAGTGAAGATTAGCCATCCCAATAAGGGATATAGAATGCATAGTCCTGGAAAAGCAAACAGCAATTGAATGAGGGGATCTACACAGGCAAGGCTCTTCAGGGACCAAGTCTATTGTGAAGGAAAATAGGAAACCGTTGAAGGGATTTTAGCTTGATGATAACTTGAAAGGATTGGTGAATTGAAATTTGTACTCTAAATATAAATCCCAAGCAAAGATTAAGATGGATCAAAGTAGATAAAATACTCCAGAATTAGTTAGGGGTATTTGTAAATGAAAAAATAGCTAGAAAGGGCATGTTGGACCTTGTGAACATAGTGAAAGTTAGCTGGAAAACGGTAGAACGTACTTCCCAGGGTCTGCCTGAGCATTAGGAAGAGGTAACATGTATTTACAGCCGAGCGGTAGTGGCATTCACTGAATGTTAATGTATTTGAAGCTAGATAGGTGATTGGGAGATCATTAGGTTTAGTACCTCCTGGATTTCTGGTGGCTTCGAGTCATCCAAGCAGCTTCTAAATAGAAGTATGAACCTGCATGAGCCTGGGGACAAGTTCCTTAGGGGAAAGGATTTATATTGGCTCAACATTCCATGTTACAGTCTGTCACTGCTGGGAAGTCACTACAGCAGGAGCCAGAGCTAGCTGATTGCATCACTTGTAAAACAGAAAACCTGGTCCATATATAAGGGAAGATTAAATTCCTGAATACACATGAGACTGACTTTACAATAGCTCAGGGCCTAAGTAGAGGCTAAGTGTGCTCACCTTCCTCAGAGGGCGTTGTGTGCTTGAAGACGAATGACTGACTGCTTCAAGGAAGGAGTGGTGAATACTTGATGTCAAGTGCCACTGTGAGGTCATGTGAGACAGGCCTGGAAAATGTCTACTGCCTTTGGTAACGTGATGGTCATCAGTTACCACAACAAGAACTGTTCTGTTGAGTAATATGGCCGTAAGCTAGACTGCAATGGAATGTGGTAAATGATAAATAAATGGAGTGAATCTAAACTCCGCATAGGATTTGACTTTCAATATACCATTTTTTATAATTTTAAGTTTGTGTGAGTGAGTGTGTATATGTGTGTGTGCGCACACACATGGCTATGGTACTCAGGAACTGCAGTTGTGACCCTTGGAGCTGCAAGCCATATGGCATGGGTGCTGGGAACTGAACTTGTGTCTACAGATGCAGTGAGAGCTTTTCGCTGCTGAGCCAGCCCTTCACCCTGGAATGTATCTCTTTTATCTCTGAGGACTTTGATTTATTTGCTTTGATAAAAGACTTAAGGTGTTCCACACACACACACACACACACACACACACACACACACACACACACACACAGAGTAGGGGGTAAGACATGGTCTTACAATATACCCTGAGCTCAGTAGTATCAAACAGGTAGTCCTTATGCTACTACATTATAAGCACTGAGACAACTGGTATACCTGTCACTTAACTCTTCCATACCCTCCATTTTTCCCTCCCTGTGATAGTTCGTTTCAATTATCAACTTGATACAACCTAGAAAAGGGCCTCACTGAAGGATTATCTACCTTTGGTTAGCCTATGGTCACAGGGTAAGAGACAAGACTGTCTTATGGTAACTGTTGTGGGATGACTCATCCCATCATGGGTAGCACCATTTCCAATCAGGAGGTCCTGAACCATGAAAGGGTGGAAAGATTCAGCAGAACAAAAACATGAAAGTAAAGGATCATGTATTCATACATTCTCCTTCTGCGCTCAACTGTAGTACAAACTCCTGCCACCATGACTTCGCACTATGGATGGGTTTAATTTGGACTTGTGAGGTAAAATGTCTCCTCTGAGTTGCTTGTCAGGATGATACCACAGCCACAGAAAGGAAAGCAGAACACACACACACACACACACACACACACATACACTCTCTCTCTCTCTCTCTCTCTCTCTCTCTCTCTCTCTCTCTCTTCCTTCCATTTGGAAATTTTCCTTTTATTTTTTATAATGTCTATGGTGTATGTATGTGTCTGTTTATGTGTGAAAATATGCATGTAACTATAGCTGCTCATGGAGACCTGGAGACCCAAGACATTAGACCATAGTTTTTGCCACAGGCAGTTGTAAGCAACAAGACATGGGTGCTAAGAAACAAATTCAGGTTCTTTAGAAGAACAGCAAGTACTTTTAATCACTGAGTTTTATCTCCAGTCATCCTTCCTTTGGAGAACTTTGTTTTTCACCCTATGACCCAGGCTGGCCTCAAACTCATGATCTCATGTCTTAGCCTACAGAGTGCAGGATTACAGATATGGACAAACATTCCTACTTCTGGAAGGTAATAATCTTTTGAGATGAGGTTGACTATATGAGAAAAGTTGGATATAAGAATTAGCTGCAAAGACAAACACATTGATCACTAGAGAAAGTAAATATATGAATTTTAAGCCTGATATTGGCAGCTATGTTTCTGTATTTTTAGAATAAGGAACTGAACAAAAGCTAACATTGTTTATGTTACAGCATATGGGTGGCATGTTGATCTGATTTACCCCATAAGTCTCAGGCATTTTAATACTTGGTCCCCACTTGGTGGCTGTTGAAAAAGAATTAGGAGATTAGGGGGAGGTATGTCCCAGGGATAGTCTTCAAAGTTTCAGAGCGTATTCCATTCCCAGTTACATACAGAGGTATGCCTCCTGACTCTTAGTGACAGCTCTAACCAACTGCTGCCATGACTTTTACTGTGTCATCACAGACTCTAACCCTCTGAGATAAATACATTTTCCATATATCATCTGGGTCATGATTACAGTAACACAAAAGTAACCATTACAGGTGATCACTTAACTGGTAAGAGTTTCCATGAGCTCTCCAGTCTCCTGCTAATGCATAGAAGGCTTAGAAGGTATTTGCTGACTGTGGCATAATTTAGAGCTACCTTTAAGCCAACAGTTTCATTCCTAGCCTGCATGCCCAACAAAGCAAACGCATGAAGACTTGTATAAGCAGCTTGATTCTTAACAGCCTCAAATGCGAGTAAATAAAGACAAAATGGAGTATCACCCAGCAACAAAGAAGAGACCACTCCTACAGTAGTTAACATGGACGGATCTCACAGGCATTGTTCCGAGTGAAACAGACTCAAAAGAAACCATGTTTTATAATTTGGCTCATGCAAAATCCAGGAACTGAAAAGAGGATGGTAAGATCAGGATAACAGTTACCTCTCTAGGAGTGATGTGGACTTTCTGGGTCACGTGGCCACTGAAGAAAGTGTTTTGTGTCTTGCCCCGAGTTGTGAATGCATGAGTATACCAGGCTGCACACTTCAACTACACATCTGTAAATTTTACTGCGTATGTTCTGTCCTATGTTTTATTTATTACTAAAAGTATATACTTTTTATTGGGCTCATGAGATGGTTCCTCAGGTACCATTCACTATGCCTGTAGCTCTTGCATCCCCTAATTGAACAACAATGTCCTCCAGGCCCTTCACCTTTTGACTAGAAACCTCCCACTTCTGTCCTTTGCAATCTCTGGTCCTTTCTGTCCCTCAGCTCCCCACTGTGGTCCCCTCTGATCTCCTTTCTGAGGGACCAACTTTATGTATGGGCTTCTCTACATGGACCTCTCCACTTTCTAAGGTCAAAGGTTGAATCCCATCTCTACTTCAAAGCAAGGCTCTTTCCAGTCCTCAGGTTTCAGTCCATGTGCCCTCTCTCCCTGTAACCATTCTTTTCCTTCAACAAGTTTTCTAGAGATACTAAGAGCAACATGCCAACAAAATCATTTTCCGAATTTTCCCCCGACTTGTAGAAAACTTGGTACACCAGATCACCAGTTTGTCGCCAGTTGCAATTGATGGCTCAAGATAAACAAAGGTATTATCTTCTTTAAGTTTGAAATACAGTTTCCACCATGAGCCTTCAATATTCCCCAAGCTCCCAGAAGAGAGAGTATCTGGGGAGGTTTCAGCAGTTGAAGGTGCTGGTAAATTATTAGACCAACTCCTGATTCTTAAAAGATCCATCCTTACATATCTGCTCCCCTAGAACCATCCCAGAACCAACTCATGAACCTGGAAAGCTTTTGTAAGGCAAAGGACAAAGTCAATAGGACAAATCAGCAAACAACAGATGGGGAAAAAAATCTTCACAAGCCCCACATTCTATAGAGGGCTAATATCCAAAATCTATAAAGAACTCAAGAAGCTAACCACCAAAGAAAAGAAATAACCCAATCAAAAAATGGGGTCTAGAACTCAACCAAAAATTTACAACAGAGGAATCTCAAACGGCTGAGAAGCACCTAAAGAAACGTTCAAAACTCCTAAGTGATCAGAGAAATGCAAATCAAAACAATCCTGAGATTCCACCTTACACAAATCAGAATGTAAGCTCTCACTTAAGGCTCTACCTTCATCACAAAGCTTCCTACCGTAATGGTCATGAACTAACCCTCTGAAATTGTAAGTGAGCTTTTCTTTTATAAGTCACCTTAGTCAAAGCCTTCTCTGAAGTATAGCTGATTTTAAAACCCTTTGTTTTAAAAATTAAGAATAAACATAAAGGCCAGGTTCATGCTTAGATACATGCAAGGTGTATATGTGTCTGTGTGTGCGTGTGCGTGTGCGTGTGTGTGTGTGTGTAGAGCATTGCTTACAGAAAGGGACACTGGATTTAGGACCACCACTCTCTGTGCCTTCTACCATTAGTTAAGTGGCATTCAGCAAGTCAGTTATTTGAGGACTTTTGTGGTTATAAAAAGAGGCATCAGTGATTTGGGACAGATAGAAAACTTGTCTTTCAGCACTTTGCCCTTGATTAGCACACTCCCACCGTATGAAGTTCATCCTCAGCAATAACATAGGTACTAGAAGACCAAATACCTCTGGATTTCGCTAGACGAACTAATGGCCCTATCTGGGTCAAGTATGTTGTCTTGAGAACTTCAGACGAGGCCTGGGGAATGTTTGCCAGGTGGCTGATTATTTGAACTAAAACCACATAAACTTGGGCTGTGTGTGACAGCACACAGCCTGTGGAGACTCGGTGTCTGCATGGCAGAGAGGAACAGTACTACATGCTGCACCATTTGGGGTCACACTTCTACAGCTCTATGAAGATAATACTATCTCCTCTACCTTGGGAGTCAGAAAGCTGAGACATTTGCCTGAAGGACGTGTGGAAGCTGAATAGACCCAGGCAGTTTAACTTGAGTCTGTGCTTTCATGAAGCACTTAACCAACACAATATAATAGCTGCCCCAAGTCCTACTCTCCATCCTCTGAGAAGTCAGCTTTTAACTTTGGATTTTTTTTGTCATGTCTCATCCTTGTAACGTAATTTTATATATTGGCTTTAGCAAGATAGATTCCTACTGATTGCCGCAGCAGTACGTGGACAGCTGTAAGTGGGACCTGCAGATACGATCCACAGAGAAAGTAAGTAAGGAGGGAAGAGTTATATAGACCTCCGACGATAAGATGGGAATTTAGTGTACTATGCAGTAGCTACCTTACCCAAAGTGGCTTAGAGCTCAAACTATATAGTAGCCAAGTACTTTTTAAGCTTTCAAATATTTGCATCAGTACATACTAAGTTTCAAATGTACCTAGGAAAGAAATACATTCTAATGAAGGTTTCAAGATGGAAGTGGAGTGTATTAACCAGGGTTCTCTAGAGAAACAGAACTGATAGAATGAATCTATATTTTTTGTATATAATACATGTTTTATATATTATATAATATATTTTAATTATATACATGTATATATATATGTATATATGTGTGTGTGTATATATATATGATATATATATATATGTAAGGAGGCTTACCAGCTGTAGTCTGGATAGTTCAAAATCGGCTGTCTCCTGATGGAAAGTCCAAGACTCTAATAATTACTTGGTCTGAGAGGCTGAATGCCTCTGCTTCTCTTTATTATATGTCAGAATCCTGAAGAAGGTTCCAATACCAGAGTAGGATTGAACCTACCAACCAGAACGGGCAGGCAGGCTAAAAGCAAAAGCTTCTATTTTTCCCTGTCCTTTATATAAACTGCCACCAGAAGGTGTAGCCCAGATTAGGGTGGGTCTTCCCACCTCAAATGATTTTTTTTTTTTTAAAAAGCCTCACCAGTGTGCTCAGGTGCTTAGCCTTTAGTTGACTCCTTGATTCCACGTGTAGTTAAGCTGAAAGCCAAGAATAGTCATCACATAGAGCAAGTTGCCAGGGTTTGCTCCAAATTTGACCAGTTTGATATCCTACTTACCCAACGTGTCCCAGTTTGAAGAAGGAATGAAGTTCTATCGCCTTCATCATAGATGAAGGAAAAAAGGAAAACACAGCAGACTAAGTGGAGGGTCAGATAACGGAAAACGCTGACGTTCTGGTATGAAAAGGCAGGGCTGCTCAGTGGTCAGAAGCACTTCCTGCTCTTGCAGAGGACCCTGGTTTGGTTCACAGCATCCTTATCAAAGAGGCGTGAGCCATTCTAGCTCCAGAATATCCAACGCCCTTTCCTATCAAAGGTTTACTAATTGGGTGGCCACATTCTGTCAAGGATCCCAATATCATATATCATTGAGGTTGTCACTGACAATGGGACAACTCTGAACTAATTCTCTAACTCAATCTTTTGGATTTATGCTATACATTACGTACATGCAGGTTTCCTCTCGGCTTTGTGTTCCAGAACCCTTGAGATTTTATGAATACTAGAGGGTTGTGCATCTACAGATAAGCAGCCCCTACATTAGTCTGACCTTCATTCATAAGAAAACATTGAAACAGGACAATTTATAAAGAAAGGAGGTTAATTTAGCTCACAGTGAAAGAGGCTCCAGTGCCCACCTATGACTATGCCTTCTTTCTGAAGCACTTAGTATATCACACGAAGGGACAGGGACTGTGCCTATGAGTCCCCTGAGCTAGTCCTGTCTTCTTTTTCTTATAGAGCCATCAGAATCCAAATTTTTAAACAATCAAATATGAAACTCCAGAAGAAAAAAATTTTTACATTAGGGAAAAATAAATGCTCAGGCCCTACTTCTGTGCCACATTCTGTCATTGATTGACAGGTGCCAAGAAAAAGATTAGTTTTGCTGGAATGATGTGCTTGGGTTTCATGAAGAAGGGTAGCTTAATGGCACTCAGTGGAACTGTATGGCAAGTTCTGTGTGTGTGTATGTGTGTGTGTGTGTGTGTACAACTTTAAGGACTTGCTTCTTTACTTCCGTGGGTTCCAGGGATAGAACTCAGTATCCAGAAATACATGGCAAGAATGTCTACCCACTGAGTATCTCACTGGTCCCCAAATGCCAAGTTCAGTTTAAAAGGAGATGAAGTGGTGTGTACCTGTGACGAGCCTCTAGTGTGAGAAGGTGCACAAAGTTCCTGTACCTAGAAGCAAAAGCACTGGAAATAAAGCCTGCTGCTTGAAAGTGGATAAAGAAGCAATTAGAAAGCTAGAGCTTCCCAAGTGCTTATCACCAGAAGAAGATAACTGCAAACTGTGGGTGGGGGAGGGATGAAAGTATGATCCATTCGCTTTCATCTGTGGTTTGTTTGTTTGTTTGTTTTATGAAATCAAACAAGCAAGAGTTTACAATAATGTTCCTTCCAATAGAGAGAAGTCTCAAATACAGATTGCCTTCATTTTTCCTTTTGTAAAACTACAGTGCATAATTGAAAAGACCTGGTTCTTTACAGAAAAACCCGCCAGCAATTGGTATTTGTTTTAAGTGTTAATCGTCGGTGTTGGTGTTGTTTATATCCACTGTTGCTCCAGGATAGGATGCGTGGGCTTGTGCTCCCTAACTCTGCATTTGGAAGAATCATGTTTGTAGTTTGGAACTGGCCATGGAGAAGAACTTACTGCAGAGATCATCAAAGGTGGCCTTTTGGGCCTATTTCCTTCTGGAGAGCTGGCTGTAAAACATTACCCTGCATAATGTGTCACTGAGAAGTGAATATGGATTGGGTCCTTTACACAGATGCATGGATTGAAGTCCTAACCCCCTCTACCTCAGAATCTGACTCTATGTGGAATAAGACCCCTTGAAAAGGTACTTAAATTCAAATGATGTCCTCAGGGCAGCTCCTAATAGAGTTTGGATGAGCTGCTGTCCTTTTGAGAGTTGTAGTGGCTATTCCTGGTTGTCAACTTGACTCTATCTGGAATGATCCACAATCCAGAATTGGGAGGATCACCTTTGATCCAGATCTTGAGGCTGGGAGATACAGATCTTCTGACCTGGATCTTGGCAGGGAGATCTTGAGGCATAGCGGCTATGAATCCCAGGAGACTAAGGCAAGGAGATCTCTGAGTTCAAGGTCATCTGGGACAAAGCAAGTCCCAGATCCAGGTGTGATGGTACACACCTTTAATCTGGGTCACACCTTCTGCTGAAGACATATATAAGGACATTGGAAGAAGGGATTCTTCTCTGCCTGCCTGCCTGTCTTGTAGGACTGAGCAACTGCTGGATCCTTGAGCTTCCATTCACAGCTGCTGCTGACCATTGTTGGGGAGTTGGACCACAGACTGTAAGTCATCAACAAACTCCCTTACTATATAGAGACTACCCATAAGTTCTGTGACTCTAGAGAACCCTGACTAATACAAGAGTTGAGCCCTGGACACTAATGTAGAGGAAAGGCTTCAGGATAACCCAGGGCAATGGCCATCTAGTGCCAAGGACAAAGCCTAAACTGAGCCCTACTCTAGTGACATCTTGATGTTAGACTTCTAGATTCTAGAGAGAGGGATACTTTCCAGCTTTCTAATCAGTCAATCTGTGCTACTCTGTCAGGGCAGCCATAGTAGATGTTTATCGTTGGTGTCCCCCGGTGGCCAAATTGCTCCAGAAGTTATCAAAGAAAGGCATTTGATCTATTGAGAGTCTACACCACCACCACCCAACCTAGTTTCATATTGTTAAGACTTACTGTCAGGTACTCTTGGGTGCAAAGCAAAACTTACGTATACCTTTAAGACCAGCTTCCCTAAGAAATAAACAAGATGGTAGAACATTTTCGGCACCTGATGTGGCTTCATTGCTACCTTAGAAGAGCAAGACAGTAAGTTTAAGGTATGTTGACGACAGCTTTCTATGACTTTCTTAGTGGAGTGACATTCCAAATTTCCTTTTGTTTAGGACTTTAAAAAATATTTACGGCAGTTTTGCGGTACGACGGAGGAGTGGGCTCCGCGATCTCGCTGAGCGTCCCCTTGGCCTCGTCATTTCGTCGCTTGTCCGAGCTTCAGCACAGTCTGAGATGGCTGGCGGTGAGGCTGGAAAGGACTCCGGAAAGGCCAAGGCAAAGGCGGTTTCCCGCTCGCAGAGAGCTGGCTTGCAGTTCCCTGTGGGCCGTATTCATCGACACCTGAAATCTACGACAACGAGCCACCGACGTGTGAGCGCGACCGCTGCTGTGTACAGCGCAGCCATCCTGGAGTACCTCACCGCAGAGGTACTCGAGTTGGCAGGAAATGCATCAAAAGACTTGAAGGTAAAGCGTATTACCCCTCGCCACTTGCAACTTGCTGTACGCGGAGATGAAGAACTGGATTCTCTGATCAAGGCTACCATTGCCGGCGGTGGCGTCATCCCACACATCCACAAATCGCTGATCAGGAAGAAAGGACAACAGAGGACTGCCTAAGGATGCCTGGATTCCTTATTATCTCAGGACTCTGAATAGTCTTAACAGCTGTCCAGTGCTGGTGATTCCAGTGGACTGTATCTCTGAGAAAAACACAATTTTGCCTTTTTGTAATTCTATTTGAGCAAGTCAGAGGCTTAATTAGCCTTCCAACCAACCAACTTTCTGCATTCGAATCTTAACCGTATTTAAGTGTTACTGTGGCTTCAAAGAAGCTATTGATTCTGAAGTAGTGGGTTTTGATTGAGTTGACTGTTTTAAAAAAAAAACTGTTTCGATTTTAATTGTGATGCAGAAGTTATAGTAACAAATATTTGGTTTTGTACAGACATTATTTCTACTCTAGTGGATAAGCTCAAAAAAGATCATGTGCCAAACTTAAATATATATATATGAGTGTGTGTGTGTGTAGATTGTCCTGAAGCTGTTTGTATTTTAATGTTAATTCCACTTCCCCAAGAAGGGCTGCCTAGTCATGACTCCAACTGAACCTTCCCATTTTAATTAGTAAAACAAAGGAAAACCAGTGAGTGAGTGGGGCGAGGGAGGTGGAGAGAGGGGAGGTCTAAGAGGTTAGAGATCATGGCAACGTGGAGTTTCCCAAGGACACCCAGGTGGGGCTGGTGTTTAAAAGCTATGAACATTAAGGATTTTATAGGTCTAATATCTCATATAGAAGGGCAGTTTGTATCTTTTCTGTTTGATGCAATCTTGTTGTGTAGAGGGTTTGTGAATTGGGAATTAAACACATAAACCTAAGCTATCGGGCTGTAGAGTTATGTTTGTGTGGGATTTTGTGGTAGAGAAACACCCCAGGACAGAGGTGGAGAACAGGCGGTAGAAAATAGCCAGGGAAGGGAATTGTGCGGACAGGCTTGGGCACGGAGGGTGACAGACTGGGAGCCAGAGGTGCGTGTGGCTCTGAACTAAAACCGGGCCTGAGGAGTGAGACCTCAGGGCTGATAAAGAGATAAGCATTTTATTTCTTAATATTTACTGCAACATTATATATACACATTATATATATATATATATATATATATAATGTCTCAAGTTCTCTCTGGTGACAAGGCTTTCCCTTACCTGTCCAACTATGGCAGAGATAAAGCTCTGAGTTCACAAGTCAGCAAGGCTATGCCAAGGAGAAGCTATTTGCTGACTTGGCGCTCCTTGTTGTCTTTGGCCTGGGAAACAGATTTCATTTGTTCCCATTGTTACAATAATCTCTGGCCAGGAACACGGGTGACCTCAACCATGTCTTGCCTATCTGGGGTGAATAAGGAACGTGTAGGGTTCCTTTGAAAGCTCTGACACTGACAGTCTGATTTTTTTAAAAGTCTGAATTGTGGTATATGACTCAAGCAGAAATCTGGTACATGGTGGGCATTAGTAGTTGACCCTTGTGGATGTGTTAAAACCAGCCTCTAAAGCAATGATCTTATTATATGTGAATTTCAATTTAACTTTTAAAAGTTAAATGAATGAATGAATTAATCAAGCAGTTGAATTTTTGGAAGGAAGTGAATTTACGTTGGAATTTTAAAATTCTCTTTCTGGTAGACTAAAGCAACTACAATAACCGTAACAAAAGCACTTTTAAAAAAGAAAAAAACAGGCACACAGGTGTATATGCAGATAGTGATGAACTTAGAAATATCTGCCCCTCCCACTCCAAAAATGTGTTTGGCATTATTTAAATTATACTATTCTGAATAATATAAAGTGATTCCCACTCTGAAGTTGTAAAGTAAGGAATGTGAAAACCAGAAGGAGGAAAAGAGATACGTTTGCTGATTTGTGGCGCTTAGGGAAGTAATGAATTTCCGAAGCCTCAGCTCTCTTTTTTTCCCAGCAGCCTCCTGGGTGCAGCTCTCAGGATGTCCATTTGCCCTTCTCTATGAATGGGACATGAAGGCTTCATCTGTGCTGTCTGTGCAGCCGAGGAAGAAAGAACCAAGGCAAGGCTGAGATAACTAGTGGTTTCCCATTGTACTTTACGATCTTTGTATTTTCCCTGCATTTCAGACTCCTGCATCCTTTACCCAGCCCTGCCCACGACTTTATAGCAAGTCACTGTAGTCCCTTAACTGACGCCATACACGAATTCTGAAACCCCTGACTCCGCCCTCACTTTTTTCTAAGGTCTGAATGAGATTTTTCCAGACACTATTTTGAGCTTTCCACTTGAATTTTCTGCACATTAGATTTACTGTGTTTAAAAATAAACTCATTACCTTCTCTCAAAACCCCATATAGTTTCCACCTCTTTTAAAAACAGCTGTGTGCCAGACGCATAAAGGGGATTCCTCTGGGCATTGTCAGTCACCCTGTGTCTAATCAGCTGATCCTCTCTGAGGCAGGATCTCACTATGTAGTCCTGGCCCTTCTAGAACCCAGTAAGTGACCAGGCTGGCCTCAAACTCAGAGATCCTCCTGCTTCTGCCCCCCAAGTACTGGGACTAAAGGCCTTTATCAACCTTCCTGGCTCTAACGCCTCCAGGATGTAATCAGAATGTTTCTCAGCTGTGTTGTTCAAGTTTCTTACAGTCTTTTCTTTCTTCCTCTTCTTTTTCTAATAGTTAATCCCTATGAGGAGACAGAATATTTTGTTGCTGTTGGTCCTAAAAAACAGACAGTTCTTAAAGAGATTTGCTTAGATATGTTTAAAAAACAGGAAAGGCTGCTTTGTAAGGTTGCTTTGTGGGTTTTGGTTTCAAAGATATTCTGGGTAGTAAGGACAGAAGAGCTGGTAGAAACTCCTGCCCTGCTGGTTGAGAGACATCTGTTTAACTCTCTCGACTGTAAGGAATAGGGTGCTAACCACAATGTTTACCCATACCCACCTGGCTGACCTAGTTTGCCAAAGAAGAACTTTAACAGAGAAACTGCTTTCCGGTCCATCTCTTCCCCTAGTGATCTATCTGCTGTCTCTATTGCTTTCCCCCCTCAGCAATGGCTGGGGTCAGGGGATAAAAAGCTGCCTTCTTTGCTTAAACAACTGAAAATCAGTATGTAAAGCTGCAGTACAAACTTGGTATGGCTAATAGGATATTTCACAACTTACTCTGCAGCTTTAATTCCTCTTCGCAGCCTTCCTATCCCAGGCTTGAGGTTTATTGCACAAAAGCCAGAGGGAGAATGACTGCACAAAAGAAGCTATGGCAAAGAGGACAGTGATTATCTTAGAGACTTGGCGCTGACTTTCTTGACCCCTGTAGGAAGATAATTGTCTTGCAAACCGGAAGACTGAAAAGGTTTCACCCTCGGCTTTCTGCTTGTATTTAACATATCAAAAGCTAGGGCTGAGCTTTCACACCAACACCCAGCTCACACGAATTCACAAGAGTCACTCCACACTCTAAGCAAATTATAGCTGAAACTTAAGTTTCACACACAAGAATACTTTCATTATTTCAAAGGTATTTTGGACGTATTTTTATCATTTGTTTTAAATATACTATTGGTGGTATGTTGTGGTGTGTGTTTTGCTTTGTTTAAAGCTTTGAGCTTTTCAAAAGGCAGAATTCAATGAAGTAAAAGAAAAGAAGTTAATTCTGCTGCTGGAGGGAAATGGGGAGGGAGAGGGTGGGGCTCCGAGAGAATATCAGGGGGAGAATTGATCAGAGGGTGAGATATCTTACACCGAAGAATAGAATTGTATGTTGATATTAGAAAAAGCTGAAAACGGAAGTGACTGAATTAGGAGGAAAATGTCACCAAGGCACTGTGTGACAGATAGGAATGGATTGGTCACAGTATGTTTGTATTGTGATGAATCATAAGCACAAAGTAGCCACGGTGTGAGACCAAAGTGGCTGGAACGGTCAGCAGTAAACTGATGGTCTAAGCCACGAAATGCTTCCTCCTGACCATGCTATAAGAACAGGAGACACAAACGACGGTCACGAGAACCAGTGCTGGAGCCATCTGGAGGCCAGGTGTTATCTCGGAAAGACTGCAGCAATGGCTCCTGGGCGTGGGACTGAAGGCTGCAGCGATGTTGTTTGAGGAAGATGCATAAATACAAAACAGTCACTGCAGGGCTGCTGTGGAAATGTACTGCATCGCCAGAAAGCACTCCAGTACCCTCCTTACATCCGAACCGACTACCAAGGTTGTGTTTGCAGATGATAGAAGTTCATCCTTTTGTCTCATCCGAACCTAGACGGCAGCAAATACATCAGGCTGAGACTTTCCTAGGCTGCGTTACACTTTTATTTTCCGTTCTTTGCTTCTCCAAGTGGGAGATAGTCACAAAATAGAAGAGAGGGCAGATGGAGACACATCACTGTCACTGTACTTTGAGTACATGAGTAACCGTGTGGTCTGCCTCCTGTGTTTCTCCAGCTCTCTCAGCAGGCCTTCCCTAACCACACAACACACTCATTCACTTTCACTTTAGTGGGTCACAAACCAGCATGTGTGAGACAATAGTAAAATGAAGCCTCACATGTCTATTACCAGTAAGATTTTCCATTCCCGTTAAACTATCTGGCCACCACTTTTCTGGTTTGTTTTAGAGTAATTTTAAAGAAAATCCCATTTGTTAGGCACCACCTTTCATTCTGGGGATTTGGTTTGTTTGTTTATTTACTTTGTGTCTACCTTTTATTACTAAAATTGGAGTTCAACAACAGCAGAATTTTTTTTTTCTTACCATCTAATCATAGCAACAGCATCTTTAAAAGGTCCTGGCATGGACCTAGCTGGAGAGATGGCTTAGCAGTTAAGAGCACTTGCTGGTCTTTCAGAGGACCATTCTCCAATGACTCACAAGGATCTGTAACTGCTGTTACAGGGATTCCAACATCTTCCTCTGTCCTCTAGGCGCTCAGACGACTTCCATACATACATGCAGGCAAACACTCAAACATATAAGATAGATCTTTTAAAGTGTCCTGACACCTAATATATGACTGATAAATTTATTGAGCACGTAAATGTAGAATAAAAAGGGTGACATTTTTAGTCTCTTGCTAATTAGTCACTTGCACATCCAAGGAAACCACAAACAGCACAAACAGGCAACTTAGAGAACTGTCGAAGCCACGTATTTGGTGGAGTTAGCTCTGAAATACGCGAAGAATTTCTGCAATTAATGGCAAAAGAACATGCAACCCCTTCTTCCTCTGGAAAATGCCCACCAGTGGTACTGCTGCCTGGGTTTTAGCAAAGACCTACAAGGAATGATTGCTGCAGTGATTAGGGATAGGAGTTGCTTACAGTACTCATATAGGCAAATCCAAAGACAGAAAGTGGACTCTTGTCTTTGGTGGTGTTGGGATTCTGTAAACCCCACACCTCAGTTACCTGGCAATAGCCAAATATGCTCTTCCCCAGTGACCTGACACTATAAAAGGGGCTGCTTGTCCCCTCCTCTCTCTCTTGCTTCTTTTGTGCTCTTGCAGCCTTGTTCTTGCTCTTTGTCCCTTGTTTCCCTTCCCTTCCCCCCCTTTCTCCATGTGCTCAGGGCCGGCCTCTACTCCTCTGCTCTTCTATTCCCCCCCCTCTCTCTCTTTCTGCCTCTACTGCCCTCTTAACTCCCCCATGACCTGAATGAACTCTATTCTGTACTATACCATCGTGCGGCTGGTCCCTTAGGAAGAAAGGATTCCCAACATGGATCCCCTAGAGGCATCTCCCTCGCCTCCAGGCCTTACCACACCTCCATGGGCCATATCCCCACCACCACCACCCAACACTCTCTCTTCATCTTTTTCCTAACATTGGTGCTGAAACCCGGGACGTCATCTTTTAACAACAGGTGGAGATTTGCTCTTCTCCCTGCCCATTTAGGAGTTTTGCTTCCTGGAAGCAAACCTCAGAACGAGGTTTAAAAGATGGTGTAGAAGCAGACAAGCCAACCAATGGACCTAGATCAAGGCATCTATTGTCTTTGGAGATTTCGGTCATGCTAGTCTGGGTACGACTTAGTACTTACTCTAAGAGGTAGCTATAGTCATCAGAGCAGCCACCATCTTGGCTAAGTTCTACACAGGGCCCGCATAGAGGAGTCAATGGGGAAACAGGATTATTGAAGCCCTATAGCATCCCATGCAAGGTGACAGGCTGTTGATATACCTCATCCCAACTCCAGAGGGACAACTATCTCTTACTCCTATGTCCCAAAAGCTACTGCTATTGGTGGATACCTGCTATGCTTCAGCCATGTGGGGGCTCTTCAGAGAAACGTAAAGGTTAGAATTACTCTAAGACCCCACAAT
This sequence comes from Micromys minutus, assembly GCF_963924665.1. NCBI lineage: Eukaryota > Metazoa > Chordata > Mammalia > Rodentia > Muridae > Micromys > Micromys minutus. The sequence continues at coordinate 26,187,436 of NC_137965.1, read as the reverse complement.
ATCACTTCTGGATATTTATCCAGAAGACTGGGAACAATCTAAGTGTCCCTCTGTTCACTTTGGTAGCATTCAAAATAACCAAGACAGGAAAAGTGATGTCTAATTGAGTGGCAGACAAAATAAAGAGTCAAAGAAAGATTTGACAGATTTAAGGGGAAGTGCAGAGAGGAAAAAAAAAAGACGAGTGCTGTTTTACAAGGAGGGCTTACAGAGACAGGTTGAAGCGAAAATGAGGTAGACACAGGTGAAGACAGAGAATGAGAAAAAACCAGATTTGAACAGATTGCCAAAATTAATTTGAAGCCAATCAGAGCAAAAAGTCAAAGGCCAAGAGAAGCCAGTTTGAATCAGTCAGCTTGGAGAGGAGTTTGAGCCTGAACAACTGAGTTGAATCAGCCAGCCAGAGTTCAGAAAGAACTAGAAAGGGTGAACTTATTCAGCAGTAAGTCTCAGAGGTTGAAAGCATTCAAGTCCTAGATAAGATTGTACAGAGGTTAGATGCTTCCAGGACTAGGTCTAGGACAGCACTCAGAGGTAGCATGAGCCTAAGACAACAATCAAAACAGGAGAATAAAGGCAAAATTTACAGACCTGCTTCTGGTTGGTTATGGTGAAACATCCCTTGTGGCAAATAGTAGAACAGTAGTGAGAATCCTGGAGGAGGGAGAGATCTTACAGCAAGACAGGGAGTCAGGAAGCAAGGAGAGGAGACTCTTGATTTTTTTTTTTAAGCAATGTTTTATGTCAAAAGAATTCTTTTTTTTTAACAACTTTATTTTACAGAACAAAGATAAATGTACAGATTTCAAGCATTTTTTGCGTAAAATTATACAATACATTTTGTCAGTACTTTTTTTCAGATTTTAAAATAATTTTTACATAAAACTATATGAATATATTTTTTAGTCAGTACTTGATCTTTTTAAAGGTTTGACAGTTTGCATCGAAAACCCAATAGTTACAATGAGCACAAAGTACATACAAAACAAAATGTAACATGGAAATAGTCAAAGTTTTCTTGTTGTGTAAAGATTTTTTTGTTTTGTTTTGTTTTCTTTATTTCTTGGACTTCATACAGTCTGTGAGTTGTTTCTGGGGCAGTGCAAGCCTCTGGGGTTAGCATCCCAATATCAGTGACTGCATATTATGTCTGTTCTTTTGTGACTGGGTTATCTCACTCAGGATGATATTCTCTAGATGCAGCCATTTTCTTAAGAATTTGGTCAAGTCATTGTTTCTGGTGGCTGAGTAGTATTCCATTGTGTAAATGTACCACAATTTTTGTATCCATTCATCTTCTGAAGGGCATCTGGGTTCCTTCCAGCTTCTGGCTATTATGAATAGAGCTGCTATGAACATTGTGGTGCATATATCTTTGTTGTGTACTAAGGTGTCTCTGGGGTATGTGCCCAGAAGTGGAATAGCTGGGTCTACAGGTAGTATTATGTCCAATTTTCTGAGGTATCGCCAGACTGATTTCCAGAGTGGTTGTATTAGTTTGCAACCCCACCAACAGTGGAGAAGTGTTCCTCTTTCTCGGCAACCTCGCCAGCATCTGTTGTCATCTGAGTTTTGGATCTTGGCCAATCTGACTGGTGTGAGGTGGAATCTCAGGGTTGTTTTGATTTGGATTTCCCTGGTGGCTAAGGATGTCGAGCACTTCCTTAGATGTGTCTCAGCCATTCGATATTCCTCAAATGAGAACATTTTGTTTAGCTCTGTACCCCATTTTTTAATAGGGTTATTTGATTCTCTGGTGTCTAGCTTTTTGAGTTCTTTGTATATCTTAGATATTAGGCCTCTATCTGATGTAGAGTAGGTAAAGATCTTTTCCCATTCTGTTGGTTGCCGTTTTGTTTTCTTTTTTTTTTTTTTTTTTTTTTTTTTTTGAAGGCCACCGACTTTATTAATTTAAAAATCTTTTATAAGACAGTGACTGTTTTTGCCAAAAAAGGAGCCAAAGGGCATCCAACAGATAGTGAAGGAGAAGGGGACCAGGAATCCATTGAGGAAAGCTGGTAACTGTTGCCATGGAACTGCAGGGAGAGGTGGAAGGGGAAGACATGCAAGGTCAAGAATTCCAGAAAAGTTGAAATGCTGAGGGGAGAGAACTCCCAAAAGACCCTGGAGTACACAGGAGGTGAGGGTGACAACAGTAATCCTTTCCTTCATGGAGGACAGGGAGGAGCCCCGCCCTGCTGCAGACTCTGGAGACTCTGTGCTGTGGCTGGGGGGCTGAGGGGTCCCCAGAGAACATTACAAGAAGGCATCACACCATTCTCGAAGGCACCCAAAGCAGTCCCGGGACTGCTTGGCATTGGCACCACATGTGTCTTTTAGCCATTCTCGAAAAAGGTCTTCATCTTTCTTTAGCACCAGAAACTGGCCAAGGACCACATAAGCCTTGTCAAAGCCCCTTTCTTCCAGCTTCTTGCCCAGGACTTCACCAATCCCGGCCAGGCTCCCCACTGGCTTTTCCCCCATGGGCTCAGCCACGAAGTCTCGGTGCTTTTGGGACGTTGTCATCTTGATCAGACTTAACCCGCAGCTCTGGCTCTGGTAACGGCTTCTCGCGCCACTCGGCCGCTCCCGCCGATACCTCAAGCTACTAGAACGTTCTTCGACTTCCCGCCGTTTTGTTTTCTTGACAATGTCCTTAGCCTTACAAAAACTTTGCAATCTCATTAAGTCCCATTTGTTAATCTTTGACCTTAGAGCTTGAGCCATTAGTGTTTTGTTCAGAAAATTTTCTCCTGTGCCTATGTGTTCTAAGGTTTTCCCTACTTTCTCATCTAATAGTTTCAGTGTATCTGGTTTAATGTGAAGATCTTTGATCCACTTACACTTGAGCTTTGTACAAGGAGATAAGAAAGGGTCTACTTTCATTCTTTTGCATGCTGAGTGCCAGTTGGACCAGCACCATTTGTTGAATAGGCTCTCCTTTTTCCATTGAATGTTTACAGCTCCTTTGTCAAAAATCAGGTGACCATATACATGAGGGCTCACTTCTGGATCTTCTATTCTATTCCATTGATCCACATGCCTATTTCTGTACCAGTACCATGCAGTTTTCAGCACAATTGCCTTGTAATATAGCTTGAGGTCAGGGATAGTGATTCCCGCAGATGTTTTCTTGTTGTTGAGGATGGATTTCGATATTCTAGGTCTTTTGTTGTTCCATATGAAATTGCACATTGATCTTTCCAATTCCATGAAGAACTGGGTTGGAATTTTGATGGGGATTGCATTGAATCTGTAGATTGCTATTGGTAGGATGGCCGTTTTTAAGATGTTGATCTTTCCAATCCATGAGCATGGGAGATCTTTCCATTTTCTGAGATCCTCCTCAATTTCCATCTTTAGAGGTTTGAAGTTCTTGTCATACAGGTCCTTCACTTGCTTAGTTAGAGTCACACCAAGGTATTTCATAGTTTTTGTGACGATTGTGAAGGGTACCTTTTCTCTAATTTCTTTCTCCACATGTTTGTCCTTTGAGTATAGGAAGGCTACTGATTTGTTTGAGTTAATTTTGTATCCAGCCACTTTGCTGAACTTGTTTGTTAGCTGTAGGAGTTCTCTGGTGGAATTTTTGGGGTCACTTAAGTACACTATCATGTCATCGGCAAAGAGTGATGTTTTTATCTCTTCCTTTCCAATTTGTATCCCCTTGATCTCCTTTTGCTGTCTAATTGCTCCAGCCAGGACTTCCAGTACTATGTTGAATAGGTAGGGGGAGAGTGGGCAGCCTTGTCGAGTCCCTGATTTTAGTGGGATTGCTTCAAGTTTCCCACCATTAAGTTTGATGTTGGCTGTTGGTTTGCTGTATATTGCTGTCAAAAGAATTCTTATAGCTGGAGTAGCTCCCAAGTAAGGTCTCCTCCAGTATGTTAAGAGCGATATAAAATACACAGAAGGCTCTGTCACACAGGATGGCGTATGAAGCACCTGGGAAAGAGATGCTTTCTACACTTTGTAATTACTCGACCTAGGAGGAATGTGAAGCTATCCCAGAGGGTTGTAAGGAATTTCATTGAGTGAACTAAACATTGAGCATCTCTCTATCTTACCCCTGTTCATTTGTGCTTCCTTTTCCTTCTCTATATCAAGCTGATGCCTTGTCCTATGTTGAGGACGCACAGCTTCAGTGGACAGTAAAAGCAGTTCTGGTACACTGGAATGTCACAACTCAGCCTCTGATCCAAAAGTTGTCATTGAATGTCAGCTATTCCTTAGATCTCACAGAAAGAGACAGGACTCAGACTGTCAGGAGAGACCTAATTCAGATATGCTACTTTTTGTCTCAAATCTATACCTTTAAGTTATCTAATACACTCATAAAGCACAATGGTGGCAATATATCCTCACCCACGTCCTTTCTGTGTTTGGCTTCTCCCTATATGTGATTCTGAATTCTTGGAAATTCCTCTTCTCTTAGTTAGCGTTTTATTGCTGTGAACAGGCACTATGATTAATGCAAGTTTTATAAAGGACAACATTTAATTGGGGCAGGTTTACAGTTCAGAGGTTCAGTCCATTATCATCAAGGCAGGGAGCATGGCAGCATACAGGCAGGCATGGTGCAGGAGGAGCTGAGAGTTCTACATCTTCATCTGAAGGAAGCCAGGAACAGACTGGGCATCCTCAGGCAGCTAGCTTGGAGGAGGGTCTCCAAGCCCATCCCCACAGTGACACACTTTCTCCTACGAGGCCACACTTTCTGATATTGCCACTACCTTGGCTGAGCATATGCAAACATTCACACCTCTCTTATCATCTTGCTTCTTTGAGCAAAGAATTTTTTCATCACCATTAGGAAGAACACATTTAATGAAGATTAACAAATTTTGCCAATATGGATGATATTAAAATGATTTCTGTCCATTGAAGATATAGTTAAAAGAGCAGAAAGTAATGTATCAGAAAAGTCATTTAAAAATGAAGCACACTTTCAAGAAGCCTTATAAGTTAGCCATGGTAGGCCATAACAGAAACATTGACAAGACTAAGGAGAGACCTCATAAAACATCGATTGGTCAATCCACATATGGAAGTCAATAGCATTAGTCAACAAGGAAAGCTAAAACTATAAGGGGTTAACATTACTCAGCAATTAAAAAGGTTAAGTGGGTCGGTAAGTATTGACTAGAGGAGCACATGAATCTCTGAGTTAGAGGCCACCCTGGTCTATATACAGTGAGTTACAGGGGTCCACATTAGCCAGAGCTATACAGCGAGACCCTGTCTTAGAAAAATAAAAAATAATGGTGTGTGGGTGGGGTGGTGGGTATGGGTTATGGAATTTATTGGAATGACAAATAGGCATCAAGCTAGGGCTCAGAATATCGCTTCTGCAAGAATTGAGGCTTAAGAGGATGGCCTTTCCGGGCATCAGTGGGAGGAGAAGCCCTTTAGTCTGTCAAGGCTTGAAGCTCCAGTATAGAGGAATGTCAGGGAGGGGAGGTGGGAGGAGGTGGGTGGGGGAGCACCTCACAGAAGCAGGGGGAGGAGAGGTGGGGTAGGTGGTTTCTGGAGAGAAAACCCGGGAAAGGGGATAACATTTGAAATGTAAATTTTAAAATATTCAGTTAAGAAAGAATTGAGGCTTAACAGTTATTGGAACTGGTTCTCTAGCATTTCATCAATGGCAGATGTAGGAGTTAGTTTGTGAATGAATTCACAGAGCACTGACGGTTGGGAAAATGCCGTTAGAGAAAAGAAAGCAGCTTGAGATAAAATCATGAAACATAGCAGTTATTTAACAGGAACAGATGTTTTCAGTATTAAAATCTTGGATGTTGCTCACTGGGAAGAAGACTATAGGAATGTAGCTTTATGTTTACAAAAATGTTTAGTGGGTGGCTTCATTTGGAAACAATATGGGGTCCTAGAACATTCTGTATTTATAGTGTGATGTGAATTGTCTTATGAGTTTTTATTGCCATTTGGAAAGCTCTATGAACAAATACAAATTCTGATAAATGGATTATGACGAATAGGGAGGATGTCACCAAACATGTCTGGGAACTGCAGAAAAAAAAATGTGCGGTGGTAATCAGGAAGCCAGTGACCATCCCATATGGGTTGTTGTAGAGAATTTTTAGTAAGTTTGGTCTTTGATAAGAAAACATAAATCAGATTAGGTCATTTACATGTTTTGCTTTTTGAGACAAAGTAGCCCTGCCTGGCCTCTAACTCACCATATTCTTGCTTCAGCCTCCTGAATACCAACATCTCAGATACACACCCAGCAATCCTGGCTTAGATTTCCTTCATTCTTAGGTTCAGAATATCTTTTAGGTATCAAGACAATACAATGTTTTTTATTAAAACTGCTCCTCAAGGAAGTTTTTTGTGAGTAGGGCAGCAGTGAGGGAGAAAAGGATAGGAGAAAGGAATTAGTGTTGTGTGAGAAGACGCCCAAAATTCTGTGTGTTACGTGTGAAACTGCGAAGCATACAAAACCCATGACATTATCAGTGCCTCAAGCCTTGTCTCTCCCATGATTCAGAATTAAGATCTTTATAAAAGAGTCCTTACAGTCTAGACCACATTCTCAAGAGAGATTTGCCAACATCCTTCTTGGACACTGTCCAGTGTCTTCTCCCCAGCCCTTTTCTCATGTGTCCATCGGTTTTCCTCAGTCTTCTGTTTCTACACCTCTGGCTCTTACAACCTTCTCCATTTTTATGATATTCCCTGGGCCTTGGAGTGAGTGGTATAGGTGTCCTGTTTAGGGCTGTGCACTCAGGAATCATCCATTCTGGGCATTTTGACCAACTACAAGTTTATTAACCATATGTTTATTAGTCATAGCCCACTACAAAAAAGCTTCTATTATAAGAACATAAATATAAAATGTGTAGAAGGAAGCTATAAGTACATATTAAATAGTATAAAATTTTACATAAGATGTTATATAAACATTAAATAACAAATAAACATAATAAATACATACTACTTAGCTTATTATTAATAAAAGATTCTGCTCTAGGGCCTGTGACATCCCTAACCATACCTTTTTGTCCAGATTTGCAGTATCAGGTTTGTGTTTCTTCCCATGGAGGATACCTCAAATTCAATAAGAAAGTGGCTGTTTACTGTCTTAATTAGGGTTACTATTTATAGTGCTTTGACTATGGTTGGCCCTCAGAAAGTAGCAATATTAGAAGGTGTGGCTTGTGGGAGTAGGTGTGGACTTGTTGGAGAAAGTGTGTCACTGTGAGAGTGGGCTTTGAGGTCCTATGCTCAAGCTCCTCCCATTGCAGAAGACACTTTCCCTGGCTGCCTGCAGAAGACAGTCCCTCCTGTGGCCTGTGGATCAAGATGTAGAACACCTCTCCTCTAGCACAGTGTCTGCCTGCACACTGCAGTTCCTCTTGCCATGCTGATAACAGGTTGAACCTTTGAACCTGTAAGCCAGCCCCAATTAAATGCTGTCCTGTATAAGATTAGAAGATTTGCCTTGGTCAGGGTGTCTGCTCACAGGAGTAAAACCCTAAGATAGTAATGTTATCTCCTCACAGTAATAAACTCAAACGAAGACAGAAGAGGGGAGTATTGGTGTGATAGGCCTGACCATGCCTTTTTTTTTTTTTTTTTTTTTTTTTTTTTTTTTTTTAAGCGATGTGGATTTGGGGACTTTGGAAACCAGTGGAATGATTTATGTGGAGTTTCATGGGCCATCCCAGTAGGAACATGGAAAACAATGGTGTTGAGGGTAATTTGAACTGTGGGGAACCTGACTCAAGAGGTTTCAGAAAAGAATTTTAGTATGTGGCTTAGAGATTGTCCTTGTTATATTTCGGGGAAGAATGTGGTTGATTTTTGTCCTAGTCCAAAGAGTCTGCTTGTGGCTAAAATAAAGAAATTTGGATTAATTATTTTGACTAGGTGTAGTGGCTATTCCTGTTGTCAGCTTGACTATATCTGGAATGATCCACAATCCAGAATTGGAAGGCTCACCTGTGATCCAGATCTTGAGGCCGGGAGATACAAGTTTCTGACCTGGATCTTGGCAGGGAGATCTTGAGGCATAGCGGCTATGAATCCCAGGAGACTAAGGCAAGGAGATCTCTGAGTTCAAGGTCATCTGGGACAAAGCAAGTCCCAGATCCAGGTGTGATGGTACACACCTTTAATCTGGGCCACACCTTCTGCTGGAGACCTATATAAGGACATTGGAAGAGGGAAGACTCTTCTCTGCCTGCCTGTCTTGTAGGATCCGGATCCTTGGGCTTCCATTCACAGCTGCTGTTGACCATTGTTGGGGAGTTGGACCACAGACTGTAAGTCATCAACAAACTCCCTTACTATATAGAGACTACCCATAAGTTCTGTGACTCATGTGAACCATGACTAATATACAAATGGAGTCTCAAAAAAAAAAAAAAAATAGAGAGACTTTATCTTCTCATGAAAAGCATTTTGGTCAAGCATAGCAAACTTAGAAAAGAAAAATATAAAATGTATGGTTCAATTATTAAAGGGACATCAGAGAGTGGAATGAAGCTAAATCCTGTATTAAAGAATATTAAATGTAACTAAGGGAGTGGTGACCTGGGGCAAGATTCCACCCAGATGAAGTTATTGTTTGTGTTTTTCAGTAGAACAAGGGATCATGTCAGACATTATTATGATTTTTTTTTAATTTGGGCGTTTAATCTGAAATGAACTACAGTCTAGAGATAGAGGGCACACTTGCAATACAGATATTGAATCTGGAAGGCACAATTTTTGATCCAGATCTTAAGACATAGTTCTTAGGGGACAGAGGAAAGCAGATTTCTAAGTTCAAGGCCAGCCTGGTACAGAGCAAGTTCCAAGTAGAGAAAAGCTTAGGTCCAGGCATGATGGTAGATACATATTAAATCCCACAACTCAGAAGACAGGCATGTAGACCTCTGGATTCAAAATCAGTGGATAGGCAGTGAAGGATGTAATAGAACAAGTGTGCTATGCTCCAGCCCCATCAAGCAGCAGAACTCAGCACTTCCAGCCATGTGGCTCAAGCTTAGAGTTAAGAATAGAAGGGGTTACTGGGACAATTGATGCTGGTTATCAGGAGATAAAAAAAAATTAGCAGTAATTAAGAAGAGACCAGCATCACTGAGGCGAATTCTTCTGGGAAGTGTTTTCTGAGAGCACAAAGAAGCTGTGTTCCAGAGATAGCTAAGGCTATTCCCCATACTACAGCTGTACTTGGTAATGTGTACTATAGGCTGTGAAGGCATGAAGGGATGATGCAGAGGGAGAACAGCTGAGGCTTGGCACTGTGAGAGGCCAATGAGGTGAAGGTGCAACCTCAATTGAAGCCAAGATTGAAGGGTCAAGCAAAGAAGTTAAGGTTTGAAACCATGGAGGGAAACTATGGGAGGATATAGTTGCACAGTGGAAGACTCCATAAATTGGAGATGCCAGAACTATGGGATGATCACCAAGAACAGCAGCAGCAGTGGAGTGGAGTCAACCTGAGCTTAGAGCGATGCATAGGGCAGAGCTAGAGAAGTGACCCAAGCCCCTTGGAGGAGCCTAGATCGTCCAGACATTGGAATAAGAAGCTGGGAAGTTGAAGTTAACTTGGAGACCCCAAGATCTTAAAGATGTTAGAGACATGGGATCTGCTGAGGAAAACTGCTAACAGGGTGTGGAACCAGCCCAAGAGAAAGAAGTTTAGTGCAGTCAATAAGGACAAAAGGAGACCTGAAGAACGCTTTGACATCTGACATGGAGATATAGAGTTCAGAGTTTGCCCAGCCCATTTTCTGTCTTATTTTGGTCCAGTACTTCCTCACCATGATGTTTTGGAAAGTTAATGTATATCCTGTGATATTGGAATATGTGATCTTTTTTTAAATTTTGATTTTATAGGGAATATCAGTTAAAAGTCTGTATGAATATCAGGAAAGACTTTGAACTTTGGACATTTAAACATTGCCGAAGCCGTCACAGACTACAAGGACTTTTGCAGTTGGACTAAATATATTTTGCATTGTGCTACGTTTAGGTATGACTCCCATAGACCCGTATGTTTGAAGAAGCCTATGGGGGCCAGGGAGTGGAATGCGATGGTTTGAATATCCTTGGCTCACGGGAAGTGGCACTATTAGGAGGTGTGTCACTCACTGAGGGCAGGTTTTAAGGCCTTTCTGCCTTTCTCTGTCAGCCCGCTGCTTCCATAGTCAGATGTGAGCCGTCACCTTTTTCTAGCTCCCAAGCTGCTGTTTCATTATCCTGGGCTCTAATCTTCTAAAACCGTAAGCCTAATTAAATGTGTTCTTTTATAGGTTGTCTTGGCCAGAGTGTTTTGTCATAGCAATTAAAATTTACTAAGACACCTGCTATAGTGCTTTCCCACTATACTACATGTATTCGCTGTTCCCTTTTTTTTAAAGACCCCACTCAACGACCAAATACCTCTCATGTCTTCTTTTTCACTGTCTGGCTCTACATACAACTCCTAAACACAAAAATATATGCATTTTTTTATCTGTGCTTAGGTTACCTTCATAGTGTAATATTCTCCAAGTCACCTGAAGTCCTTGTTCTTATTCAGTGACAAATAGAATTCTATCATATAAATTAATAGAATATTTCTCATTGTCTAGTCATCAGCTGATGGACATTTAGACTGATTTGATTCCTTAGCTATTATGACTAGAGCAGGGACACATGGATATGCAAGTTTCTCTGTAGTAGGTATTGAATCCTAGAAGAAGCATAGCTGGGTGATCTTGATAGTTTTATCTTGGATTTTTTGAGAAATCTTCAGAATGATTTCCATGGTGGCTGCTCCTACCAACAGCAAATAGAGTTCCCTCTCATAAATTATGCTAGCTTCTCTCAGCTTTGATAGAAGTATCTCCCCAATAATAACAGTTTTCTCATTTAAAAATCCTCATTTAGTTCCCAAGTTGATTTTTAAATAGCTATTTATATTCATTTTTATGTGGAGACTGTTTTAAATAAAAACAACTGAATATAAGGGGAAGAATGATTGCTCCTACAGCATGGCACACATCCTTTGCCAGAGGGCCCACGTCAAGTTCCCAGCACCCACTTTGGGGGGTTCATTTTCCAGTAACCACAGCTCCAAGGAATATGGCACTTTAGCTGGCCTCTGTGCCTCCACCCACCCCCACACACATACATGATATATATTTACCCACACACCCATATAAATTTCTTTTAAATAGCAACAGTGATGGTCAGCATTCCTCTGACATTTTCTGATGGCTGTTAATCAGTACTCTTTGTTTGAAGGTGTTTGTTTCTTAAAAGTCACCTTGGAAAAAAAATCTCAACATATCTCACACAAGGCATATTCCATCTCCTTTTCTCTTTAAGCACGTGACCAAACCGTTTAAAAAGTGATCTCACTTTATATACAGTTTATCTCTAAAGATGTCTTTCTTTAAAGTCACTGGGTTAGAGGACAGATGGCCTCATATGCTCACTGACAAGACAACAGTAAATATTTGTTTATAAACAGATGAATAAGTGAATGGATGGATGGACAGATGGACAGATGGATGGAGGGACAGACAGACGAGTAAACACCAGTCACTGTTTAGAATCATTAAAAGACTAGGGATGGCAGCTCCATGACAGATTCGGTGGCGCACGCGTCTCCCACCCCACACCACAACGATGCCCAGGAAGAAACGTGGTTGGAGCAGCAGAGGCCAAGCGCCGCTCCACGAGGCTGTTGGCCAAGCCCACCCCTGCCAATATAGACGCCGAAAAAGGCCGCGGGAAAGGATAAAGCATCAGACAAAAAAGTGCAGATAAAAGGGAAGAGGGGAGCGAAGGGCAAACAGGCTGAAGTGGCTGACCAGCAAACTACAGATCTGCCTGCAGAAAATGGAGAGACGGAAAACCGGAGTCCAGCCTCTGAAGAAGAGAAAGAAACCAAGTCCGACTAAGCATCTGTCACGTCAGTCAGTGGTCCCTGCCTCCCTTCTTGTACAATCCAGAGGAGTTTTTTTTATCAACTATTTTGTAAATGTGAGTTTTTTAGTAGCTCTAGAAACATTTTTAAAAGGCGAAGGAATCCCACCTCATCCAATTTTTAAGTGTAAATGGCTTTTTAAGAGGTTAAATCATTTTCTAGTTGTTTGTACAACCAAAAACTAGCAGGATACTGAATCAGGAGAGGCTGTGACTATCTCAGGGGTCACCATAGCATTCCGTAGAGAGGCCTAGTGTTATATCCTACAGTATAAAGCATACTAAATAATAGTTTGGGGTCTCAGTCATGTATTTGTATCTGGAATATTATCAGTTATATCTGGTCCCGTGTTTCTAGCAGAACCATTTTGTAAGAAAGCCAGTCTTCGGCCCTTGCCCTGTCAGAAATATGATGTCTCTGATCCTGTTAGTCCATTTTCCTAACATTAGTAACAATGTGCTGTGAAAGATGAAAATTTTGAGTATGTTTGGTCTGTGGCATGAAATTGTGAGTCAGTACTGAGGATTATGAGCATTTGGTTGTTATGTGAGGTCTTAGGGAAACTTGGCATGTTTGAGGCTGGAACATTGGTGGAATAAGTTCAAAGAAAAACAATGTGTAGCTCTTTATTTGTGTACATGAACACGTTGTGATTGGGTTTGGTGTGCCTGTAATAAGAATTGGAATATCTGTGACGCTGCTCCTCCACCAATAAAATCTCAGTTGTGAAAGAGAAAAGGCTAGGGATAAGGTTGCAGTTCAATAGTAGAACAATTGCCTTGCTTTCAACCTCCCACCACACACACACATACACACACATACACACACACACACAGAGAGAGAGAGAGAGAGAGAGAGAGAGAGAGAAAAGAAAGGAAGAAGAGTTCTCAAGTGTCTTATTTATGTCCCTAGAGCACATCAACAGTTATTTATTTTAAAAAGCCATCTTAAAATTGTTCTATGGTTTTCTTTTCTTCTAAGTGATGTCAGTAAATAGAACATTGTGGGAAATTCTGCATAAATTTTTCAATAATCACGCTGCTGTTGGAAGTTTTAACTGATTCTGAGACTAAGGATCACATTAATTCATCTCTATAAGAAACTGTGGGGAGAAATGACAGACTTGAAGAAAGACTGGAAAGCATGGTACTAACATATCCAAGAAATCTTATCCCATGCTTACAAGAGCAAGGAAACTCAGTAATGAACTCAGCAGGGCTACGTGCATTACAGCCAAGATGTCTGCAGAAGGGAGTACTACAGAGACATAAATGGAGTGTTTCAAGATTTGGCAGTAAGGTAAGGAAGGTGCTGAACCAAGGGTCTAAACTGTACATGAAGTAGTTCACCTTCCTCCAGCCTCTCTTTATCCCTAACTAGCACTACAGGCTAACTCTGTGGATTTTAACCAGTTAAATGGCTCTGGAGTTGAGGACACTAGGCCATCAGAATGTTGTGAAATAGGTTAAGTTCAGATTCCAAAGGTGGTGTCCCTTAGCTCATTTACTTTTTCCCACATGCCAGTGGTCAGCATGCACCCTGCTAAACAAAAGACCAAGTTATTTTTCCCTTTTGGGTCTTCTAGCTGAAAAGTCTGAAGGGGACATTTCTGGCTTCTTTGGAGACTCGGTTGTGCATGTGACTTTTTTCCAGAAACTGTCTTATGAGAGGATGTTTTGATGAGGCAGACACCTGGGAGGATGTTTTGCTTATATCACACACATGGTGTGTTTTTTGGTTTTTTTTGGGGGGGGGGTGCTGCCTGGAAAAATGGCATGTGAAATTTTGCTGGAGTAGATGACTGAGAGAACATGTGCTATTTAAAAAGGATATGACCCAACAGACATTGGACAATACTATGTGGTATTGGTACATGTTACCATTCTTTGCTGGTCACCGTTGGGTTTCGCTGATACTGTTCTTAGCGGAGGATGCTGTATGGCATTTGTTCGCCTTGCTATTCTTTGCTGGTCATTCATTGTGTGTCACGACTTCATAGAAAAAAAATGCACCAGAGAATTTCTGGTGGTGGTCCAACAGCTTCTTGCCACTTCCATCATTGTCTCAGATTGATTGGTAGAGTCTTGGAGCTTCTTCTGGGTCAAACTGCTGTTGCTGAACTGAGCTATGGCTGCTGATCCATGTAAACTAAACTGCTGATATCCTGACAATGCAGATTATATCTGCTCCAAAAAATTATTTCTAAACAGGTCCACATCTTCCTTTGCCCTATTAACCTTATATTTCTATTCTCTCTGGTGGGTGGTGGGCTAGAAGAGAGGTTAAAACATTTAAGTACCCTTACTAAAAGCAGGTTTTTAAAAATAGAAGCCTACAGGCTATGAGAGAGGTTAAATTTAGATTTCAAAGGTAGAGTCCCTTAGCTTGTTTGTCCTTTGTCCAAAATGCCAGTGGTCAGCATGTACCCCGCTAAACAGAGGACAAAGTTATTTTTTCCCATGGAAAAATAAGTAGCGTTTGAATCGTTCAGCCAAAAAGTCTTCTTACTTGGACAATCTAGAATGGAATTAGCTAATCAATTTTATACCACTTTAAGCTGAAAATAAATGATTAGCCACACCTTCCCAGAAACTTGAAAAATGACCCTTTCATATGAGTGACACAGGTTTAATCAACCTAAGACAGGAAAAAGAGCCCAGAGGCTGTAGGGAAAATGCAAAGAAAAAAAAACACCCCTTAAAATCAATAATTAATTTCCTTAGGATATCAAAGGAGTTGTTTCATTATTGAAATGAAACAGTGCTACCTTGTGGGAATAATAAATTTATTTTCTAAAATAATAATTTCAAAACCCTTCTACTGAAAATGACCCCATTAAAAATAATGACAAATAAAAGTTACAAAAAAGTAAACAACAACAAACAAAAGGGAAATAGCAAAGAAAAAGGAAACAGCAACAAAACAAATGAAGTCTGGCCTCTCACAAATAGGATTTTAAAACCCTAGCCAATAGGAGTAGGAAACTGCGGAAGACAAAGTTTAAAGGTCATTTCCCAGAATGAAGAAACACAAGTTTCCATGTTTAAAGTGTGTACCATGTTTCCACAGAACAAGAAAGCACACTGCTGTGAAATTTCAAAATGCCAGAAATAAGGAGAAAAATTTTAAACTACTAAGAGGTCTTTTCTTTTTTAAATGTTTTTTTTTAAGTTTTTAATTTTGTAGTTCTTTTTTAAATTAGTTTTTTTTAAACATTTTTTAGTCTCATACATGAGTAGTATGGTTATATTGGTTATATATATATATATATATATATTTCTCCTCCTCTTCCAATTCCTCCCATGTACCTCAACTCCCTTTCAAATTCGTGATCTTTCTATGTATGAATATATGACCTCATTAAGGTTCAGCTGCCTTGGGCTTCAAGGTAGCCAATCCATCTGCTGACCCACAGCTACTGCCACCCAAGAACTACCACGGAACTTTCAGTCTCCCACAATCACGGTCATCCCATCAGACATGAGTCTGTATACCTGAGGACCACTGGCTATCTCTCACGGGATTCTTGACCAAACACTCAGCTTCCCAACATTTGCCACTTCCAACCTTGGGCTGACCAGTGCGTACTCAGTGTAGACCAGCTTGTGCTTTTAGGCTCTGCTACTGTTTGCATGTCTGAACAGTTTCCAAGGGTCAGTGTACCCCTTGCTGACCCACTTTGCTGTCTCCAACATGGGTCACATATGTGGTCACTAAGCAAGTCCCAAACACTGGAAAGTTAAGATAACATCCTTCGTTTTATCTGACCCCATGGAATAAAACTGGATATCAACAGCAATAGAAACTCCAGAAAGTACACAAGCTCCCAGAAACTAAGCAACACACAATAATTGGGTCAAGGAAGAAATCAAGAAGGAAATTTAAATTTTCATTTAATCAAATGAAAATAAAAACACAATATGCACAAATCCGTGGGACACAATCCAGACATCCTAAGTTTGTAGCACTAAATGACCGCATAAAGAATGTGGGGCCAGAGGGATGGATGAGGAATTAAGAGTTGCTGTTGTTCTTGTCCTGGATTCTGTTTCAGTTCCCAGTACCCACATGGTGGTTCACAACCACTCAAACTCCAGTTCCAGGAGATCCAATGATCTCTTCTGACTTTCTTGGGCACTGCACACACACACACAGTGCACCTAAAATATGCTGGGCAAATATTCATATGCTTAAAATAGAACAAATATATTTAGACATTTTTAAAAATAATTTTGATGAGCTGGAGAGATATCAGTGTTTAAGAGCACATACAAAGACACATGGCCATATATATATATATATATATATATATATATATATATATATATACATATATGTATATATACATGCAAACCCATGCACACACACACACATGCACACAGACACATGGCCATATATATACATGCAAACCCATGCATACACACACAGACACATAGCCATATATACATATATATATATATATATATATATATATATATATATATATGCAAACCCATGCATACACACACAGACACATAGCCATATATACATATATATATATATATGCAAACCCATGCATACACACACAGACACATAGCCATATATACACACATATATATATATATGCAAACCCATGCATACACACACAGACACATAGCCATATATACATATATATATATATATGCAAACCCATGCATACACACACAGACACATAGCCATATATACATATATATATATATGCAAACCCATGCATACACACACAGACACATAGCCATATATACATATATATATATGCAAACCCATGCATACACACACAGACACATAGCCATATATAAATATATATATATATATATATATATATATATATATATATATATATATATATATATATGCAAACCCATGCATACACACACACATGCACACACACAGACACATGGCCATATATATACATGCAAACCCATGCATACACACACACATGCACACACACAGACACATGGCCATATATATACATGCAAACCCATGCATACACACACACATGCACACACACATGCATATACATCTGTACACATGCTCATAAGCACACCAGCATACATACAAGTAAAAAAAATTGTTGAAAACTGAATTCAAGAGTAAAGGGGAAGATCATTCCTGAGGTTCAAACTAGCTCAACTCCAAGATGTAGGAATTGCTCAAGTTTTGTAAATCAATAAATGCATTTCACCAAATAACTAGACCCAAGGACAGGAATGATGTGATCATGTCATTAAATTCAGAAAAGGCCTTTGAGAAAATCCAATATTGCTTCATGATATAAGTCTTAAAGAATCTGGAGATATGGGGTGTGTATCTCAACATAATAGTGGTAATATAAAATATGCTCCCAGTTAACCATGCTAGTTAACCAGAGTTAACCCAGTTAACCAGAGCCTCTCAGGAGACATCCATATCAGGCTCCTGTCAGCAAGAATTAGTGACTTGGCCAGAAGAGCTCTTACTGACTGAGCCATCTTCCCTGTTTTCTAGTTAGTCAGTGGGAGCCCAATAAATGCCCCTAAATTACAGGGTATTGCCATTGCTTTCCTTTATCTTCCAGGACTTGACAGTGAGTTCTATTTGCTGAAGACATAGGACATGGAGAAATCATGTTGGTATTGCTGTGGAAACTTTGTCCCTGTTGGCTAGCTTTCATAGTTCTGGAAGAAGCACTGACTCCTAATGGTTCACCTTTATACCCATAAATAAATGCATCTCAACACTCATCAGAGCAGCTCTTTCTTACTATATGTGGAGAGTATCAAAGAGACACACCCCTGGTCAATATCCACAGAACAAAAGATAGTGAGTTTCTCAGCCCTAAATGAGATGTCTACACCACACTGACTCCTCTCAAGACACGGGGTCCTGCGACAGTGGCAGGAAGCAGTGTGGAACCGGCCATGAGGGCTCATGCTACAAGGTTCATACTTCACAACGATCACCAGTCATGGGGTCACTGCACCTTCACAAATGGAATGGGAATACTGTGGTCTTATGGCTGATACAGGGGAGGTGCACATACGGGAGATGTCGGAAGTTAGCAATGTCATATCAGAAGACCTGGAGGTCACTGTTCTCTTGTCTGAACTCGACAATCCTGTGTAGGGTTTCTCCATAGGACAATACTTAGTTGGACTTATAGATAGACCAGAGCAGATCTTGGTAGCCCATCGGCTTTCTGCCCCTCTGATAGACATTGGCTGTGTTTCATTCTCCTATGATTCTGCTGCCTTGGGAGGCATAATTCATAGCAGAGCACTTCCCACTCCCTAAGACAATCTTGTGACTTCCCAGTTGCTCTCAACTGTCTCAGTGGCCTGAGGCCTTTCCTGGTTCTTGGTTTTGTTTCCCATCACAGAGTACCTCGGAGTCTCTCAGACTTCCAGTCTGATGGGTTGCTTTACCTGTTTAACCTCTGGGTTGCTATCCCTTTATCCTAATGGGATCAGCAGAGCCTGGGTGTGGAAGGGAAGACTGTGCCTGCTCCCCTGACCTGCTGGCTGTCTCTGCTTTACTGTCTTATACTTTACTGCTTTACTATTTTACACTTAAAAAAGATTAATTTGTAGTTTATGCATATGTTTGAGTATTTTGCCTGCAGGTATATATGTGCACCATGTCTGCCTGGTCCAGAGGAGTGTGACAGATTACCTGAAACCTCAGTTACAGAGCTATGAGCCACCACACTGGTGCTGGGAACGGAACTCTGGACCTCTGCAAGAGCAGCAAGGACTCTTAGCCATTGAGCCCCCTCTACCTTGTGTTTTGCTGTGGGGTTTCTCTCTGATTCTGGAGCCCAGTTTTGGCCAGTGAGTTACTGGAGGAATCTCTCTTGTCTCTGCCACCTCAGTGCTGGAGTTAGGGCAGTAAACACCACAGCATCTTGTACATAGGCACTGGAGATCTGAACTCAGGCCCTCATATTTGTACAGCCAGGACTTGACCCAATGTGTCATCTTCCCTGGCCCCATTGAACATTTAATTATGTGCTCATATTGTCTAAGAATTAAATTTAATTAAGGCCCACAACTATAAAAATCATAAATTATGATGTGACCACTAGAAAATAGACAAGCCCTGTGTTGATGTATGTCCTTGAAGAAACAAACGTCAAGATGGGGGTTACATGTGGGAAGATATCAGATAGTGTAGGGAAATGGGGAACTGGGAAAAGCTGGGAAAACAGACTGCAGTGTAAGCGTGACTGTGAAGGGGGTAATAGAGTAAAATAAGGAAGGCAGGCAAAGTAGGAGGAAGACAATGCATTGTCTTAGGGTTTCTATGGCTTTAAGGAAACACCATGACAAAAAGCAACTTGGGGAGGAAAGGGTTAATTTAGCCTACACTTCCAGATCCTAGTCCACCCTGGAGGAAGTCAGGACAGGAACTCAAGCAGGGTTGGAACCTGGAGGCAGAAGCTGATAGATACAGAGGCCTTGAAGGAGTGCTGATTATTGGCTTGCTTAACCTTGCCTTGTTATAGAATCCTGGACTACCGGCTCAGGGAATGGCACCACCCACAGTGGACTGGGACCTCCCTCTTTGATCACTAATTGTGGAAATGCCTTACAGCTAGATCTTATGGAGGCATTTTCTCTACTGCAACTTCTTTCTCTGTGATGACTCTAGCTTGAGTCAAGTTGACACACAAAACCAGCCAGTACAAGAATCCTGGGAAAAGGTCTACCAAAGCACTGGGGGAATCCCAAGCCAACATACCTGATGTGCATTAGAATCTCCAAGCAACATGCCTACACCCTTCACCTGTGGGCAATTTAGAGGAAGCCTGCCTAAGACTAAACACACTTATCCATTGGGAGCAAAGCAGGTACTGACCGCTCTGGATTATCTTATTAAAACAATAAAATTAGCAGTACTACCAAATAATGTTTTGTTTTTATCTTGATTTGAAAGTATGAGACTATAGGGCTGGTGCTGTGAATCAGCTGGTAAGACACTTGTTTAGCCTGCGCTGAGCTATCAAGTGACCTGCAGTGGGGCAAGCCTGAGGTAGGGGCAGGGGAATCAGGACTCAAATCAAAGTCACATACACACTGAGTCTGACACCTGGCAAACATGAGACTGTCTCATAAAAAGGAAAGGAAGAGTACCATCAAGGCATAAAACCTGAACCATGCTGACTAGACAAGGGTTTGGTAAGAAAGGAGTAAAAGACAGGCGTGTCTCTGAACTCTTTCTTGCAGCCTGCCACACAGAAACGCTAGTCGATGCTGTGTGAAGGCTACAACAGTGAGGTTGAAAACACTCACTTCCTCTGATATTACTGCCTTTTCCTCTATATGATGGACAGTATTCCTTGTCCCCTTGATGTGGGCTTGAGGGGTGAAGGGTGGGCAGAAGGGACACAAGTTGATTTCAGATTGATCTCTCCTCCTCTATTATTGGAGGAGATACCAAGTTTGGGTGAACAGCCTACCACGTTAAAGAAATCTGATCGATGGAAGCCAGATTTCATAAATCAGGACTTGCAGAAGGAAGGAAGAAAGGACCAGGAAGGAGGGAGGTGGAGTCAACAAATGCATTTGGCTGTATAGCCCAAGGACAGTAAATTTACAATATGAAAGAGCTGCTGGTTTCCTCCTCCTTCTCTCTCTCCTCTTCCCTCTCCTCTTCTTCCTCTTCCATTGTCTTACAATCAACCTATTATTAATTCCCTCAGAATTTTTATCTAGACTGGGATCCTCTCCCCTTATCTCCCGAGTCTCTCTTCTCCTCCCAGTTAGTTTAACAGTTGCTTCTCCTGCCCAAACTTCCAAAGGTCCTCCTTTCTCACTTAGAGTCCAAACCAAGGTCTTTGCCTCTACTCCCCATTAATATCATCAGAGAGCCTGTCCCAACCTTCCTACGTAAATCTCAGCTGTTGTCTGCACTCTCATGTTCTTCCCACCCTCCTCCTCTTGCTCTTTCCCCCCCATAGTTCTACAAGCTGTAGGAAGGACTTACTTTCTATTTCATAATTTCAATACTGCCTGCCTTCAAGTGTTAAAAAAAAAAAACTCTGCTAAAATTATTTTGACTATTGTAAAAGTTGATGTAGTCAAAGAGGCCTAATTACTATTATATAATAGTTTGGTTTGGTTTGATTTATTCTATTTTTCATGTGTGTCACTGTTTTGCCTCCATGTATGTCGGTATATGAGCACCATGTGTGTGCCTGATTTGTGTGGAGGTCAGAAGAGAGGTGATTAAGGGTCATTGTGAACTTCCATGTGAACACTGGGGAACCAACCCTGGTCACCTGCAAGAGCAACACAGGTTTTCGGCTGCTTTGCTCTTCAAACAGGGTCTTACTTGCAGCTCAGACTGGCCTCAAATCTATGGCAGGCCTGCTGTCAGCCTAAACGTGAAAATATGTACTTTTTGCTCATTGTAACTCGTAAGACCTTAATGCAGAGTATCAAACCTTAAAAAAAAAAAAAAAAAAGTCAAGCACTGACAAAATATATTCGTATACATTTATGCAAAAATGCTTAAAATTTGTTCTTTTATCTTTGTTTTTTTTAAAATAAAGTTTAAAAAGGCACAGAATAAAGTATATTCATTAGTGAAGAAATAAAGATTTCTGTCGAGATAATGCAAAATAAGTCACATAAATGAAGAGTAACATCTAATTTTCAAAAGTGTGTGTCCTGGATTGTTACCAAAGTCAGACTAAGTGAGATAAAATTCACCAACATAGAGCTTTTATATATAACTACACACACACACACACACACACAAACACACATACACACATATGGCATAGAGTTTTATATCTAGATAGAAATAATAATAATATAATTTAAGGCATAATTTGACCACATCAAATTCTCTAATAAGAGGTTACATAATTTTAATTAAAGGTTTTTAAAGATTTATTTGTTTATATAAGTCGTTGTCTTCAGACACACCAGAAGGTATCATATCTCATTACAGATGGTTGTGAGCCACCATGTGGTTGCTGGGAACTGAACTCAGGACCTCTGGAAGAGCAGTCAGTGTTCTTAGCAGCTGAGTTATCTTTCCAGCCCTTATTTAAAGTTTTAATCAGTTATTCTAACAAAATGAGTTTTAAAAACATTTAAAAGGTGTTTTTAATGGGACAGAGGTGAATTATGATAGGACTTCATTTACACTTCTTTTCCCCCCTGTTTGAAGTTGAATAAACAAAAAAATAAATTAAAGTCTCCCTCAGGATACCATTGAGATTAAAAGCTGTCCCTTTATTACATATGGTATAAGAAAGGAAGCCTACAGGGCTGGAGATTGCTCAGTGGTTAGAGCACTGACTGCTTTTCCAGAGGTCCTGAGTTCAGTTCCCAGCAACCACATAGTGGCTCACAACCATCTGTAATGGGATCCAGTGTCCTCTTCTGGTGTGTCTGAAGACAGCATACTCATACACCTAAAATAAATAGACCTAAAAAGGAAGCCTATTCAGTCTATGAAGACCCATGAGATCATATTAAGGAGTGAGTTAGTTGATGGCATGCGTGTGAAGAAAACCTAAATGCTGATTGTAGTGACTATTTCTGGTTGTCAACTTGACTATATTTGGAATGAACCACAATCCAGAACTGGGAGGCCCACCTTTGATCCTGATCTTGAGGCATAGAGGCTATAAATCTTAGGAAACTAAGGCAAGGAGATTACTGGGCTCAAGGTCATCTGGGACAAATCAAGTCCCAGATCCAGGTGTGGTGGCACACACCATTAATCTGGGACACACCTTCAGCTGGAGACCTGCTTAAGGACATTGGAAGAAGGTGGTCTCTCTTCACCTGCTTGCCCTGTGGGACTTCACCTGCCTGCCCTGTGGGACTGACCATCTGCTGGATCCTTGGACTTCACAGCTGCTGCCGACCGTTGTTACGGAGTTGGACAACAGACTGTAAGTCACCAACAAATTCCTTGCTATGTAGAGATTATCCATAAGTTCTGTGACTCCAGGGAACACTGACTAACACTGATAGAGCATCACTTCTTGATTCAGTCCTTCTCAAGTGTTCTGAGCCACAGGAGGATGTAGATGGGACACTGGTCCTTTAACATCGTTTTCTTAGTCACACCGGCCTCGCAGAGTCACAGAATAGCTTGTAAAAACTCACAGATAAATAATTCGCCTAAAAAGAAGGAAGGGAACTCTGAGTATTGCATCATCCTTTAAACCTTAAGAAATTATATACATTTGTACAAGAATAATGTTACTGCTCCTTCTATGTAAAATAACTTATTTATATATTTACTTTTGATCTTTTTGCTCCAACCTCCTAAGTAGTGAATTAAGTGTTTACCACCACACCCAGTGTGTGAGGTGCTTAGTGGTAAAAAGCATTTGCCATATCAAACAGATGAGACTGAAAACTAGAAACCATAATTGAAGGAGAGAATTGACTTCTGAAAGCTGCCCTCTGATTGCTACATTTGAACTCTGGAAGATTCCTGCACACACACACACAAACATACACACAAACACACACACACACTCTCTCTCTCTCTCTCTCACACACACACACACACACACACACAAACATACTCACAAACACACACTCTCTCTCTCACACACTCACACACACACACATACACACAAACATACTCACAAACACACACACACTCTCTCTCTCACACACACACACACACATGTATACACAAGAAATTTAAAAATTTTAAAAGAGTATATGCATATCTTAAACATTTTGTTTGATTTGCCAATATGCATTGCCATTCACAAATTTCATTAAGGATTTCAAACCTCAAGTTTGAAAACACTCAAATTACCAGGATGTACAAAGTGCACTATTTCTGATTTCTAGTTTCTGTTGATTGCAAATGAGATTGGCAGGGGCCAGGGAGGGGGCAGGGAGTGGGCAGGAGGGGGCAGGGAGGGGGCAGGAGGGGGCAGGGAGGTATGGAGAGTGGGTTTAGGATAAAATTTAAAGGTGGTGATTTTTTTAAGCACTGCTTGCTCCCAAATAATTGAGACAGAGACCGACTGAGTTATTCAACAAGCTTTAAGCCCAATACCTGAGCCGGATTTCCTGCTCAATGCTACCTACTTACTTCCCAGTCACACACCCTGAGTTACTTGCATTTTGTTTCTCCTTAGATTGGTTTGTTACTGTGTGTGCTCATGTTGAACTCCTCGGTGACTCTTCCTCATGTCTGACCTCATTTGTATACACAGAGTACCAGACCCTCCTCCAACAGGTGGGAAGGGGAGGGTGGCTCAGTGATTAAGAGCATTTGATGTTCTTCCCAACGACATGAGTTTCATTCTCAATATGAACATTAGGTATTTCACAACCAGCTTCAAGGATCCAGCGCTCCTTTTCTGACCTCTGTGGGCACCTGACATATGTCTCTCTCTCTCTTTCTCTCTCTCTCTCTCTCTCTCTCTCTCTCTCTCTCTCTCTCTCACACACACACACACTCTCTCTCTCTCTCTCTCTCTCTCTCTCTCTCTCTCACACACACACACACACACTAAGTGACATCTATAACATAAGAATCTTTGGCTATATAGTGAGCTGGAACCCAGATGGGACAACATAAGACCAAAAATAACATGGTAATCATATGTGGCTCAGTTAAACACACTAAGAAACACATTTATAATTCTGGGAGCTCTCATCTGAGGAAAGCAGAGTATAAGGAAGCTCTAGAAAGAGACTGCCTATCACATGAGTCATCAAACATGAGTATCAGCTAGTAGGGGGAGGAGCTAGGTAAATGTCCATTAACACAACTACCACAGTGTCTACTTTCAGAGAATCCTGGGTGATGGTTTGAATATGCTTGGCCCTTTCGAGGTGGCACTTGTTGGAGAGGTGTGGCCTTGTTGGAGGAAGTGTGTCACTGTGGGAGTGGGCTTTCAGGTCCTATGCTCCACTGCCCAGGGCGGCAGAGACAACCCTCCTGGTTGCCTGGAAGGCAGTCTTCTCCCGGCTGCCTTCGGATCAAGATGCAGAACTCTTGGTTCCTCCAGCACCAAGTCTGCCTGCATGATGCCACGGTTTCCACCATGATAATGATGGGCGGAACCTCTGAAAAGTGTGAACCAGTTCCAACTAAATGTTTGCCTTAATAAGAGTTGCCTTGATCATGGTGTCTCTTCACAGCAATAAAACTGAATCTAAGACAGACAGAAACAAAGTAAAGAAAAAAGAAAGAAAAAGAAAGAAAGAAGGAAAGAAAGAAAAAAAAGAGGAAAGAAAGACAGAAAGACAGATATATATTTCTAGCTCTAGGGCAACTAATCTTTCCAGTTTTCTATTAGTATATCAATAAATACTAAATAGTAATGTTATAGTTTTTCGCTTTCCTAGTGCCGCCTTTTGGTTATCCTTGGCTTTTCTCATATAAACTCATACACTAATTTGGCTTCTGAAGAGACTGAAAAAGACTGACCCCAAGAAAATGTGATATGTTTTCTCAGTGCCAAGAATAGTAAATTCAAATAACCCCCTCCTCGAGTCAGGACTGAACACAAAGCTGTATACATGCTAAGCTCTGCCTTCAGTTACATTTGAGCTGGGTTTTTTTTTTTTTTTTTTTTTTTTTGTTTGTTTGTTTGTTTGTTTGTTTCTCTATTTTTTTCTAGAACTTGCAAGGATTCTTGTAGTCCTCACAGTCTCTTTCCCCATGTAACCCTTGTTTATTTTTCAGTGTTCAGAAGACCAGCTGTATGAAAATCCTAGGGAAGAAGCTGAAAATGGGAAGGTCCTGCTAAACACAATGGTTAGACTCTTTCTGGACCATGTCTGGAAATCAGGACTCAAGAATGGCAGTTTGCTTTGTTCCCAGATAATTTAAAGGCTCATTTCAGAACCAACCATAAGTTCAAGTTCAATTTAAGAAATATATTTAGCACAGAAACTTAAAAAAAGAGTGGCCATAATTATTGTACCTCACGATTTAGACCAGTGATACCAGATAGAAATAATGCAATCATGTAAAACATTTAGAATTTTGTACCCTTACATTTAAAAAACAGATTAAACTAATAGTAATATAGTTTACTTAAATAATATATTCAAAGAAAATATATATTTAATATGTAATTACCATTAAATTAATGAGTTACTTTTGCATTATTTGTACTGAGTCTTTGAGGCTGAAAAGGTATTTCACACTTACAGACAAGACACATTTGAAGGGATCAGTATCGTAGTTAGGGTTTTGAACAGACACCATGACCAAGACAACTCTTATAAGGAAAACAATTAGGGCTGGCTTACAGGTTCAGAGGTTTAGTCCATTATCATCAAAGCAGTAAGCATTGTAGTATCCAGGCAGGCATGGTACAGGAGGAGCTGAGAGTTCTGCATCTTTATCTGAAGGCTGCTAGCAAAATACTGGCTTCCAGGAAGCTAGGGTGAGGGTCTTAAGCTCATACCCACAGTGACACACCTACTCCAATGAGGTGACACCTCCTAATAATGCCACTCCCGGGACAAGCATACACAAACCATCACAGTCAATAACTACTTGGTTGATAAGAATGCACACTACCACATACACTGCTGTCTCCAGCCACAAGCCAAAGAAAGCACTGCTGTTTTCCTGGTGTGAAAAAGTGGACAGGCTTGGGGTTACAACGTCACTAAGAGATCAATTCCTGCTCAGTGTTCAGGATCTTCATCCACTAAGAAGCAGGATGCAAAAACAGTGAATCACGGGAAGGATAGGAATTTCTTCCAGAGGTCAAAACCTGAGCTCCTGTAAAGCAATCTTCTGTGTCCTCTGTGCTGTGGTTACGTTGCTAGTCTTTGTCTCCGGGCATGGAAGCCACATCAGAAGGATGCTCTCAAGCACACTGTCCATTACAGCACTGGCCACATTACAGGGTAGTGCTCCACACTCGAACATAAGGCTGACATCAGAGCTGCAAGGCTGGCCAACACGTAGGAAGTGTCATCCCCTAACAAATAAAAATGTCAGTGATGAAAAGTCGAGAATAACTTCTGAATGTCTTGCCAGATTGTAGTAGTGATATTAGAGACAGACAACAGAAGAGAACCACTCTGTGGAGGAATGGGCTAGCTGCTCGAGTTGTCTGTAAGATCCAGGAATAGATGTGTAATAGGTGGTTGGATTATATTGGTCCGAAGCTCAAATTACAGAGTGCTCTGGCTTGAGGATAAAGGCTTGTCAGGCAGAAGCACAAAGGCTGTACAAAAAAGCTCATACTTTTAGATATTTAGCAACCCTTACTGTATAATTATTCCTTTTTTGGTTAATGACAAATTTAATTTTTTTGTCACCAATGTGAGGCATGCTGTTAAAAATGGTTAATAAAGAACTGTTACTCTCCTGTAATAAAGGACATTGGCTGGTGCTCTCTACAGGGATTTCCTTCAAGGATTGTTGTTATTAACTGATGAAGAACGGAAAGAGAGTGGGCGTGCTTGGGAGATTTGAGGTGAAGGTCCTCAGAAGCTCTCCTCACACTGGCCAGATTTTATTCTTAGAAATCTTCCTATAAGAGAGTTAGGAAGGTGTTCATAATGTTTGCACTGACTGCTGAAACCAAATAGGCCACCAAGATGTCTTAGCATATGAAAGTGCTGTCTGGCAAAACTTTACGGTCTGAATCCAATCCCCAGGATACACATAGTGAAAGGGGAGAGCTGACTGCCACAAGTTGTCCTCAGATCTCCATACATGTGCTAGTGGTACACACGTTTGTATACACACACACACACACACACACACACTCACTCATGTACACGATAGATAAATTATTTCTTCAAATGTGCTGTAGGATCCATGGACCCACACAGACACATAAAATAAATAAATAAATGTATTATATAAAATTTTAAGAATGCTTATCCAGGCATGGTAGTGCACGCATTTAATCCCAGCACTGCGGAGGCAGAAGCAGGCAGATCTCTGAGATTGGGGCCAGCCTGACTTATAGAGCCAATTCCAGAATTACACAGTGTCTTAGTCAGGGTTTCTATTCCTGCACAAAACATTGTTGGGGAGGAAAGGGTTTATTCAGCTTACACTTCTACATGCTGTTTTTCATCAAAGGAAGTCAGGACTGGAACTCAAGCAGGTCAGGAAGCAGGAGCTGATGCAGAGGCCATGGAGGGATGTTACTTACTGGCTTGCTTCCCCTGGCTTGCTCAGCTTGCTTTCTTAGAGAACCCAGGTCTACCAGCCTAGAGATGGCACCACCCACAATGGGCTGGGCCAGGGATGGCACCACCCACAATGGGCTGGGTCAGGGATGACTCCACCCACAATGGGCTGGGTCCTCCCCCCCTTGATCACTAGTTGAGAAAATGCCTTACAGCTGGATCTCATGGAGGCATTTTCTCAACTGAGGCTCCTTTCTCTGTGATAACTACAGCTTGTGTCAAATTGGCACAAAACCAGCCAGTACACACAGAGAAACCCTATCTTACAAAACAAACAGGAGAGCTCTTCCTTTTTCTTGTACTCTTGTTATCCCATTTGTGTGTGTGTGTGTGTGTGTGTTATGTGTGTGTGCACGCACACGTGCATTTGGGTTCACATGCACATGAATACTCATGTGAAGACCCAAGGCTGATACAGGAATCATTCTTTAAAGAACTCTACCTCGATCGCCGAGCGAGGATCGTTCACTCAAACCCAAAGATCTCCTATAAAGCTAGTCCTTCCAGCCAGCTTGTTCTGAGGTTTCCTTGACCCCACCTTCCACTGGAATTACATAGGGAACCCAACCCCAGCCCAAATGTATGTGATTCCCTGGGAATCTGCACTCTGGCTATGGTTCACCACGAGCCTTTTCCTTATCCCAGAATACTCATAAAGTAATTCTCAGTCATGTCTATAACTACCACAGCATTCTAACTAACACATGAGAACTCAGTTGATTCCACTGGAGATAACCTAAGGTAACCAGCTTTGCCAAGTAAGTGTATCTGTTGACAATCCAGACATAGACTCAGATGTTTTCCAACCCAAACTTTGATTTACCAAATCTAGAAAACACAGGACTTGCTTTTCTTTGTAGTCAAGTTTTTAAAAATCGGGAAAAAAAGATCTAGTTTTTGAAACAAACTCCATTTTATTATACAGCTGAGGCTGGCCTCGAACTCATGGTAATCCCCCTGTCTCAGTCTTTGAAGTACTGGGATTACAAGCAAAAACCACCCTGACCAGCTGGGATTTGGTTTTTGTTTAAGTCTGTGCTATATTTGTGTTCTGACCCTGGGCTACAACCTCACCTCCAAGGTTTACTTTATAACCAAGGTTGTTAAATGTGTTTGTTTGTTTACAGTGCCACTGTGTGAAAATGAATGTCTTGGATAACTTGTTGCAGAGGATTCTCTTGCTCTACAATGTGGGCTCAGGAGACTGAATTCAGCTGTCAACCTTGGTGGAAGGCACATTTGTCCTCCAGGCTATCTTCCTGTCTCAGGACTCACACTGTAATAAATACACATTTATCTGATCACTCTCCTTCTCCTTGAATGGTCTCAGGCAGGAAAAATAGAGGGGCTCTTTTTTTATTGATTTTGCTTGTTGGTTTGGTTTGGTTTGGCTTTTTGAGATAGGGTTTCTCAGTGTAACCTTGGCCGTCCTGGAAGTTGCTCTGTAGACAAGGCTGGCCTCAAACTCACATAGGTCCCTTTGTCTCTGCCTCCTGAGTGCCGGGGCTATACGCACCACCATGTCCAGCCAATACAAGGTCCTTAACTCCTCATCTAAGTGCAAAGAAGCTCAGAAACTTGAGGGGCAATATATCTTTATTGTCAGTAAATTCTAGTTAAAACAATGTTGAAAATAAAAATTGATGACAAACACTGTAATAAAAACAACTCTTTTATCTCCAAGAGAAAAATATATGCTCAAATCACATGAAGTTGCTGAAAATATCATGGAATCATATTTACAACTATCACTCTTTTGAAATTATAGCAGTTATTAGACATGCTAGATTATATTTAATTTAATAACATATTATTCTATAACAATATAAAACCATTTGTTAACTATATTTGATAAAATTCTCTTTCACTATTTTACATATTTTCAGGACAATTTTTACCAACCAGATATAATGATATGGGAGAGCTTGTAACCCCAGCTCTCTGGACATGTAGGGTCAGCAGTTCCAAGTCATCCTTGGCTACATAGAAAGTTTGGGGCAATATGATATACAATTGAAAAGCCCCCAAAAGTAAATGTGGTGGTTTCTATGAGAATGGCCCCTATAGGATCATCTGTTCAGTCCCCAGTTAGTGGAATTATTTGGGAAGAATTAGGGGGTGTGGTCTTGTAGAAAGTGTGTCAATGGGGATGGAACACCCCCCCCATCTGCCTCCTCCTTATGGATTATGATTTTCCTAATCCTTATGGATTATGTAAGATAGCTACCTGCCTCCCTGTCAGCTGCCATACTCCCCACCAGGATGATCACACACTAACCCTCTAAAAGTATAGGCAAGACCCAATTAAATGCTTCCTTTTATAAGTTGCTTTGGTTGCAGTGTTTCATCACGGCAATTGAACAGTTAGCAAATCAGTAAGTTAGTAAATAATTTTAACAGTAAGCTAATACATTAAAGCAATCAGTGCTAGGAAAAATATGTAGGGCTCATTTCAATGTTACAAATATGTGTGTCCCAGAGGAAGTAAAAGATTTTAGGGAAGAATAGCTCTTTGCTGATAAATTGAGATGTACTACTGAATTGTATGAAGGAAATTGCACCCAACCTGGCACATGACACAGTATTCTGCCCAGACCTGTGCTGTGTTTGCGGCCTGTTAACTATTCAACATCTCTCTCCTTGGATTACACATCTTCCTTCATTTGGTCATTATTCCTCAGTAGTTGTTTTCAGTCAAGGATAAAACCATTTAATCACAGATCTCAGGCCCATTATGAACACTAATTAATGTCTGGCATCTCTTAATGAGGTGGGTTAAAAACTGTTGCCATTTCCGAGGTAGAAGATTATGTCTAGGCAAGTTTGGTGATTTATTCTTAAGCCACCCAGAAATCTTGGCTCATTTCCAGAGTCAATAGTTTTATCTTCTACACATAAACAGTTCTTTCCTTCATTCCCAAGGTACATAAATTTATTCCTGAGGCATCTTACTTTGCAAAATACTCTGTTGAAGTAAGTACAGAGGTAGTCTTTCTTAACATAGAAACATTAGACAGCATCAGTTTGGAACCCAGCAATTTTACTTACTGCCTTATTCTTCAAAAAACAGTAAATGTTTTGAATGGAGAGAAAAAGTTACAAATCAAAATAAACTATGAGTTATGGCCACCTAAACAATACCTGCACAATGACAACCCCAGTTCATATGCCTATGGGGCTAGGGAGTCTCTTTGCAAGGCCCTATTATACATGAATCATTGTGAGCAATTAGTGGCTTCTGAAAGGGGGGAGACTAGATTTTCTCCAGGCTTAAGCTTTTTGACATATTATCCACTAACAATTGGTCAGCCCTAAACTCACATACATGCAGGCAATGCTAAATAAACATGGCAGCGTGTATTTATACACACGTATGTGTGTATGTGATATATACTACATATGTCACATAAATATATATTACAAATATACATATATAAATACACACACACACACACACACACACACACACACACACACACACACATATATATATAGAGAGAGAGATAGAGAGAGAGAGGATCATACATTTGAGGGAGCTTGGGAGGGGTTAGAAGAGCAGAGAGAGGGCAGAAATGATGTAAACACAGTGTCATGTATAACATTCTAAAAAAAAAAAAAAAAACCCAAAATACTTTAAAGTAAAAAGTTCAAGCCCACCCAGGCCAATGGTTCCCCCCTCTCAGACCCTGTCCTGTCTGTTTTGAGAGGTCTTCCTGTTCAAACCAGACTAGTCTTGAATTGCCGTTTAAGCTAAAGATCTCCCTGCCTCCCCTTGCCAACACTGGCATTACAAGCAGGCATACCCTCTACACCTACCTCAGTGTCTGACCCTAATTAATGTTTTTCGCTGTTGGTTTTTTGATTACTTTCTTTGTTTTTATGTAATGACTATGTAAACATTTAAAAATAATTTATAACTTATCTTTTTTAAAATGCTGTTTGCTCTTATTTCAAAACTTTCCTGAATCTTCATTTGGCTGGACAGCAAGACAGACGGGATAAACACAGACGGGCCCATTTGAATAAATAAATGAGAGAGAAGCAGGTTCTTCTCATAAAAAGCTGTCAACCAACAGTTAAAAAATGAGGAATGAGGAAGCAGATGGTGGTGCACTAGAGTAATCCCAGAAGTAGGGTCATCCTGATGAGGAGAATCCAGCATCATTGAGGTGAAACCTTCTGGGAAGTGTTTCCTCGTGGTCAGCACACAGAAGTTTTGGTCCAGGAGGGTCATAGGAGACATAGAGTCTCCTATTGGTCCTGGGTTTGAAGACATGAAGAAGTTATGGAGAGGAGCTAAGACTTGATACTATGTGTCAGGGTTGGAATCCCTGAAGACAGGCCAGGAGAGGTCATTGGAACAGGCTTTGGTGACATGTTTTTGGGCCTCGAACACATAGGAAACTTGAACCACATACTAACAGCATTCTCCATGAAAACAAAGCTGATGTTAAAAATGGAAAAATGGACAAAGAGCTGAAGCAAGCCTTTCGTGAAATATAAATGGCTAATATACACATTTCACCTTTGATGTTTAAAAATTGATGGGCAAGTGGAGCTGAAGAGGTGGCTCAGCAGTTAGAAGAGCCTGCTGTGTAACCAAGAGTTGCGGGAGTTTGATACTGACATAAGCTGGGTACCTCAGAGCATGATCCCAGGAAAGCGCTCACAGACGCAAGCACGCATACACATGAAATCAAATAAACGGATCTTTAAAAAATGAAGACATTCATAACAAATGTGACAGTCACAACTGCCATTGTAACAGTTAAACACTGAAATGTTAAACGCATGTGACGTGACAGGAACTTTTCATACGCTGATCACGGGACTTTGAAGCAAGGTAGCCAACTGAGGGGGAAATTCAGCTTTCTGTAAAGAACACAAAGCTTCGATCTTATAGACTCATCCCTTTTCCAGAATGTACTCGACAAAATAATCGTAGCTCTCTGAAGGGTACTCCACAGCCACCCTTCCTGAAACAGTAAAGCTAATGATAGTTACCACCAAGTGTAAAGGCTCACTAGATAGTGCTTGTACTCAGTGGAACCACTGATTGGATCACCACCACTTAAGGGACTGTGACAGGTCTGCTAGGACATTTAGTGGGTAAAAGTTTCTGCCATAATCTGAGTTAGATCCCCGGAGCATAACAATGGGATGAAATAAACAACTCCTACAAGTTGTCCTGTGACATCCACACACACACATAGCACACATGTTCACATACACACAAAAGAACCTTTAAAAATTTAAAATATTAATTCCAGCATGCAGGGTTACAAACAAATGAAAATAGCAAAAAAAAAAAAAATGTTGAGTAAGTTATAGTATAATCCCATTAATGAGATATTATATAGCCAGCAAAAAGGTTATTTAAATATAGAAATTGATCTGTGTGTACCAATTTTTAAAAAAGTGAGGTAAATATTAGTTTCATACTGATTCCAATTTTATTTTCCTCTCTCTCTCTCTCTCTCTCTCTCTCTCTCTCTCTCTCTCTGTGTGTGTGTGTGTGTGTGTGTGTGTGTGTGTGCACCTAGGCGGGAGCTCATGTGCATATATAAGTATGTAGGTCAGAGGATAGCACTAAGTGTCATTTCTCAAATGCCATCCATGTAGGGGTTTTTTGTTGTTGTTTTGTTATTTGTTTTGTTTTGACATAGGATATCTCACTGGCCTGAAATTGGCCAAATGAGCTGTCTGGCCAGTAAGTTCCAGGGATCTGGCATGTCTACCTCCCCAGTGCCTGCATCACAAACCTTCGCTGCCATTCTGGAGCTAGTTTTACATGGGCTCTGGGGATCCAATGCAGTGCATCATGACTGAGCAGCAAGCAGTTCACTGTCCGAGCTTTATCTCTATCCACTCATTGATTACTTTTGAGACAGGGTCTTGTTACGTAGCCCAGGCTGGCCCCGAACTACTGCAGTACACCACTTCCTGAGGTTACAGGCATCACCATTATGTCTGGCAATTTCAGTTTTAAATGCCATATAAGAATGGAAGGGCTGGAGAGGTGGCTCCGTGATTAAGAGCACTTGATGGTCTTTCGGAGGAGCTGGGTTTGGCTCCCAGCACCCATGTGTTGGCTCAGAACCAGTTCTGACCCCTCAGGCACACACACGCTGCAGAGGCATACATACAGGCAAAATTAATTAAAAAAGAAATGTAAAAAGACTATGCAGTGAGGTTAATTTTGTTAAATTTTCATTGAATTCCTATGCAGAGATCATTGTTCTAAGGAGAGTGAACAGCCAGGAGGTCTGTTTAGGGTATAGTCTCAAGAGCGTACATGCAATCTTAGTGCCCACAGACCATAATTACGCTCAAGTATGAAGAACACAAAGTATCAGTGGGATCTCATGGTTAGAGGACCTGCTCTGGAGAATGGGTTTAGACAAGGTCTCACATAGCTTAGCTGGTCTTGATCCACATGATTGAGAAGGATCTTGAATTTGTGAGCTTCTGTCTCTAACAGGGCCATGTCACACACCCCTCCAACCACCACCACGTTTTAGAAACTTTGCCATATCTTACTTTCTTTGCCACTGTCCCTTACAAAAACAAGTGTTCCTTCTTGGTTTGGTGGCTGACATCTGCCATCCTAACACTCGGTGGGAAAGGCAGAAGAATCGAGAGTTTGAAGACAGCACAGCTACAAGAAACCACTCACAAACAAAACTGGGGTTTTGAGGATGTAAGAGGGAAAAGAAGGGAAACAAATAGAGGTAGAAAAAATTATCAGGAGCTTGATTTTACTTGGTGGCTATATTCCTTGGGTGACTGTAACAACGTTAAAAATATGCTCCAAACTGCGTAACCTAAAGCAAGTGTGTGGTGGCTTACAATGGAAGACACAGAACCACAGGAAACCCTTCCTTGCTCTCTCTAGCTTCATACAACCTCCCTTTTTTTTGCTGTCTCTGTGTCCAAGTTTCTCCCTTGTATAGTAAAATACATTGTCCATATTGGATTAGTGCCCACTCTAATGACCTCATTCTTAATTATTTCAGGGGGAAAAAAAAACCTTTTTCTAAATATGGTCTTATCCCCAAGTACTGGGGGTTGGGTCTTGAAATCTTTTGAACTCACAAATTCAATTTTATGGAACAGTCATTTAGAAAAATCATGAGGAAATCTTGAAGGAACTAGGGCAGTGGATAAAGAACAATGAATTCAAGACTAAGGAAATCAATATTTTTAAGTAAGGGAAGGAGAACCTTGAAGACAGACAAGAAACAAAACAGAACTTAGGCTGGGTCTCACTCTTCTGTTAAGACTCCAGTGAGACAGCCAGAAAGTTTCAGGTTTGCTTTTGTTTGGTGATTTTCACAACACAGCCATCTGCAGTTTTAACAGGTGAGATGTGAGGACCAAAAGGACAGCAGAAATCAACATCAAAAACGTCGGGTATGGTGGGGAGGAAAGCTCTTTATCCCCAAGGGGATTCTGAAGAAGCTCTGCAATGCCTCGATGCAAAGCAGAGAGTGAGATGTGGGGAAATCTGCCATGGTTTACAAACAAAAGGTGCCAGAACGTTCTATATCCTGCAAAGTCAATTCAAATGTGCACTGGAGACACTGTCCAGCAACTGGAACCACATTAAGTCACATAAAACCTGCAATGACCTTTATACTCACAGACCACATGTTGAGCCATTGTCCTTGATCTATGACCTCATTATGACATCATTCTCTTTAAGAATTTTTTTTTCTGGGAAACTCCACTCTAGAATGATTTGTGGTCATTTTGAGTCAAGTCAATGCAGATGTCTCCTGTGGTAACACCGAATGTCTTCCCAAACAGTATCTGTGCAGATGAAATTGGTTGTGTTTCAGAAGTTGGAGACCCAAATGCAACTGGAGCTCGAGAGGTCACAGAGCAGAGTAGAGCTTGATAAAGGATTAACAGTTCTTCCCCAGTGGGTGTAGACAGTCAGAATTTCTGTTCCTCATAGTTACCTCGGAGGCAACTATTTATTATTGGACTTTGAAAATTCAACTAATTTTATAACTCAAACTGGTTTAAATGTGATATTGTAAATATTTTAGACATTAGAAAAAGTCATTTCTCTTTTAGTTTTAAAAGTTTTGTAGTATTTATTATAAATGTCACAAAAGGGTGGAGTCTGCAGTTCAGGGTCATCATGAGATTAGTACACATAAGGCCATATATATAAACCCTCAGCACTAAAAAAATGAAAGGAAGAAGGAAGGAGGGAGGGAGGGAGGGAGGAAAAGAGAGGAGAGGGAGGAAGGAAGGAAGGAAGGAAGGAAGGAAAGAAGGAAGGAAGGAAGGGAAAGAGGAAAGAGAAAAGGAAGGAAGAGGGCAGAAAGGGGGAAGAAAGGAAGGAGGAAATGAGAAAGGGAGAAAAGGAAGAAAGGAGAAAGGAAGGGAGGAGGAAGAGAAGGAGAGAAGGAAGGGAGGAAAGAAGGAGGGAGGAAGGGAAGGAGGAAGGAGGGAGGGAGAAAAAAGAAAGGAAGGAAAGTAGGGAGGAAGAGGGAAGGATGGAAGAAGGGATGAAGGAAGGAAAAGAAAAATGACACAAAAATTAGGATATATATTGATATATATAATCAATAACATTTTCAAATTTATTTGTCTACTTATTTGATATTCTGACTCTTTTTCACACACATCAATGCATGAGACTGTGCCAGGAGGTGATAAGTGGCAACTGTCTATTTATAACCCTGGGCTTTCTACCCAGTAATTATTAGAAATAATTGCCTAGGCCAAAAGCCTTGGATTGTTCCCTGACTAGTCCATAACTTAATTATCCCACTATTCTATCTGAAGTTCTGCTACAAAGTTGTCTCCCATCAGCATTCTGGGTGAAGTTCTCTTCCCAAGACTGTCTCTTTCCCAGACTCCTCCCTTTCTCTTTATCTGTCTCTGTCTGTCTCTATCTCTCTATCTCTATCTCTGTCTGCCAGATGTCCCACCTTCTAATCCTGCCTCAGCTCATTGGCCATAGCTTTTTAATTGACAGGTGAAACGTCCATACATTGTACAAAAGATTCCCTCTACAGCTATTAGACTCATTCTCAAGGATCTATAAGAAATTCTATTTGCCTGTTGTGGGATACACAGCTGGTCTATACAGAATGACCACTATTCGGTTGCTGACCACTTGTTGGAGTAGGCCTTGAGTTGCTAGATTTCAGGTTTTTCAGGGGGAAAAATCTCTTCCAGAAGATTCCCTAGATTTGAAAATAAAAGCATAGAATATGCAGGGTTCTGGATTTGATTTCAGTTCCATGAAGAAGTTCATGAACTTGGGACTGGAGAGATGGCTCTGCAGTTGAGAGTGATCACTGCAGAAGGTATTCAACGGAGTCACAATTGACTACAACTTACCTGCTGTAACTCAGACCTCCTGTAACCCACAAACAACTGCTTCTAAGTAAAGCTCCGGGAGATCCAATATGTTCTTTTGCCTTTTAAAGACATGCATATCCTTGGTATATATTTATACACACATAAAAATAAATATTTTTAAAAGAAGTGAAAAACTTTCTGTCTGAAGTAACATAATGGACTGAGTGGTTTTAACTAATTTATTATAAAAACAAATTGTTATTTTGCATGTATTTAGTGTGTGTGTGTGTGTGTGTGTGTGTGTGTGTTTGAGCATGCGCATGTCAAGGCCTCCACACATGTGGCCATCAGACAACAACCTACAGAAGTTGGTGCATGTTCTTGGGACCATGTGGGTCCCAAGGATCAAGTGCTGGTTCTTGGTTTGGGCAGCTAGCACCTTGACCAGCTGAGTTGTCTAGCCGACTGAAAGTAATGAAAAGAACTTAGATTCTGCATCGGATGTGGTAGTGCATGCCTATAATCTCAGAACTTGGGAGGATGAAGCAGGAGTGACCTGAATTTACAGCCATCTGTCTACTTCAGAGGGAAGCCTCATCTCCAAATAAATAAGCATACAAACAACAATAAAGATCACATGATAGCTAAACCACAGTAAACAGAATTATTCCAAGCCATAGAAACATACCTATGTTTCATCTATAGACTGGTTGAGGTCAAATTTTGTGGTGAAGTAGACGTGTTGTTAGGCAGATTGTGTGGGAGAGAATGTTGAGAACACCTGTCAGGATCAGGTGTGTATAAATGCACACTTCTCTGATTCCATAATTGTGGTTCTATAAATTTATCTAACAGAAGTTTGCACATTTACATAATGAATGCAAAAGGACTATATACCTTTCAAATAAAGTAATGTGAACAGTTGGACAGTCAAATAAAAGGGAGCTGCTTAAATGTCTTAATTTATATTAATTCATTAGAATGCTAAGTACCACTAGAATGTGTATATGCGTATTAATATGGCAAATTTTATCACCGATAGAAGATGCACTGGGTGTACATGCCTGAAACCCCGGAACTTGGGAGTTAGATAAAATCATCTGAGGTCATCGTCCACCAGACTGAAGCCAGCTAATGCTTCATGAGATCCTGCCTCAAACAAACCAAAACAAAAAAAGAAAGAAAAGAAAAGGGGAAAGAGAAAAAGAAAACACTTAAAACCAAAGAAAACTTTCTGTTAGCATTTCCTTTCATTCAGCCATCTAACAGAGCTCATTTTTACTGTGTTGTCAACTTGCCTGTAAGAGAGACTTCATCTCATCAGTGAAGAAGGCATTTCACTATTGCTGCAAGTCATACAGCAAGCACAGACTCTTCACAAGGATCACATCTCTTCCACGTGTGTCAGTCACTAAAAGACACTGAAGCCTTCACTCCTGTACTGATCCGATGGTGTTATACACTACCTCACTAGCTAGTTAAGGTTTTCTGACCTGACTTCTCTTCGTCTTCCTAGGTATTTATTTGTTACCTCTTTAAATCTTGTATGTCTAAATTAACTTAGAATAGTTACCCACCGAATAACTATGCCAAGAACTAGGAAAGAATGTTTATTTTATTTCCCTGTATAGGGGAAGAGTGGACTGGGAACAAAAATGTAAGGCCGAAAGGCCTTAGGTTATCACTCATTCACTTTCTTATTCCTCTCATGGGCTGTATTTGACTGAAGGTTTGTGTGGTGGGGGGTGTTTGCTTTTCAGTGCTAATGTATTTGGTTATGCCATTGCTTTTCATGTCTTCCCTTGAGTTGAAACCCTGCTAGGAGTTTGCATAAAATACCTTAAAGTTCTCAGAGTAAGAACCACAAAACTCAGTACCTTATATTCAAATGCTATTTAAATTACTAAAATCCAAGTCACATTATTAGCATACATTTTCATATTCATATTTCTGTTATCTTGAATTGAAATGCCATTGTAAATCAATTTAGTCTTTTAAAAGAGGATTTAAGAGAGCAAGTTTATTTTAGCATATGGTAAATTTAATATTAGTATTTTAAGATATATAGTGACTACCAAACCTACCTGCTAATCATAATTTTACTGAGGAGCTTTTAAACTATACAGCATCCTGAAGCCTGGTAAGCCACCTTGTGTCTAGAGCAGGCTTTGAGAGTTCTGTATTTTTGAAGATCTCCCGGTGATTTAAATAGACAACTTTGTTATATCCTGTTTTAAATAATGTGGTTTGAGACTAGATTACAAAATTTGACCAGCCATATCCTCCCCTCCTCTTCTCTCTGTCTCTCTTCTCTCTCTCTCTCTCTCTGTCTCTCTCTGTCTCTCTCTTTCTCTCTCTGGTAGGTCTTTTTTTTTTTAAGTGCTAGGACCATATTTCACAACGTATTCAAGATGCGTGGAGGAATAATGAAGACTGAGGCTACTGCTCTTTACCGTTTTTATCATTCATACTTTTAAATTAAGAGTTTGCATTTATAGAACTCTGAATAGCTGATCATTTACATAGCAGAAGGACATGTCCCTGAATGAGACCATTATATATATTAACTAAAATATTTCACTATTTTTTTATTTTATAAATCTTTGTAGAAATAAGCAATGAAATGCTACTTTCATCTTTTGAAATGGGATTTTTCAAGGTAGTGTCCTTTTGGCATTAAGGTAGGGGGGAGTTAATATTCTCTCTACTTATTTCCACATGAATCAATATGAAGTCATGGACATTTAAAAATCTCAATTTAATTTCTACTTATTTACTATGCAGCTTAGCCGTGAACAAGTAATATAGATTTAGTTTTCTCATCTTCAAATGCCCTGATCACCCTACCTCACAGGGTTGTTGTGGGGATAAATAAAACTCTTTTATGGAAGTAAAAAAAAAAACAAAAAACAACAAAAAAAATTTTTTTAGAAAGAAAAGCAGGCCTGAGCTAGAAATAGCTGTTGGGCTTGAGCTCACCGAGACTTATGAAGATTCTCATGTACACTAGCAGTTGAAACTTTCTCCTTGTTTCTTGTCTTTTTGAGAAAAAAAAAAAAAAAAAAAAAAAAAACGTTATCGGGAAGATACAGGAAGTTTAAGCAGATTTTTACTTACCAAAGTAAAGCAACAAGTGTGAGTGGTATATTCTAGAGAGACTGAAAAGGGCATTGCAGCAAGGAATACAGATAAACAAATAATATTCCAATTCCCTACTTAGATTTAGGCTTGTATTCTGCCAAATGCAGATACCAAAAGTACCTTTAATAAGCCTGTGGTTTATACCTGTAGTCCTAGCACTTGGAAGTGGAGGGAGTAAGACCATTCTGACAACTGAGTTCCCCCTCCAGACACACACGGTAGGAGAGAATTGACTCCCACGGCTTGTCTTCTGATCACACACACACACACACACACACACACACACATACATAGTGTGGTGTACAACATGTGCACTTGCACATATAAAAGATAAAAAACAAATATATATATATATATATTTTAAAAACCTCCTTTAAAATAGTATCTACTCTAGAGTATGCAGCGCAGCAAATGGGCACTCATCTAGTTTATTCTAAGAAAGATCAATGGCAGCCCATGCTCAAAGCCTTACTTAGATTGTCATATGACTATCAAAATTGTTTAGATCACATCACAGTACTCGATAAGCAATAATGCTGCAATTAAAAGTATTAAAATTATTTTAATTTTAATACAACTTAAAAGAGTGAGGTCAAAAGACAAAAGCGCAAGTGACTGTTGGCTACAGGAGAATCTGTCACAGAGAGTGAGACAGTTGAGTGAGCTTTGGCCAAGAGCCTGGGACAGGAAATGCTTGCGAGTCCCCAGGGTTGTGGTACTGTGGGACTGTTCAGGTTAAATTCTGTTCATTAAAGCTTAGCTTCCCAAGAGAGAAAAACAATAGCGGCTGAAACTGGCCTGTTAGCAAAGCTACCTCTAGAGACTCCCTGAGGCGCTCTGAGGACGGTATCTGGTACTTTATATTTCCAGAGCTTTCTCTTTTTGTCACTTTTTCCTTGCAATAGGCAAAGGACACATAAGGTGAGGAGGGTTCTAAGTTTATCTGCTGGGATGGATCCTACTATCCTGCATTCCTGGAGAGACTTTTGAAAAATAATGGTTACAGATCTGTAAGCAGATGGTTTGGTGACAAAGGAAAACTAAGGCAGATGGAGGGAGATGGGGAAGCAGAGGCCGGAGAGAGAACCGGTTGGTGACAGGTGGGGAAAGTGTTGGTTGGGGTGACAATGGCGACTTCCACTGCCCTGAATGGCACTGTCCGGAGCCCTGAACTAAAATGAGTTAGCAGAGGCAGTTAGGAAACTATAGAGCATCAAAGAAAGGAAATGAGAAAAGAAAAAAAAAAAAAAAAAGGACGAGCTGTATCTGGCCTGGGGGAAGGATGAAGGTCCCTTGCAGCCGGATTTTCTCTACTTCATGTAAACCATTTTCCCCCAGATGAAAGGGGAACCAGTGCAGCCATTGGGAATGGTTACATAGAACATTTGGGGAAGGGGGATAAAGGGATGTTCAGTAAGTAAAAACTT
Organism: Micromys minutus; assembly: GCF_963924665.1. Taxonomy (NCBI): domain Eukaryota; kingdom Metazoa; phylum Chordata; class Mammalia; order Rodentia; family Muridae; genus Micromys; species Micromys minutus. The sequence continues at coordinate 26,145,434 of NC_137965.1, read as the reverse complement.
TTAAAAGGGTGAAGCACAAGGTAGTGCAGAGCAAAGATGGGGAGGAGCAACTGTGTGAACTCTTGTGTGAGCTTATGTGTTTGTGTGCTCTTGTGTGAGCTTATGTGTTTGTGTGCTCTTATGTGAGCTTATGTGTATGTGTGCTCTTGTGTGAGCTTATGTGTAGTGTGTGCTCTTGTGTGAGCTTATGTGTTTGTGTGCTCTTGTGTGAGCTTATGTGTTTGTGTGCTCTTGTGTGAGCTTATGTGTATGTGTGCTCTTGTGTGAGCTTATGTGTTTGTGTGCTCTTGTGTGAGCTTATGTGTTTGTGTGCTCTTGTGTGAGCTTATGTGTATGTGTGCTCTTGTGTGAGCTTATGTGTTTGTGTGCTCTTGTGTGAGCTTATGTGTACAGGTCACGTCAATGTCCACAATCTTTATGTTTCTCTTGCTCTCCACCATAACATTGTTTTTCATCTTAACTCTTTTGTTTGTGTCTTGGTCCTTGAGACGGGGTCTCATTATGTACCTGTGTGGCTGGCCTGGAGTTTGCTACGTAGATAAAGCTGGCATCAAACTCAGAGGTCTGCCTGTCTCTGCTTCTGGATTACCTTACTGAACCTCCCCTTGACTTTTATTATTTTAAAAGCAAGAGAGAGACTCTACATTGCTCTGGCCACCCTGGACCTCTCGAATACCAACATCACAAGTATCACCATCACACGCAATCTACCTTAGTCTGTGAGATGTTTCTCATTAAACACCAAGCTAATAGGTTCAGCTAATCTGCCTGACCAGTGAGTTTTGGGGATCTTCCTGTCTCTATATCGCAATACTAGACTTACAAATGCATGTTGCTAATGGATTTTTTTATGCAGGTGCCAGCGATCCAAACTCAGGTCCTCGTGTTGTACAGCAATGATTTTACTCATTGATTATCTACTCCAATACTGCACTGAAGTTCTCAAGAATGCTGAGCTTACGTAGGATAAGAAGTTGGGAGCTGAAAACAACCTAAAATGCTTTGAAGTTAATCCCACGCATTCCTGTCTCTCTGGATACATCAGGCTCTGCTTGGATGATCTGACACCCATCTATTAAGCCATCTTCAATGTCAGACTGTTATTTCTAACCACCACACAGAAGCATATGTTATTTTAAACCTTCAGCCCCACTTTATACATAAGACCTCTTTCTCTCAACAGTTCTGTAAGACCCTAGATCAGAAAACAGAAGTTTACCTATTACCAGTGACTTACAACCCTCTCGTAATTCCGTTTGAACCAGACTTGCTTTTTAAAAATTCTCATTTTGAGGCCAAACATGGTACTGCACACCTTTAATTTCAGTACTTAAGGAGCTGAGGCGAGAGGGTTTCTGTGAGTTCCAGGACCAGCCAGGATTACATAGAGAGACCTTGTCTCAAAAACCAAACAAGGCTACACTGGCTAGGAAATCAGTTAGACAGCCTTCCTTCTCCCTCTGCCCCTCCAATTATCCATGGCTTATCCACGGCTTCATGGCAGAAGATGTTCTGCAAGCCTCCCCTTCCTGTCTGACCATCTTCTGTGGTTTTCTCCTTCCTGTCTGCACCCATTCCCAGCATCTATGCAGATGCCTGTGGCACCTCCAGATTTCCTGCCTCCTGTGGACTTGCTCAGAACCCCACCTCACTCCTTCTAGCCCATCCCCATTCCTTGGAGTTAGCTACCAATACCTGGAAACATATCCTACCAGGAGCCCCCAGTGGAAAGACTTGGGAGAATCTCAGAAGCATTTCTGACCAGGCAACCTACAGCAATCACATTCTCCTAAGAACCGAGAATCCAGGGAATGGAACACCAACACCAGATACCAGACCTAGAATTACATTCATCTCAAACTCAGATTTTAGACCCTAGAGTGAAAACCTCATCAATCAGAGCCAGCATGCTGTGTCTCCACTTAATCCCAGCCCTACCACGACAGGTCGTAAGAAAAACAACACGTCTGAAGCACCATACAAGGACTTCAAAATCACCTTTGTAAATATGTTTCGGGTCTTAAAATTCAGTAGTGAAATCTTCGAGACACAAATGAAATAAAATGAAGAAGACTGTTCAAGAATTGCATGTGAGATGGAATAAAGAAAACACAAACTGAGGGAAAATATGAATCTATTTTTCTAACTTAGGAACTTAAACAGAAACCTCAGAGGCCTCACCAATAAAGTACAAGACATGAGAAAGAGACTCACAGGCATTGAAGACAAGATAAAAGAACTGGATATCTCACTCAAAGAAAATATGAAATATATATTTAAAAACCCAGGCACAAAATATCCAGAAAATATGGACACTATGAAAATATTAAATCTATGAATAGTATGAATAGGGAAAGAAGAAAAAACTTAGGTTAAAGGCACAGAAAGTATTTTTAACAAAATCATAGAAGAGAATTTTCCTAGCCTAAAGAAGGAAATGCCTATCAAGGGACAAGCAGCATACAGAACACCAAATAGATTGGGCAAGAAAAGAAGTTCCCTATGGCATATAATAATCAAAACACTAAACATATAGAAGTAAAAAAAATATTAAGAACTACAAGGAAATAAGACCAAGTAATATATAAAAGGCCTATTAGAATAAAACTTGATTTTTTTTCTCAGTAGAAACTCTAAAAGCTGAAGATCTTCAGAGACTACAGATACTAGTTCAAACTCCTATTTGAAGCATTGCACCTAGATGATTTTTAAAAATGTAAATGTAAAATCCTAGTTTTTTTTAAAGCTGCTATTATTACAAATGTTTAGAATAATTAATACACATTAATAGTTAATCAGAGGTGTGGTCTTGTAGGTACTAGTTTGGTTATTTACAAAATAAATTTTATTTAGTCTCCTATAGATGTTTTTAATGTTAATCAGATGATAATAATAACTAAAAACAAGCAAAGTTTGCCTATTCAGATATTCTGTGGATAGATATGTGGCCTTCAAAAACCTCAGAGACTTACAAAATATGGCATTTAAAGGTATTTTATTAATTTAAGCCTTTTTTGGGCAATGAGACAGGTTTGCTCCTAGAAGAAACTGCCCCCACAATCCTCTTCAAAGAGGTGGATGAGCATCAGAGAATCTCCCTTTGAAGGATGCTTCAAATGTGGCAGCCTGTCGCTGGGTAAGACTGCCCTTGCTTCAACTACAGACAAAATGCTGTCCAAACTGAACAAATTTAAACATGATGAAGTCGACTGCCAAGCTTTGCAAGGACAAAGTAGGCTAGTTCTTCATAATTCCTGTTCCACAACTAGGTCTGTCAGATGTTATTGGCCAGCAGGGTCAAGATAGCTGCTCCAATATTATAAGGACAGTTTAGGGGGCGTTGTCCAGGTAGCCAGGTCCTCTGTCATTTTAAAAGCTGCTTGTCTGCACTTCCTGCACACTCAAGTGATATTTGTTCTTTCTCAGGTCTCTGATGGGGTTGAACACTAGATAGTTATAGTTTCACAATTAAGCTTAAGTTGCTTAGGATTTAAAAAGATGTTTTTAAGTCTAAAAAAGTATAGAACTCTAAACTAACCAAGATAGAATAGATAATAAACTGCTTATCCAAAGTTGTCAAATATAGACAGACTTGACATTATGAATGTAAATCTTACCTCATAGTTTTCATAATTATTATTATTGTATATAGTTTATTACTGTATGAAAAATAGTCTTTTATTGGACTGAAATAGGGAATTGTAGAAAGGATATCTTGTGTATTATACGGATGCATTACCTGTTCCTAATGTCTGTGGCCTATAGGAAAGGGTAGAATAGAAGGAAGGACATCTGGGAGGCAGAAAGAATTCTAAAATAGAGCCCGACGTGGGAAGAGACCCTGGCGAAGACATGAGGAAGACAGATGTGTGGAATCTGAACAGAGTAACCAGACATGTGGCAGAACTTAGGTTAGAATAAATGGGATATTTAGGTAGGATCTTAGCGAGAAACAGCTAAAGCTTATGGCCTAGGTATTTATAAATATATTTGAGTTTCAGAGTCATTATTTCGGGAACTTGTGGCTGGGAGAGAAATAACTTGCAATACCTATCAGAACACCATGGGTTAAAACTGGTTATCAATAACAAGAGAAACAGCAGAAAACTTAAAAATGTATAGAAACTGAATAATTCTCTACTGAATGAAAATGTGTCAGGACAAAAATTTTAAAAAAAATTAAAACTTTTTAAACATTCCCTGGGCTGGAGAGATGGCTCAGGGGTTAAGAGCATTGACTGCTCTTCCAGAGGTCCTGAGTTCAATTCCCAGCAACCACATGGTGGCTCACAACCATCTGTAATAAGATCAGATTCCCTCTTGTGTGTGTCTGAAGATAGCAATGGTGTACTCATATAAATAAAATAAATCCTTTAAAAAAACTTTCTAGAATGGAATGGAAATAAAACTATAACATATCCAAAGTTACGGGACAGAATGAAGATGGTTCTTAGATGCTAGTTTATAGGACTAATCACCTACATTTTTAAAAAAAATCAGAGTAATCTCATATTAGTAACAATACCACACTTGAAAGCACTAGAACAACAATAACAACAAAACACCAGAAAGAATAGGCAGCAAGGAATAATCAAACTCAGGGCCTATATCAATAAACTAGAAACAACAAAAAATAAAAACAACCAATAAAACAAAGAGTTGGCTCTTGATAAAAAAAAAAAATCAGTAATATTGACAAACCTATAGTCAAGTTAACTAAAATGCAGAGAGAAAAGATCCAAAGTAATAAAATTAGAGACAAAAAGGGCAATATAAGAAGACACTGAGGAAATCCACAGAATCATGAGGACATACTTTACAAACATTTATTCCACCAAATTAGAAAATCTAAAAGAAGTGAATAATTTTCTGGATATATATATATAATATATATATATAATAATATATATATATATATATATTGTCTAACAAAGTTAAATCAAGATTAGATAAGCAACAACAAAGATGCATGCACCACAATGTTCATAGCAGCTCTATTCATAATAGCCAGAAGCTGGAAAGAACCCAGATGTCCTTCAGTAGATGAATGGATACAAAAATTGTGGTACATTTACACAATGGAATACTACTCAGCCACTAGAAACAATGACTTAACAAAATTCCTAAGAAAATGGCTGCATCTAGAGAATATTATCCTGAGTGAGATAACCCAGTCACAAAAGAACAGACATAATATGCAGTCACTGATAGTGGGATGCTAACCCCAGAGGCTTGGACTACCCCAGAAACAACTCACAGACTGTGTGAAGTTCAAGAAAAAAAGAAAAGAAAAGAAAAAAAAAAGTCATGCTCAATCCTTACACACCAAGAACACATTGACAAATTCCGGGTTACACCCTGTTTTACATGTACTTTTTGCTCATTGTAAAAAAAAAAGAAAAAGAAAAAAAAACAAGCACTGACACAACTGTATTTGTATACATTTATGCAAAAATGTTTAAATTTTTTTATCTTTGTTTTTTAAAATAAAGTCTAAAAACAAAAGATTAGATAAGCAGTTTAAACAGACCTATAACTACGAGTCAAATAGCATCAGTAACTGAGCTTTAACCAACAATAACAAGCCTAGGGCCAGATAGTCTTAGCACAAAATTCTACCAGACTTTCAAAGAAAAGTTAATACCAATACTCCTCAAATTATTCCACAAAACAGAAACAGAAAGAATATTACCAAGTTCATTTTATGAAGCCATAGTTATGATACCCACACCACATAAAGTTTCAACATAGAAACAACTACAGAGCTATTTTCCTTCTAATATAAAGAAACTATCAGAAGAAAATAGTCAAAGAAACAGCACGAGGTATACATGTAGATGCAGAAACACAGATATTTGTACCCACAAGATTCCCATAAAAACACAAAACTGGAAGCTATCACATATATATGCAAAGGATGTGTAAAGTTTAAAAAAAAAAAAACACTTTACTGTAATTAAAACAAAGTAGGGTTTTATTTTTTTTTTTTTTTTGTTTTTTGTTTTGTTTTGTTTTGTTTTTTGTTTTGTTTTGTTTTGTTTTTTCTCACACCACATTTGGAAGTATGTGGGTCTGGTCAGAAACCATAATGAAATTTCCAAAGAGATCTTGCGGTTCGATTTCTATGGTCAGTTGTAGAAAGAAACACAAAGCAGTTTAGACACACTTACATCTTGTAGTGATAAAGACTTATTTAAAGGGTACTGCCGAGGATAAGCGAACAAGTACCTTATAACACAAGAACACTGAACATTATCCTAATAAATGAAGTAGCCTGAGCCGAGCCAGAAGTTACAGCAGATAGAGTAACTTTTATCACCGGTAATTACTACCCTTACAGTTTTAATACCCGGCTGCAAAAGAGTGAAATCTAGTTGGCAATTTAAGCACTGCTTCATAGTCAGGATCAGAAAGAAATAGATCTGCGGTAGACTCACTGTTTTTTTAAACTTGTGGGGAATGATGGGATAAAGGTAATATTCACAGGCTAGACTTCAAGGAGCAATGATTTAATTTTGATCTCCTTTGGGGATCATCCCTTAAAGGTATTTCTATGACTAGTGGAGAATTAGCAAGAAACAAGTTGGCAGAGATTGGTGATAGAGGTCATTGTGTTAAGATCGAAGAAACTTCCAAACTCTTGGTTGTTCCGACCCCAATATTTTATTCAGCTGTTGCTCTATTGGAAGCAATAAGGAATATGTAGCTCATAGAAACGGGGAGAACTAGCATCCAGTAAGTCCTCCACCTATTAGAATAGGCTAAAATAAACTACGTGAATTTATAGCATCTACTTTGCAGGGGCCTCATTATTTAAGTCACGGGCTGCATTCTTTCTGTAAGAACTCCACCACATGGTTATCAACTTGGGAAGAAAATCATTTCTAAGACCCCAAGAAAGACTGGCATCCCAGCAAAAGAGGAGGATGACGATCCAAGAGCATCCTCCACCTTCAGAGATTCGGAAGTTTAAGCAGCACATCTGTTTTTCTTTATACTTGATTCTGGTGACCTTCTTGTCCCTACTTGAGCTACACTTACACTTCGACCCCATGACCCAGAATTTCTGAATGCCCTATGCTCTCTTAATCAGTAAGTCCCTTTGTGTATTCCACTTTATCCTGTGCAACTCCAGATGCTGGCGATCCTTACGTTTTTAACGCTACTTTCAACTCTTCGAGGAGCTGTCCCGTCCCCCTGCAGCGGAGCTGCTCAGAGTTGCTGAAGAAACACTATGTAAGCTATGCAATCGATCCAACTAAACCGTTGCTTTCTGTACAGCCTAGGTTCTTGGTTACTATCTGTGGGTGCTGCTCAACTGATAGTGGGTATTTCAAACCTTTACCTCTGTTCTCAAAGCTCCTGTCCATTATGAACTCTGCCCACACTCAACCAAGAACTAATCTGCCCGTTTCTCTGAGAAGCCAAGGACCTGGAGATAAACGGCACCCAGTCCTGTTTCTTTCTTACTAGAGTATTCACTGGCACTTGTACTTCCTGGTGAAAGGGGCCACTAGTTCGAAGTACTTTCTCAGCCTATAGATATGATAGAATTTCATTTCCTGTCTATGTAATGAGTTTTCTAAATTTTGTCTGGTTTCTTGTTCTCTTGTAGCCGGGCTAGCGTAGAGCCCACTACGTAGCTGAGGTTCACAATGACCTTCTGATACTCCTGCCTTCTGCCCAGCGCTGAGAGCGGAGGTATGTTTGAACAATGCTGGCTTCCTCCATATCATGCCTTGGCTGTTATGAGTGATTTTTCATTCCTGTTCCCCTCTTTCCTCTTTGGTGTTTTGAGAAGAAGTTTCACTATGTAGAGCAGGTTGCACAAGAAAGAATTTCCCGTGAGCCTAAGTCTGCCCTGGGACCTTCCTGCTTTAGTCTCTATTGCAGTTATATTATGTTGCAGTAAATATTAAAAATAAAAATGGTTTATCTCTTTATCAGCCCCGAGGTCTCACTCCTCAGGTCCGACCCTGATATGGAACAGCGCACCTTTGTCGCTCAGCCCGAGTCGCCCGGTCTGAGCCACCCTCGTGGCCCAACCCAGTTCACGTAACTCCCTTCCCTTGGTGGTCTTCCTCCGCCTGCCTTCCTCCTCCATACCGAGTGTTCGTTTACCCCAAAACTCAACACAAACACAACTCTACAGCCGATAGCTTTTCATACAGGTTTATATATTCAACTCTCAATACACAAACCCTCTACACAACAAGATTGCATCGAATAGACAATGATACAAACTGCCCTTCTATATGAAATACTAGACCTATAAAATCCTTAATGTTCATAGCTATTTAACACCAATCAGTCCCACCTGGGTAAAGCTGGTCCTTGGGAACCTCCATGTTGCCATGACCTCCCCTTGTCCTCTGACCTCCTCAGACCTCTCCTCTCTTCCTCATCCCACCTAGTCACTGGCTTTTCTTTATTTTACTAATTAAAATGGGAAGGTTCAGATGAAGTCACCTCAGGAGTATGTAACTAGGCAGCCCTTCTTGGGGAAGTGGCATTAACATTAAAAACCAAACAGCTTCAGGACAATCTACAATATTACATTCTTAGCAATAGGGCTCTTCTCACAGGCAATCAGGTCCACAAGTTCAGGTAGCACTTTGTTTGTCAGAGTAACCTTGAGGCGTACTTTGATAGGCTTCCTAATAGTTGTGGTTCAGTGAAACAAGGATGTTTCCATTGGAGAGGTCAGAACTGGTATGCAAGGTTGCCCAAATGTGAACATTTGGGAGGAGATTGTCAAACAGGCAGATACTTGGCCTGACCCTTAATTTATGGAGTTGGAATTTCCTGGGATAAGTCTTATCTCTACTGAGTTTTATGACCAGGATGATTTCTGCTAGCTCTAGGCAATCTTTATTTAAACTTCACTGCCTTCCGCACGTGTCCTCCGGAATTTTAGTGTTGCTCAATAGGTGACTGTCATTCTTGGAAGTCCTTTCTGTGCCTGTAAAGCACCCAGGCCTGTCCTTCATAATCCTGTTTACAAAAAACAGCCTTTAACTGATTTACCCTTTACAATGGCACCAAATACCCCATTATCTATTTTCACCTTGGTGCAATCTCCGAGGCAAATAGACATTTGACAGAAATTGCTTTAATGTAGAAGAAGACAGAGGAGGAGAGGGAGGAGGAGAAGGAGAAAAAGAAGAAGAAGACTTCCACCTCACACCAGTTAGAATAGCTGAGATCAAAAACCCAAGTGACAGCAGATGCTGGCAAGGATGTGGAAAAAGAGGAACACTCCTCCATTATTGGTAGGATTGCAAGCTGGCACAACCACTCTGGAAATCAGCCTGGCAGTTCCTCAGAAAATTGGACATAGTACTACCTGAAAACCTAGCTATACCACTCCTGGGCATATACTCAAAGACACTCCAACATATAACAAGGACACATGCTCCACCATGTTCATAGCAGCCTTATTTATAATAGCCAGAAGCTGGAAAGAACCCAGGTGTCCTTCAACAGAGGAATGGATACAGAAAGTATGGTACATTTACACAATGGAGTACTACTCAGCTATTAGAAACAATGACTTTACGAAATTCCTAGGCAAATGGGTGGAACTAGAAGCAATCATCCTGAGTGAGATAACACAGTCACAAGAACACACATGGTATGTACTTACTGATAAGCAGTTACTAGCCCAAAAAGCTTTGAATATCCAAGAAAAAATATTCACAGACCTATGAAGCTCAAAAAGAAGAAAGGCCAGTAAGTGGATGCCTCAGTCCTTCTTAGAAGGTAGAACAAAGCACCCATGGGAGGAAATGCAGGGACAAATAGAGGAGCAGGGATTGAAGAAAAGATCATCCAGAGACTGCCTCACCTGGGGATCCACTCCATATGCAGCCACCAAACCCAAGCACTATTGCTGATGCAAAGAAGTGCTTACTGGCAGTAGCCAGATATGAATGCCTCCTCAGAGGCTCTGCCAGAGTCATACAGATACAGCTGAGCATGCTTGCAACTAACTATCTGAACATAGGGTCCCCAATGAAGGAGCTAGAGAAAGGACTGAAGAAGCTGAAAGGATCTGCAACCCCATGGGAAGAACAACATTATCAACCACCCAAACCCTCCAGAGCTCCCAGGGACTAAAACACGAACCAATGAGTTCTCATGGAGAGACCCATGGCTCCAGGTGCATATGCAGCAGAGGATGGCATTGTCTGACATCAATGGGTGGAGAGGCCTTTAGTCCAGTGAAGATACATTTTCCCAGGGTAGGGAAATACCAAGGTGCTGAGGTGGAGAGGGTGGTTGGGAGAGGGAGCACCTTCATGGAAACAAGTGGAGGGGGATGGGGGAAAATAAAGTTGATTTAAAAAAAAAAGACAAACTTGAAATTACCTTTTGTTCAGACATTTTCTCTGTTGCTTTACCTCTAAAGAGAGGCACAAGATGAAAATTGTACAACATAAATAAATAAATAAATAAATAAATAAATAAATAAATAAATAAATAAATGAATGAATGAATGAATGAATGAATAAACAACCTAATTACTAAGACCCCTTTCAAGTCAGCTCATGGAAAAAGAGTGGCTGGAACTTTCTACAGGCTCTGTAGAATACCTTGAGTTCTACATCCCTTGCATTTTCCTTCTCCCTTGACTTCTGAGTGCTGAGATTACAAAGATGCAACCTTATACCTAGAGAGCCGAGAGAGGAAAGAGGAGGGAGGGTACCGGTAAGGGGGCATGAAAAGAGAGGGAGAGGGGATGAAATATGTTGGTAGGTGGAAAATGGACCGAGGAAAAATATACAATATGCTGTTTTTCCTTCGAAAGGAAACAAGGTTGAAAGTTAGCTTCTAGCTCTGGGGAACCAGTCGGTCCTGGCAGGAAGCTGTGGCCGCTGGTCACATGTCATCCACTCTCAAGAAGCAGAGAGAAAAGAATGCTTGGCTTTTTTTTTTTTTTTTAAACTGGGGTTGTTTGTTTTCGGGGGTGTTTTCTTTTGTTGATAAAGGGCTTGCCTTTCCCTGTCCAGATCCCCACTCCGCCTTCTGACTGCTGGGGTGCAGCCATGTGGCATTAGACCCTGATTATGACTTTCTAGTGAATATTAGAAATTCAGATAATATGTAAAATAATCTTGTTACTCTTTGGATCAGAAAAGTATGAGTAGGTCTTTTCCCCGCTTTTCTTCAGATATAGGACTCTTAGAATTGGAAATACTGTGCAGAGGCGTGTAGAATAGCTCAGCAGGTAAAGGTACTTGCTGCCTTTACTAATGAAAATGTATGTGTATAGGTCATTTTTTTTCAATACTGAGGAAAATAATGTTCGATACAGTACTTATAGAGCCCAGGACCTCACACATGCTAGCAAGTATTCTACCACTAAACTATTATCTACAGACCATGAAAATATTTTAATAAGAGGAAATTCTATTCATTAACTTCATTTTTCTGAGTGAAGGCAACAATACAAAACCTCATTTCCTATTAGCTGCTGAACACCTGTGCTAGCTAATCTTTAGGGTCTGGGTTTAGGAGCTTCTCTCCTGGAAGTCCAGCAGATTTGTATGCAGATGGCCTCATTACTAAAGAAAGGAGATGTTACATATTGTCTCTTCAGCTTCACTGTGGGCTCCTTGCCTCCCTGCACAGTGCATGAGATATTAGAAATGCTTAAGGTTCTTGAATGGATGAATAGTGTTATTTATGGATAGAAAAGCAGGCTTCTATTTAAGCTGTAAAAAGGATTGTTGAATATTTACTGTAAATATATGTTGACATAGTAAAGCTTAGAATGTCTTATATCCCTGGTGTATTATCATCTTTATGGGGAAAAAAACATTTTGGTTTCTTCAGAGCGATTAGAAAAACAAATTATATTGGAAAATGAATTATGTTAGTAATTTGAAGAAGTATCTTTCTGTGTTGTCTCTTTGTTCAATGGTAAAACTTTATTCTCAGTGTTCCTATTCTGCATTGTTTACATTCTTAAGGTTTTGATTTTAATCATCCATAAGTGTAAAAAATGTACATATTATTTTTACCATCTCAGTTTGAAGAGACATACAGTTAAACTTGACTTTTTGATAAAAAACTTCTAGGTCATTGTCTGTGCTAACAGCAAACTGTAAACGTATGCTTCATAGTGATGTGACTTTGTGTCATCATTGTGTCCTTGGTATTTATTGAGCATCCACATACTAGTGGCACACAGATTTTTTTTCAGTAACTCTTTTGATTGAGCTGTAATTCACTTTAAGGATTTAATAATTTGATTGCATAATTGTCAGAATGTGTTGTTTAGCAATAAAAGAACAAATATAAACCAGCAAAAAAAAAAAAAAAAAAAAAAAAAAAAAGGTACTTGCTGCCAAGCCTCACTACTTCACACTGGCCTCCAGAATTCACGAGATGTCATACCACAAGCAAGCAAGCATGTCTTCTCTCTTTCATATATACATACAAGGTAAATAAACAAATGTAAGTTAAAAATATGATCCAAAGGGCTGGGAAAATGGCTTAGTCGTTAAAAGCATCAGATGTTCTTCCGAAGGACTCAGGTGCAGTCCCCAGAACCCATATGACAGGCAGCTCACAACTGTCCGTAATTCCACTTGTAGGGGATCCAGAACCCTCACTTGGACATACACGCAGGCAAAATACCAATGCATGTGAAATGAAAACATAAATTAAGAAATACAATATAAGGTGGATTAACAGTCTCTTCCTTGGTCTTGGATAAGAGTGTAACTTGCGCACATGTACTGGCATTCGTGCATACACACACAACATAGAAAAGATGTATTCTGCTCCTTTAAAATCTAATTTCTCTCTAGAATAGCAAAAGCAACGTAGGGAAAACGAAGTATAACCTGGTCAGGAAGGCTCAGAAGCAAAGTCAGTATGTAACTATTTCCTCATAAGGTCTAGGTAAAACAGTAAGGCCTGGATGGAATGTTAAAGTCTAGATAAAATGTTAAGCCCTAAGTAACTATTGCCTGTCTAGCCTGCCATTTTGTTCTGTTACTAATATTATAAGGAAACTTTCTCCTATGTTGTTTCTGCCGTTACTAAGAAACATCCTCAGGCCCAAGAATTGATTACATATTCTGTTAGGTTCTGTGCCCTTGGAAGCCAATCAATAGAATGATATAGTTACCCACAATAAGCTTGGACCTGAACCAACCACCCAGCAGCACTTCCTGAACATAAGCCTTTATGTCATTTGCTTTTATAAGCTGCCCCTGGGATGGAACCTAACATAAGAGAGACACCTCCACCAATATAAGAAACTGTTTGGAATAAGACTTCCATTTTGAGTCGAGGTAAAGTTTAAGTTCCCAAGACCTCCCTGGAAACTGACATCCTACTTGGCAGAAAGAGACGTGTACATAATTGACCTCTGGGTTGGCAAGTTAAGACATGAATTTGAGACAAGGTGAGCCCCCATGACAGCTGAATACACCAACCAGTAGGAGCAGGATAAGTGCACAGCAAAGACATCTTCTTAAGGAAATCTCTTAAATCCTCATTGGGGAAATAACTTGGCACAGATGTTTGTGGATTTTATGCTTAAAAACCCTGTAGGAGGGCTGGAGAGATGGCTCAACAGTTAGGGACACTGACTGCTCTTCCAGAAGTCCTGAGTTCAAATCCCAGCAACCACATGGTGGCTCACGACCATCTGTAATGGGATCTGATGTCCTCTTCTGGTGTGTCTGAAGACATCTACAGTGTACTTATATATAATAAAAGGAACTAAATCTTAAAAAAAAAAAAAAAAAAAAAAAAAAAAAAGCCTGTAGGATCTCAACTCAATGTCAAGGTTCAGCTCCTGAGCCTGAATCATGGCCCAGATTGATCAATCCTGAAGTGTGTGTGATCAAGAAACAATCCCTGTCTGACTGAGAGTGGAGTTTGTATAGTTTGTGAGGCGACTTCTAGATCCCAACATTGCCAAAGATAATACTTGACTAGTTACAACAAAGGAATAAATATGACTGAAAGGTGTTCAGCCAGGCACACAGTTCTTTGTGGTTGTAGAACACGGGACTATGCCAGGAAGAAAGAAGTGCTCTCCAGGCTGATTTGGGGGTTCTGTTTGTTTGTTGTTTTTTTTTTTATGTTTTTTTCCAGACAGGATTTCTCTTTGTACTCCTGGCTGTCCTTGAACTCACTCTGTAGTCCAGGCTGACACTATACACAGTTTGATTTGTTTTCTTAATAGAAATACTGGGCAGGGACTTGGCATTCCTGAGAATTACAAGCTAGTTAAACACAAGGCATCTGCAGTTGACATCATTAGCAACCAAAAGGGCGTAGTCTTCTGAAGTTGACTAAAACAGAGAGAGTTTTTAAAAATGCAAAGATTCAAACTGTTATCTCACCGGAACCCAGTGATACTGGAAAAGTTTACCTCCTGTTACAGTCAAATGACTGTGTGTCTCCAAGATTTGTACTGAAACCTGAACTCCCACAGACACACTATGAAGATATGGGACTTCTAGGAAGTTATTGGTCCATGAGGGAAGAGCCTTCATGAAAGACACCACAAGGAAAGTCATATCCACTGTGCCACAGCTAGCTGGTGATGTTTTCGTGAATGAAGATGACATTCACAATGGCCAAAACCTGTTCCTGCCCAGACTCTGGAACCTCAATGAACAAATGTATGTTGTTTATACCTCACTGAGTTCATGTCATTTTGTACAGTGGCATGAACAGGTGACATGCCACTCTTCTGTCTCTTCTACCTGAAATAATGTCATGGGTCAATCCGAAAAGTGTTTGTTTTTTAGATGGGATCCTGTGCTGTAGCCCAGGCTTACCTAGAACTCACAATTTACCCTAGGCTACCCTTCGATTCTTATCCCACCTCAACCTCCCAAGCTGGGGTTATAGGCATGCTCCAACGCCCAGGTGAAATGTTAATATTTAGAATTTACATTGTAGGCAAAGAAACTTTTAATACAATAGGAATACTTGTGTGGTCTGAAAGCCATCTTTGCTTTCTCTTAAAGCTTAGTGACATGGCCATGTCTCAAAACACCATTCTTCTTTTGTAGAGGAATCAGACATGAGTTCAATAGTGTCTAAAGGAAGTATGTTAACTTTTCTTTAGGTGATCTTATCAACTACATCTTCGGGAAGGTCATCAGGAAAACGAAGCAGCAGTTTGTAAGATGTATCAGTCTACAAAAGCTAGAATAGTAAGGTTTTTTTTTTTTTGTTTTTGTCTTTAGAGACAAGGGTTACTCTGTAATCTTGTCTGGGAGCTCAAAACAATTCTCCTGCCTCACTCCCTGGCATGCTGAGACTAAAGGTATGAGCCACTATGCCCAGCTTGTGCCTTCTTCAGAAACTCTAGAAGTACTTGACATGAGTTTAAAAGTTAATAGCCTATGGCATCTATACTTGGTATAAAAGATTCATTTCCTCTTATTTACAATTTATTCATTGTGTATCTTAGGATGCCATTAAGTAAAAACTCCCAGCAAAGTTAAAATATTTGATAATTAGGCTTTTTTAGCAGTAGACATATTACATGAAATAGGTTTATATTTGTATTTAAATTGTACACAATTCTTTCTAAATTAAAATAAGCTATAGTGTAAGCTGCTTACCTTTGTGAATCACTCCACGCATGAGGCATGCTTTCAGAAAACACTGGAAGCCACGGAGTGTTGAGAAGTATCCAGGAATCTTAAAATAAATTTTGGCTTGGCCAGAAAACTTTGACATTTGATCTTTGATTTTAAAAATATGTCGCTTGCCTCTGTGAGAGTGTCATCCTAGGGAATCTAAGATCATGGCATCTTCTTGGTCCTTCCACAAAGCTGGGAATTATTCTGATCGGCTTTAGTACCAGCAATAGTTTGAACAATGGACCGGAGACTTTTGGCCTCATTCAGAATTAGCCTGTAAGTGGCAGTGATTTGTAACCAGTTAGTAAGAGGAAACCATAGTCTTAAAAAGCATCCTTTTCTGTTCCTTTTAGTGAGAATTACATGTTTGATATGCCTCGTGACTAGATTCAAAGAAATGTAAATACACTTTCTACAATCAAAAATAAGATACCAAGAATCTCCTTCAGGAAGAGTGTTTTGTTGTTTGTTTAAAGGAAAAGTAGAAGGGATTAGAATAATTAAGGATAGAATCTGGTTTAAAATATATGTACAGATGTACATTTATATACAGGACTAAGTAAGGCAGCGTGACTGTTTTCTAAAAGACCATTTAAATTAGCAGTAGACAGACATGTTGTAGTCTTAGATTCTGCCTTTATGTAATGTGAACTTTAGAATAATTCTGTCTGACCAACGCCAAAATCTTGTATTCAATACGGTGTTTATACATGCACAGGCTTGAAATTGCTGCCTGTGGGATCCCATTAGCCTCTTGCAGACTGACATCAGCTTCTTCACAGTGGGTTTTCTGTGGTAGTAAAGTGGCTTCCAACTTCACATAATTGGATTCAGGTGGGAACTGGGCCTCTTTCCTTATAATTTAAGTATGTACTATCTCTTATGACAGAAGGAAATGAAGAAGGGCCTCAGAGAGAATTCTGATATGCAAGGGGCATTTAATAACATAAAGATACCAGTAGGCATCTCCCCTTCTTCCTTTTCTCTATGAAGTTTATCCTTCCAAGTTCGACTTGAGTAGAAGGATCACACAAGTCAGACTGGTGTCCTAGCAACAGAATTCAGCAGCAGCAAGACTGCAAAGTGTTCGTAGTAAATTCACCTTTATTAAACATGTCATCTTGTTCACATAAAATATTTCAGAATGCCTATTATATTGATGAATAAATGCTTTGGTGACTTAAAGAGAGATTGTTGGAGCTGGAGGAGGCTGTTGTTGGAAGGCTTCTGAATATTCTTCCAAAGGTTAGCTCTGCCTGCCTACAGTGTGAAAATGAACGCTAATTCTTTTATCTCACTGTCTCCAGTGATAAAACCTCAGGACAGCGCACCACCCTGATGTGTCGATACTGCTGCTTTCATACACCTTATGTAGTCAAAGTAGTTATTATTTTTATCTTTTTATTTATTTTTTGAGATGCTGTCTTACTGTTTAGTCCAAGCTGGCCTGGAATTTTCTATGTTGACAAGGATCATCTCCAACTCAGAGATTTGCCTGTCTCTGCCTTCTAAAGGCTAAGATTAGAGGTATGTGCTACCATGTCTGGCCAAAAAATAAAATGTTAAAAGTAACAAAATAAAAAAAATATCCAGCCCATATTTTAATTTCTCATATGATCCCCTTTTGGCCTAACAAAATCAAAATACAAGCACCTATGTGTGTTTCCTCTGCTTATTCTTTGGCACTTGCGCTGTCTCTTCTCTCTCTCTCTCTCTCTCTCTCTCTCTCTCTCTCTCTCTCTCTCTCTCTCTCTCTCTCTCTCGTTCTCTCTTCCTCTTTTTTTGTCCTATGTTTTCATTTTATTTTACTACTTCCTAAAGATGCCTGTTTGTTTTTTTACAGGAGAAAGAAAGGGTCTGGGTCTGGACACATGAGGAGATGATTCTGGGATCCGGAGAGATTCTGGGGAAGGGGAAAGGGTAATCCGAATATATTGTATGCAAGAAGTCGAATTTGAATTTTAAAAATTAAAATACAGTTTGAAAACTTCCTGTTAAATCCTTTGAGTCTCTTCTGTACTTCAAGAGCACTGTCGAAGCTGACATCCAGGTGCTCTGCTGAGTATCTGATGTGCTTTGATTCTTTTGCACGGCAGGGTTTCAGTTTATGCTTTTACTGTAAACAACCTCTGTAATCTTGTGATTGTTTAAAGGTTTTAAAACATCAATTGTTAACAACTGACTGCTTCTATAATCTTGCCAAGGATGGCAAAAGAGTTGGCATGATCTCTTATCTCACGATAAATTCCCATGCCCCTGAGAAGCAGATGGCTGTCTTTACAAAATTTGGGCCTCAGAGATAAAGAGCAAGAGAATCCAAGTTTCATTCCCAGCATCCTCCATTCCCAGCATCCTCTATTCCCAGCACCCTCCATTCCCAGCATCCTCGAGTGGCTAACAACTGGCTAACTCCACTTCTGAGGGAATCGATGGTGTCTCCTGGCCTCCCTGCATACCACACATATAAAGTGCAGACATGCACGCAAGTGAAACACCCATAAACATAAAGAAAAATAACTCTCAAAAATAACTTTAAAAATAAACAAAATGTATGTTTGCTCATTTATTTTGTGTTTGAGTCACGTCTCTCTTTCCACCATGTATGTTCCAGAGATTGAACTCAGGTCATTAGGGCTGGCCCAACGTTTCCTCTTAAATGATACTGGTGGTTTTTTTAAAAGGCATAATAAATATTCTTTCCTTTGGGTCTACAAATTGGAGATAATCAATCTTCTGAGTTTGTGTCTTCGGAACTCTGACTGACCCAGCAAGGTGGCTGTTTTATGCTGTAGTTTCATTTTGTTGTCTTTCTGGTTTGCCTTGCGCTCAGGCAACTTGGCAATTTGTGAACATTTATTCATTTGTTTCTTGTTATGTAAAATCCTTAGTTTCCAGAAACATCCTACTAATCACCAATCTTCTGTCCCTTATTTTTCTGCTATGGATGTACTTGGCTCATTCCCTGTAAGTCTGGTCCTGCCAGGGTCATCTCACAGTGTCCCACACTGCCTATCCTATCAGGACAGTTTCATCCACACACTTGCTGTTGAGCTGATTGTAACAGATTCGTCAGATTCCTATGCAGTGGCCTCTAGGAAGGCTTCACATTTTGACACTGCTACCTCTCTCCTGGAGTATCTAGCCAGGTCATGCAACACTTGTAGATGGGTTGGGAAATAATCTATGTGATCAATACTCTGTACATGATACATACTGAAGGTCTAGCACATGTGGAAGGAAATGATCTCTAGAGCGTGTTAGTAAGTTGTAAAAATGGCATCCATCCGGGAATGTCTGGATTTGTCACTAAGGTGTGCCCATATGTACCACTTACTGTTGTACCAGGAAATGAAATACTTTGATTTTCTACCTGGGTGAGTAAGACACACAGAATGGAAAGTATTTTAAAAAGCAAGGATCCCTGTGAGGGAAATTTTCTTTGCTGTTTAGGTTGAAGAATTTCAGAATGATGAAAGGACAATGAACTCGGGTCTTCCTGAGAGTAGTGGTTGGAACTGAGTGACACTTCCCACGTAACAGTCAGTGGACAAATGCTTTTTGAACAAATTGGCTTGAACTCGCTCATTTCTTTGAGAATTATGAAGATGTTGCAAACGGTACACAGATGAGTGTTGGTAACGTGTCTTGGTTGCTAGACCCTTTCTTGACTAAGGTTTACATTTTCTTCTATAAGAAAATGTGCGGAGGTTCTTTTGCCTCTTAATTATAACACTAAGATAAAATGTTGGTTTTTTTGTTTTTTGTTTTTTGTTTTTTTTTAACACTCTAACACCAGTTTCATATTCTGGTGACCAGTAAACTTCCAAGCCAAC
This sequence comes from Micromys minutus, assembly GCF_963924665.1. Classification (NCBI taxonomy): domain Eukaryota; kingdom Metazoa; phylum Chordata; class Mammalia; order Rodentia; family Muridae; genus Micromys; species Micromys minutus. Next base: position 26,125,975 of record NC_137965.1, on the reverse strand, counting down.
CATCCAGAGAAACCTTGGCAGTAATTAAAGTTCACAGACAGAAACATTCTGATATGCCCATGTTTGCATCTCTGAAGACCCAGAAACACAGTTGCCTGATCATATGTACTTAACCATGAATACCTCCTAAAACTACAAGGGCGAGAAAAAGTGTGAGCCACACAGAGCATATTGACTGCCCAACAGGGGATGCTCTTCCTTTTCCTTAAAGAATCTGGAGGTCCATCGCCATCCGCATTCTCATTTCCATAGTGGGTATTAGCTGTCAACTGATAAACCTTTCTCTGCTGTTCAGATTACTTTCCCTCTACAAAGTTCTAGAGACGCTGTGTCGCTCTAACAAGGCTTTCAATAGCCCTGTCCCAGAGAAAACAATCAGACGTCACACTTGTAAGGTTTCTTCTTGCTTTATCATAGTTCGTACCCACAGGTGTGATTGGGTCTTATCTTTCCTACCAGCTCTACCTAAGCCACTTTGGTTGGGTGTAAGTTCTTCACTAAGAGATAACACCCCTTCCTTTTTACTTCCCTTTTACTGTATATTGAGAAGGGATAAACTTTATTTTGAAAGGCCTCAAAATAATAGTAGTTATGAATGTAGTATAATGGCTTCTTATACTGTTTTGTTGTTGTTGTTGTTTTTAATTATACTTTGTTAAGCATTAGGAATATAAGTCAGTGGTAGAATATTTACCTAAAGTGTATAACACCCTAGACTCAATCCCTAATAGTTTCTAACCTGTCAGAGTCTCCCCACCTCAAAAAAAAAAAAAAAAAAAACAGGACTGGAGAAATCTTAGAGGTCAAGTGCCCCTGGCTGCTCTTCTAGAAATTCCAAGTTGGATTCCCAGCACCTACATGATGGCTCACAACTGTCTATAAATCTAACCTCATGGGATCCAGTGCCCTCTTTTGGCTTTTGTGGGTACTACATTCATATGGTATACAGACATTCATGTAGGCAAAACCCCATATACATTTTTAAAATGAAATATTTAAGAGATTTAAAAATAACCAATCACTCTTGCTGCTTTAATCAGAAATAGAAAGACTTGTGTAGTGAAACATCTTTCCTGGTAACCTTGGTAGAGTAGATTTACAAACTGTTAGTAGGGTGGCAGAGTCTCTCTCTCTCCCTCTCTCTCTCTCTCTGATGGATATTCAATTCAATATAAATTATTAGTATTGTTATTATTTTGATGGGAATCTCTCCAGACCAGTCCTTTCTCTTTGCTTTTGACTAGATTGTGGTGATTCATTACATTCATTACATTACATTCAAGGATAAGAAGATTTGACTTGAATTCACCAAGACACATTTAACCATGTATATTCACTAAAACTAAAGGAGATGCTATATCACTGAGAATGTGGAAATCCTATCTCCCAAATAGAACACACTGGTCAGCTAAGTGGGTCCTCTCCATCCTTAGCATCCAGATCTGCTGCCATTTTGTTTTCTCCTGTATTCATGTCTTACAGATTCTAATATTTTCCTAACACAGAGTAAAGCATTGATCTATCCTAAAGTATCTTTAGTATAACTTTCTTATATTTACCTAGGTATTTCTTTATTGAATTTATTTCTTTTCTTTTTTTAAGGCAGGATTGCATTGTGTATTCTGTATCCCTGGCTGGTCTAGAACAATGTGGTCTATCTGGCCTTGAGTTCAGAGAGTCACCTGCCTTCCTTCCAAAGAACTGGGATTAAAAGCCTGTGCTACCCTGGCATATTAGTTTTTTTTTTTTTTTTTTTTTTTAATTCTACTAAGCTCAAGGACTAATACAAAGATTTTAGCAATGGGTTTTAGATTGGTTTCATTTCTTGGTATAACTTTTATGTGCATGATACCACATTTTTAGCACTCTCTTTCTTATGAGGCAATATCTTGAAGAGTTTTAAATTGGGTGAAGTTTAATATACTTTCAAAATTCTGAGTCCAGCTAGAGGTTTTTTTTAAAAAAATTTAAATGCCATGGGAACTTTCATGTGAACAATCTGGTTTTGTTCAGAAATGCTGTTACAGGATGTCCTCTGTGCATTCTGCTGATGAAAGAATAATTTAAAGAATAATTTAATGCCAAATGTTTCCTTTTATCTACCAGTCTTAAGGAAGCCGTCATTTCTTTATAGTCCTTCCTAAATACTTCTTGAATGTCACCAATTATTATCTTTTGAAATGTAGGAAAAACATATTTCCCCAAACTGGGATTTTCCCATCTCATAAGTGAAATTTTGGAGTCTTTCAGCTGATAGTGTGTTGCTTAATTCATAAAGCAAGATATAGCTAAGACATGTGGTTTCCCATAATAATTAAGTGGAATTTGTCAAAGTAACCAGGGGGTAACTTGAAACAATGTAACAAGGTGGTAACTTGTTACAACAGCCCTGAAAATATGGGTGGGGTGATGAAGACTTTTTATTTCTAGTCCAAGCTTTTCCTGTCCCAGGTCTACTGTTGCCATTAGTCAAATTTTTTGACAAATAATTTACTCAAAAATTTTGGCAAGAAATATGGAAATGTAAAATATATTCCTAGCCAATTGATCATACACACAATGAGGTTCTCTATATACAAAATAAGATTTTTGTACATTTATATAATTTGACTAGATCATCTATAACATTTCAAATTCTGAAATTCTATGAATCTTCAGTAATAAATTTAGTGTTAAAGTCTCGTGATGATCTTCTTACCAGACTCAAACTATAGCTTCTCCACAACCTCAACTTCTAGAATACCAGGGGTTACAGTTACACCCACCATGCCTTGATTCTAAGACTGTATTATTGGAAGACAGCACTAGGAGGCAAAGCAACTTCATTTAACTGAAAAATTCATCTTTTGTTGGAGATACAGATAGTCACCAGTACCTGGGTCCACAGGACCCATGTAAAGTACTGTCAGCACTTTTCTTGTATTTTATGCTGTTTCGCATTTACATGGTGTTTTTGTACTGAAGAGCACATACTTTGTCATAAATGTAGAAAGTCAGGATGGACGGAGACCTGACGAGCAGTAGTTGTTGCTGTTGTTTCTTTGTTGTTGTTGTTGTTTTGCCTTCTATATTGGTGTGAGCTCTTCCCCCTCTTCCTTGTGACAGAGAAACAGGTTCACCTGACCAAACTGCTGTTTCTGCATCTCCGAGTATCACCATCTCTCCATCCTAATCTCTCTATCCCACAGGCTTTTCAGGTTCACCTGTTTCCTAAGACTTGCAAAGGGCTCGCTACATGCCATGATCATACGTGTTAGTTCATCTGACTTCAAAAAAATTGAAAAAATAGGTTCAGTTTAATGAAGCAGTGTTTCCGATAAACATTCTGGGAAATATTCTTCAAAATGTTCTGGCTGGGACACCATTGGCTGCTGCCTTAGTGTCTGGAAAGCTTTAGAGAGCACAAAACCTTTCATATCTGAGGTGATTTCAAAGGACCCTTCAGCTACATCACCTGCTCTCCAGAGGGTTCACTCGCTTGTGCAATTTAAACAACCAGTTTGGGAAAACAATGTTTCTGCTTCCTCTGAGAAATTCTACAAATTCCTTATACCAATGAAAAGAAACTTGTTCTGGTAAGAGGTCTCTTATACTCTCAGAAGTCAAAGTGGCAAGAAGACAGTCCAAGATTTGCCTTATCTCTTTGACCTTTAAAATCTAGTTCACAGCTCTTCCAGGGCTGAAACACAATTATCCCCAGGCAGCGTGTGCCTCAGGCATGTTCTTAGTAATGAAGTAATGAGTCAGATCTGAACTCAAATATTAGTTGAGACATTTGTTAGCTGTGTGACTTTGGGTATTGTCCTACGGTTCTTTTCATCCCTAAAACCAAAACACAATGTTTAGTATAGTGTGTTTTAAATATTTATAGTTAGCATAGTCTTTGCAATATATGGCATGTTCAACTAATATTAGCTAACTGGTGGATCATGCTGATTTTATCTGTGAGGACCATTTCAAAAGCAGCATTAACACTTCACTATTACTTCCCAAGGAGAGGGCCAATAATTTAGAGAATTTAGCAACATCCATCCGGGTGCTGAGTTCCTGGAAGTCACACTTGGCAGTGTTTGCACCACCGTGGGACCATGTTACAGGCTGGAGAACAATAAATATGAATTACTTGGTAATTACCAAGAGTCAGAGTCCTGCACTTGGATACACACTGGTGCCTACATTAGAGGGGAAGTGAGACTTAGTGGTTTAAGCAGTTAGTCTTGCTTCTGCCATAATTCCACTGTTTGACACTGGAAAAAAATCATTATGTATTTATGATCCTCAGCTTGCCAGTCTATAAAAGAGGAAGTTCTGGGGCAGGGGTTGTTACTCAGTGGTAAAGTGCTTGTCTTTGAGGTCCAGGACTTGATTTCAATACCAAAGCAAACAAAACCAGCCAACCAACCAAACAACCAAACAAGAGAAGCATAGTGCCTCTCAAAAGTACATAAGGAGGAGATGCCATCAGCGCTGATTGACAAGTGGTTTTGTGGGAATAAGTGTTCTAATATGGAAAGTTCAGCTTAACACAGTCAGTTGCATAAAAGGCTGATTCAAATGGCCCCTTCATGTTTTAAAAAAAGGGAAAACTCTCTTACCTGCCCAGGTCCACGGCTTTCTTGGCTTTTATCAGTCAGTAGAATGTGTCACATGGTAATTAGAGAAAGTTGTTTCCTGATCTTAATGGGTGTGAATCCAGTTGAAGTAGTTATGAATGGCTTAGGTGGTAATGTGACAATAGGCTTTGCTGTATAGACCCAGAGTCCTTGATGTCAGGTTCTGAGCTCCCTGAGAAAGCCAGGCCTATATCAAGTAAGGCAATGGAAGAACCAACAACTGATTTTTAAGCAATGACAAACTACAGTGAAATATGCATTATAAATAGGAATGCCTCTAAATACAAAAGGGCCGTGCCAATGAATACTAGATCAATTATTAACGGCAATCACTCAGAGTAAATATAATACCTAATTTCCAGTTTTAGGACATACTCTCACTAGGTACTTAGTATTGACGAAAACTGTTCAAGATTTTAAAATAGTCTTTAGGAGCACATAAAAAATGTTGATCTATGATCATTATTGCACTGGGAAGATTATAGTCAATGGCCAGTATAGTTGTAAAACTGCAGGAATGTTGGGTCATTTTAACAGGAGGCCTTTCGAGAGATATACATCTGCCTAGTCACTTTAGTTTGATAACTGGGGTCTTTTGGAAAAGGAATTGAGTCACATTTGCATATATAAAGGGGTGGGAGCCATGATTCTCACTGTGGAGAGACCGTTTAGATAATAGTAGCCAGGGCATAGCAGTATGCATCATGAATTCTAGCTCTTGGGACTCTGACACAGGAAGGTCTTAACTTTTAAGCCAGCCTAGGCTACAGAACAAGCCTATGGTCAAGTCTTGGCTATATAGTGAGAAGAATTTTCTCAAAACCCTTCTGATACACACACACACACACATACACACACACATACACACACATACATACACACACATACACACACACATACACACACATACATACACACACATACACACACACATACACACATACACACACATACATACATACACATACATACACACATATACACATACACTATTCTGTTTATATTGTATCTACACAATAATATTCACATTCATTCAAAATGTATGAGTCACTATTTCAAGAGGTACAGCCAAGCATTTATTACTATTGGGTCAAGAAGCACTATCTGCCTTTATTTTTATCTTCATTAAAAAATTAGAACCTGGAGTCATCTTCTCAACTGAGGTTTTTCATCAAAAATGACTCTAGCTTCTGTCAATACAGATGACAAAACTGTCTCAAATTTTTAAATATAATTGATATTCATATTGGCTGTGATTGAAAAAAAAGGAAGCAAAACCAGATTATGATCCATTATATCTAAGATAATGGTGTTGATAGCATAAAGGAAGTCATTACAGGACAATAGAAAGGGGTTGGTGGCTGAGCATGAACTCAGTAGGCCCATTCGGGAGGAAGTCAAGCTTAAATTTAACTTTGTCTTCAGAGCAAAACACTGTCTCAGAAAACAAAACAAACAAAAAGTAAAGCAGAGAGGAGCTAGAGATGTATTATTTTGTAAAAACACAAACGTTGGAAGTGACAATAAATCAGGAGGGAAGGGAAATGAGGTAACTGCGTACTGTGTCATGGTGAGAATAGTAACCAGCTTAGGTGTGGCTGGTTCCCAGGACCTCAACTCTACACTGTTCTTTTTCATTATCTCTTCATTAGGACTGGACAAACCTGAAGATTTTATAGATAATTTAGGTAAACTAACAATATTTCTTCTTGGAAATCACTTGAAAATTATTGTTGTTGTTGTTGTTGAAGGTGGAAAGCACATCACTATATTGCACATATGGAGGTCAAACAGCAACTTTATAGAGTTGTTTCCTTGATGATTTGAATGAGAATGGCCTCCATAGGCCCATCCTCGAACGCTTGCTTTCCAGTTAATGGAATTGTTTAGGAAGGATTAAGAAGTATGGTCTTGTTAGAGGAGGCATGTTACTAGAGGTGGGTTTCAAAAACTCATGTGAGGCTCAGTCTCTCTCTATTTTCCCCCCCCTCTCTCTCCCCTGTGGGTCAAGATGCAAAGTTTTTAGTTACTGTCCCAGAGCCATGCCTGTCTGCTTCCCTTCGTAATGATAATGGATTAACCCTCTAAGATTGTAAGCAAGCTCTCACTTACATCTTTTCTTATATAAAAGAGTTGCATTAGTCATGGCATCTTGTCATAGCAACAGATCGGACTAAGACAGTTCTCTCTTTCAGTGAATTTAGGTCTCTAAGTTTTCTTACACCATGAAGTGGCAAGCACCTGCTAAGTCACCCCACCAACCCCCTTGAAGAGGACTTTTAAATGTAAAATGTTTTTAGGAAAGTTATTTGCCCAATCAGAAAAGTCCTAAGATTCTTTTTCACAGTTATCTCTAATAAGCAGTATGAAAATAATCTGGTGTAAAGTAGTATCAGTGTTTTTGAAATACTCCTTACCCTCTTTGTGACTATTGAGAGAATTTGTGTGCCACCTGCTATACAGAAGTTGTCTTGTTTCATTTTAAGGATAAATTAAGTTCAGAAGGAAAAGATTCTAACACCAACCTCCTCATCTTCCTCCTGCTGCTGCTCCTTTTTCCATGGAATTCAACTGTACTGACTGTACACACACACACACACACACTCACACACACACACACACTCACACACACACTCATACACACACACTCACACACTCATACTCACACACACACTCACTCACACACACACACACACACACACACACACATATACACATTTGAGTGTGAAGCCACCCATGGGAAAATTGTTGACCAACTAAGGATCACACTTTTAAAAAAGAAAAAAGATCTTTCTTTCCTCAGAATCTACCATCTGTCAATAGCTCCTCAGCCAGAAGTTGTATTTTGTGAGTACCCCCGATTCGAGAGTGCTGACTGGATAGACACTTTGCAGCGACCATAGATGCTGTGAGCCCATGAGTACAGAGAATTTGCTTTTTCTCTTGTCCTCCCTGATCTCTAGCTCTTACAATCCTGCCTTCCCCACCTCCAGTCCTTCTTGAGCCTCCCAGGGAAGAGCTATGATAGAAATGTAGCTGTGCAGTCCAGAGGCATGAATACTCTGTACTTGGGCCGGTGGCAAGATTCCTGTTGAACCACTGCCACTGCACAAAGAAACTTTTCTGATGAGGCTTAAGAGCATGGATATTGAGATACAAGCTTACATCATAATTTGGTACTGTATCCATTTAGCAGAGTAATATTATTACGTTCACGTGTGGGGTCTATAAGTCCCCAACCATAGAGTTCTTGGCCAGATTTATAGTAGCTGGTATATGTTTCCTCCTCTGGAGCCGACCTTAAGCCCAGGCAGAAAGCAGTTGGTTAATCCACAACATGCACCACTCTTGCACTTACCAGCATATTTTCCCAGGTCGTTTCTGATTCTAGCTCTCAGTGTTCATAGTGTAAGACTGTTACTGACCCATGTCTCCAATCTCCTGCATAGTACCTTCTGGCATATGAAAGCTAGGTATCTGGGAGGAAGCATCTTCTCGGTCAGGGCCAACTTGCTTTCTATATGCTGTATAGTCAAAACACGTGGTGTCTTCATTAACAGCCTCTCAACAAGTTCTGTTGGACAACCAAGAGCATTGGCAATAACCTGTGGTATTTTGATTTCACCCCTAACTCTAACAGCTTGAGGGTGAGTGTTCTTCTTTACCCTCTGGCATAGGACTGTTGATTTAGCCACTAATGGCTTCCTGGGGTATCATCTCCTGTATAGGGTAGTTCAAATTAAACTCTTTTATAGAAACATATATAGATAAGCACATATATTTTATTATGCATGTTATAATATATATAGCTATATATTATACATATATTTTATTATACATGTTATTTATTACATATATGCTTAGGAAATTTGTAAAATAGTAGGTTTTCATATAGTATTTTAAAACATTTCTATTGTTAATCACGCCTGCTCCCACCTCGTCTTCCTCCATTTCTCCCTGTCTTCTTCTATACCTCCTTCCCCGGAGTCTCCTACATTTCCCCTTCCCATTAGTGGTCCTTTTCCAGCTTCCTGGCTTCAGTGGATATACCAATTTAAACATATACGTATAAAAATTCAGTACCAAGAGCCACATATCAGTGAGAACATGTGATGTTTTGTCTTTGTGAGTCTGAGCATAATGAGAAACAAAATTTAAAGTTTCAAAGTTATAAAGTTGTGAGTTATAAGGAAACAGTATGGCTCATGCCTGTAATGGTAGCATTTGGGAGTTGGAGAAGTGAAGAGCCTAAAACCAAGACCAGGCTCACGAGAAATGAGCAAGTAGGTGACTAAACAATTAACCAACACTCAGCAAATAAATGTCTGATTTGATTACTTTTGTCTTGTGTGTTGAGACATCACTAAACTTCAGTTACTCTTTGAAAACATCTATACCAAGCAATCACCTTTACTTCATATTTTAGTTACACTGTGCTCATTGCTTCATAGTTACCAGCAAAGGAATAACTTCCTGGGTTCCTTTCAGACTTTTATCTTGATAAAATTATGACTAAGATTAACCTTGACAATACTTTGCTAAGGTTACAGGTCTGTAGAGCTGAGAGATAAACACACCTTTGTCAATTTCAAATTACTAAGTAAAGATAGTATAGCAAAAACTCAGAATCAGTGACAGACGTCAGAAAGGTGCTTCTTTCTGCTACTTTGCCCCACACTCAGTCTTTAGACTTTACTGTCACAACAGTGTCTTAGCCTTTTAAATGATTATGAAGCAAGTAAACATAAAAGGTTCACTGTAAACCAATAGTCTAATCCTGTCCCTTCAACGTCCCTGCCTCCCATCCCCTTTAAGCTCTGGTTCCATCGTAGAGATTCACCCTGTGTGCTGGTTGGGGTTATTAACTTCTCTCTAATCTTATTTCAAATCCTCCTCTTCCACTTTCTGGCTGCTGGGGTGTTTTGTTCTTCACTGACTAGGTGGGTGGGGGCGAGAAGAACTGTGTCCAAACAGAAGGCAGAAATCTGTGGTATCATGAACTCTCCATTAGATAGCTTAAGCAGTAGCCATGCCAGCTTTCTAAGAGTACCTGAGAAAACTGGCTTAAAAGGAAGAAAACGTTATTTTTATTCTGTTTCAAAAGTTCAATTCATAATTACTTGGTCTTGCTGTCTCTGAGCCTGTGGTGGCGTAGTTTACTGAAACGTAATATACCAAGGACATAGTCCCAAAGATCTTACTTCTTTCCACAAAGCCTCAGTTCTCCATGGTTTAATTCCATGGGCTAGGACCATGCCTAGAACACACGGCTCTTTGGGGAAGATGCAAGACCAAACTATAGCACCTAGGGTTAGATTTCCCACTACCAACAAGTTTCAGGGCTTTTTTTTTTTTTTTTTTTTTTAGCAGAGTAAATGTTCTTTACCCTATAAATACTCATGGTCGTGAGTATTAAATGAATTAATTCAGGACTCTGCACATGCTAGGCAAACACTCCACTACTAAGTGACAGCCCCAGCCCTCCTCAGGCTAGAATACTGAGGTAAAATCATGGTGTGTGCTTCATGACCAGGTTGTTCTGTCCTGAGGACTGGACTCAGAGATTCATGCAGACTAGGCAAGTTCTCTGCCAGCTGAGCTACATTTCTAAGCCCAAATGTTCTCCTGTCATGTGTGTTCTAGGGATAGAACTCAGGTTGTCAGGCTTGGCAGTGCCTTTACCCTCTGAGCCACCTTCCTGCCCCAAGATGGGAATTCTTTACAGTAATAATGATCCAGAGATAAGTGAAACAAATGTTAATTTGGGCATTTATAACATAGTAATTTCCTACTGAGAGTTCAAAACTGACATCTGTGAAGGGATTCATCCTCTTCTTTCTTCTGCTCTTAGTAACAGAAAATCTCTGGAGCAGTTTGGCCCTGGGGTGTGGGGAACCAGAGAGCAAGAATGGGAAGGCGAGGAGAAGAAGGGCTATGGTGGTGAAGTTATAACACCTTGGTGGATCTGAGGAACACATGGGATTGTCATGCTCTTGGATGTGTGGGTTAAGGATTGTGGGTAGGTAAATCACCAGGGCATTATAGGGAGGTGGTAAACATAGGTGGTGGGTTCTGGGGAGAAGCAGGTCACTGGTATTTGGGTTGTAGCCTTCCCTGGTTCCTCCTTATAACCCTCTTTTATTTCCTACTCGGTGGGGATGTGAAGTTTCCACTCAGCCGTGTCTTCCCTCAGTAGACATGGTAGACGTCTGAACTTGCTGAGTAGGTCCACCCCTCCCGTTGCCTATCTCCATTGGGCAATTCATCACAGCATCATAAAAGAACGAAGGCGAGAATGTCCTCTCGAGGAGGCTGAAGAGGCTGTGGGAGGGAGGAGGGAGGAGATATGGGAGCTTCTGATGGACAGTTTTCCCACCTGTGTTTCGGTTGGCCCTTTGGAACTGCTATAAATACCTTAAACGTTGGAGAAGTTTGATGTGGCACATGGTCTTTTGTTTGTTTCGTTTTGTTCAGAGTGGGGGAGGGGAGTTCCTCAGTGGTTTCTGCTTCTTACGTACTCTCCAACACTAGAAAGCGCTGCCCCGGGTAGACAGACAGACACTGTGAAAATGACGAGTTATACAGTATCAGCCGCTGGTTCTTTATACTCGGTGCAGCCTGATTCTATGTGGGGGTCTTCAAATTACCCAACAAGTCAAGAAGCAAGGAGCTCAGATCTCGTTCCAATATCCATGTGCAAAAAGCGCTTGAAGGTGGGTTGTCTAGCCTCAGCCAAACCTTCGGATGCTCGTGCCTGAGTAGCCCTGAATGTCTTATGAGTGACACCACCGAGATTCTTCTGAATACCTGACCCCAAACAAACTATGAGATAATTCATCTTGGTTGCTTTAAGTCACCGTGTGTTGAGGTAATGTGTTATAGCAATAAAAAATTAATACACACAGATAGAATTTAAAAGCGACTCTTCAAGATTTCCTGGCTCCGAGGATTCTGTAGCAGCTACAGAATCTCTACCCATTCACCTGCTGGGCCTTTTTACAGTAAGGCTTTAGGACTATGGACTTCATTACCTCACCCGTCTATAAAAGGGGTGTGGTGTTCTGGTTCCAATTCTATGTGTAGAAAGGAGGAATGCAAGATACAATGGCCTACTGTAACTCACCAGTACACTTACATGTACACATAACAGACACAGACACCAGACACTGAAAACTCTGAATAAGATTGTAGTCCACCCATTTGCTGGAAGAACCACTAGCTCTGCATTTCCTGACAAAAACAGTTCTCAGTCCCACTGGCACGTTCCTTTTATTGTCAAAGAAGTTTATTTAAATCCAACTAGACTGCAATTTGCCATCATATTTGCCTCCGACTCCCCTTAAAAGCAATTTCTTAAAAAGCTCTGTTCATAGAGCTGGTGAGACGGTTCGGTGGGTAGAGGTGTTTGTGCACAATCACAACAAACTGGGTGTGAAAACCCATCTCCCTAGATGGCAAAGAGACTTAGCCATGAGAGTTGTCATCTGACCTCCACAATGTGTGCTGTGGTGTGACATAGTGTGCCTGAAATTCTCAACCCTCTCCCTCCCTCTCCCTTCCTCCTTCTCTCTCTCTCCCCCTCTCCCTCCCTGCCTCTCCTTCCTCCCTCCCTCCCTCCCTCCCCCCCCTCTCTCTCCCTCCCTTTTCCTTTCTCTTCCCTCCCTTCCCCCTCTCCTTCCCCTCCCCCTTTTTCCTCCTCCCCTCCCCCTCTCTCCTCCTCCCTTCCCCCTCTCTCATGCACAGAGTACATTGAAAAAAAGCTCTTCTCATAACAGTGTTCTAAGACCTCTTTTGTATTCCACATTACAGCTCATTTCTTTTTTTAAGATATTTTTTACTAGATACTCTGTTTATTTACATTTGAAATGTAATCCCCTTCTCCCACCCTATCCCATCCCCCCTCCTCCTCCACTTGTCTTTTTGAAAGTGCACTGACTCCTAATCACCTTCTCCACCCCATTGCCTTGGCATTTCCCCACACTGGAAAAACATGCCCTCCCTGGACCAAAGGCCTCTTCTCACACTGATGCCAGACACTGCTGTCCTCAGCCACATATGCACCTGGGGCCATGGCTCTCTCTATGTGTGCTCAGTGGTTGGTGTTTTACTCCATGGGAGTTGCTGAGATGTGGTTGGGTAATAATGTTCTTCCCATAGGGTTGCAACCCCTTTCAGCTCCTTCAGTCTTTTCTTTAGCACCTTCATTGGGGTCCCTGTGTTCAGTCCGATGGTTAGCTGCAAGAGTGCTCAGCTGTATCTGTATGACTCTAGCCGAGCCCCCAAGGAGGCATCTTTATCTGGTTCCTGCCAGTATGGCATCAGCAATAGTGCTTGGGTTTGGTGGCTGCATATGTGGTGGATCTACAGCTCATTTCAAACACAAATCCTTTAAATTGTTGCTTAGCTGATTAGCACACCATAGTTTTATAGACAATGTTGGCAATTTCAAAAAAATAACACATGTCAACGATTCTAATAACAAAGGCTGTTCTGATTTTTCTTTTAAAGCTGTTCTGATTTTTCTTTTAAGTGAAAAAAAAATTCTATTAAAATTGATTCATCAAGAAAAAAATCATCCCTGGGCAGTGGTGGTGCACACCTTTAATCCCAGCACTTGGGAGTGCTGACCTCTGAGTTCAAGAGCAGACTAGTTTACAGAGCTAGTTCTAGGAGAGTGAGAGAGAGAGAAAGAGGGAGGGAGGGAGGGAAAGAAGGAAGAGAAAGAAAAAAAGAGGAGGAGGATGGGACAAACAGAATGGCCATGTCCTTTCTTGCTCAGATGCATCTGTTACAGAGTTTACATCCTGAGCCATATGGAAACTTTAAGACTACCTAGATATGAGCCACAATGAACAACAATCAGATTGCACCTATTGCTTTTAGCCGCAGCACATGGTTATTTTAAAAAGTTAGTTTCTAGCGCCCTCTAATGGACAAATGCTATGGGTGCTTAAGCTTGCTGGTGACTGCTCAGGGGTTCAGGGAGATCTGAAACAATCAGGATCATTTGCGTTCCTGTGCCAATGTGATTCACTTCTTGCTCGGCCACAAAACTGAAGAACTGAGGTATATTTTTAATTGTTGTGGAGGGGAAATTAACTAATATAGGAGAAAAGCTAGGCTTTCCCTGGCTTTGACAACAACAGGATACTGAGTCTTAAGCAATGTACCTTTTGTGTTTTGATGATTTTGTATTACTTCCTCGCAACAAACTGGAGCCTGAATATTAAGGGAAATAAATTACCCCAATAATTCAGGTCCCAGGAGATCTCCTGGGGGAGGATGGAAGACACAGAGGAAACATCATCACAGGACAAGCACATTTGACTTGAGTTTTGACTATTACATTTTACACAGACTATTTTTATTGAGTGAAAAAGATGTCTTGGTCATTCTTTCTTTGCCCAAAGGCTCTTTAAGCTCAGGTTGTGATGCTTGGTGGCAGGTGTCTTTTCCCACTGAGCTCTCCAGCCCTTGGTTTTGTTCCTCCCCTAAAATATAGACGTGCTACGTTGTAGAGATGCCACAAACATAGAAATAAATACTCTAAATTTATTTACTTGGAATTAATGTCTATTGTGATATCTGTTGGTGCAAATAGTCCGAGTTAATTCAGGGTCACGGTCCCATTTTCCTCATGCGATGCAAGGTTAAGGTCTTGAATAACTTGGGATGTTATCACGTACCTGTGGCACCAGCTGAAAATTTTCCTGAACTCTTTGGAGTTTCCTTATCTGGGTTAACAGTTTCTCCTTCATTCTGACTGAAAGTCCCCTTTGGGGACCCATTCCAAGTCACACTCTAAAGTTTACAAACAAGGACTCCTAAGAGGAAAAGCAGGATGATCCCAGATCAAAAGACAGCAGTCAGGACAGACTCTGAGGAAGTCATGGGGGTAGAGCCATGGTAGTAGGTCTAACAGTGGAAGGCACCGCTGAGCCCACATTTCTAAAAGAACAAGAACAGTAAGTTTGGAAAGGTAACTGTATCTGTGCTGACATATGCGATGATAATGTTTTGGTGGGGATGTCAAAGCTCGATTGATACTAAGGACTTATTTTTGGGGACTTAGGAGATGGCTCGGCTGTTGAGAGTGCTTGCAGGTTTTGAAGAGAAGCAGAGTTTGAATCATGACCTCCTAGAACAGGTATTTGGTGCCCTCTAAGTCTCTCCACACACCTTCATTCAAGTGCATGCATCCACCCTTTGCATAATTAAAATAAATAAAATACTTTTTAAAAGGAAACTCAAGTTACTCCCTTTACCTTAGCCATTAGAGGTATTGCAAACTTATCTTTAAGCAACATCCTGAGTATTCAGTATTGAAGCACTAGTTTATTACCTCCTGAACAGACAAGAATGCTTGTCTAAAACTTAGTGACAGCTGGTACCCACCAAAGCTTAAGCCAACATTTAAATTTTTTAAATTAATATTCATTTATTGACATTCATTTTCATCATCTAGTGGCTACTGGATATGTGAACATTTTCTAGTATTAAATGTTTAAAATATTTTAATTAATTAGTTAATTTGTATGTGTATTGTGTGTTTGCACATCCACCATGCCATCTGCTTTCAGTCTGTAGTGGGTCCTGGGGGTTGAACTCAGGTTGTCAGGCTGAGTGACAAGCTCCCTTACACACCGAGCCAGCTGCCAGTCCACCTAACTACACTTTTAAATATACAGGCTGGAAACTCAGTTCTGATGCCACAATTTAGTAGTTAAGATACCTTTCATCAGCTTCAGAAGAACGTTTTCAAGAAGCATTGTTTGAAAACCACCAGCACAAAATTGGAATGCTTCTTCTTGTCCAATTTTGATGGCTATATCTATTCTCAAGGGATTGGACATTAACTGTTTGGATAAGGTTATTAGTTATAGTTTGAAATTAGTCGATAGGACATACATGGAAGAGCAAGTAAAGTACAGGAGAAAGGTGTGGAGACAGTCATTTCAACTGGGGGGGGGGATCAAGTCTAGCAGGAGGCAAAGCTGAATTAATAGAGAATCTCTCTCACTCCAGAGTCACATGAGAAAAGGTTGTCAGCAGGAACCTGAACTAAAGTTTATGGTGGTTTTAATAGCATTAGAATTTGGAGTGATAGTTTGTACTTAGCAATATCTTTTGCACAGATGCTAATTACAACTTGTCACCCACTAATATTTATCAAAGTCCTATTTCATGACTGTTTTCTAATCTCACCTAATGGTATAAAACAGGGCTATGGAATACAGGACTATCAGGGAATACACTATAGTACTTGTGATAACTGCTTTTCTGAAATTTCTAAAGACTTGAAAAAAATAGGGTTCAAAATAATCTATTGTTTTTTAATAGCCCCACATCTCTCTATCCGTTCTCATGAATATGAAATTTATTATTAATGTGTATTCACCATTAAGATTTACAATCTTGGACTGTACTTGCCTTTGTATACCATTACATAGGAGAAGGAGAGACACTTGCTTCTTTGATAACTAAAAGTAGACAAGATATAGACGCCTGGATTTTCTCAGGATTCTTGATCAGCTGGACCCCAAAACATTCCCACAGGCAGAATTTCACTGCTTTCCAATTTCTTTCCTCTCTTCCCTGTTTCTCCCTTCCCCCTTTCTCCCCTCTCCTCCCTTTCCTCTCAAGTTGGAATTGAGCCTAAGGTGTCATGCATGCTACACAAGCACTCTATCGCTGAGCCTTATCTTCAGCCCAGTTCCGAATTTTCTAGCACAATTCCCTTTCCACATAGAGAGGTTGGTGCCTTCTGGGGTGTGGTTAAAAGGTGTTCGTGTCCTTAGTCATCAGGGAAATGCAAATCAAAACAACCCTGAGATTCCACCTCACACCAGTCAGAATGGCTAAGATCAAAAACTCAGATGAGAGCAGATGCTGGTGAGGATGTGGAGAAAGAGGAACACTCCTCCACTGTTGGTGGGGTTGTAAACTGGTACAACCACTCTGGAAATCAGTCTGGCGGTTCGTCAGAAAATTGGACATAGTTCTACCTGAACACCCAGTTATTCCACTTCTGGGCATTTACCCCAGAGAAGCTCCAACATACAACAAAGACACATGCACCACAATGTTCTTAGCAGCCCTATTTATAATAGCCAGAAGCTGGAAAGAACCCAGATGTCCTTCAATAGATGAATGGATACAAAAATTGTGGTATATTTACACAATGGAATACTACTCAGCTATCAGAAACACTGACTTTATGAAATTCTTAAGAAAATGGATGCATCTAGAGAATATCATCCTGAGTGAGATAACCCAGTCACAAAAGAACAGACATAATATGCAGTCACTGATAATGGGATACTAACCCCAGAAAGCTCTGAACACCCCAGAAACAACTCACAGACTATATGAAGTTCAAGAAAAACAAAGGCCAAAACAAAAATGAAAATGAAAAACCACTATGCTTAATCTTTACACACCAAGAAAACTTTGACTATTTCCAGGTTACATCTTGTTTTACATGTACTTTATGCTCATTGTAACTAGCAAGATTTTAAGGCATACTATCAAACCTTTAAAAAAATCAAGTACTGACAAAAATGTATTCATATACATTTATGCAAAAAATGCTTTAAAAATCTGTACACTTATCTTTGTTTTTTAAAATAAAGTTGTTCAATTAAAAAAAAAGGTGTTCGTGTGTTGCTCGTTGTGGAACTGCGATCCTGTCTGTGACCTCAGAGCATGGTCATTCTACCAGTGCCTTCGGGAAAGCGGGGAAAGGAGAGAAACAGCAGAGGTAAGGTCTCTGTATGTTCTGTGTCTAGAATCAAGCCCTGGTTCAATCTTCTTGCATCTGATAAAGTTTTCATCTCCCAGTTCTCTACTGATTAATTTTGGCATAAAGGATGTGATGGTTTGCATTTGCTTGGCCCAGGAAATGGCACTTGTCGGAGGAAGTGTGTCACTCTGGGGCTGGCTAGGAGACTCTCCTGCTAGCTGCCTGAGGATGCTCAGTCTGTTCCTGGCTTCCTTCAGATGAAGATGTAGAACTCTGAGTTCCTTCTGAACCATGTCTGCCTGGATGCTGCCATGTTCCTGCCTTGGTGATACTGGACTGAACCTCTGAACCTGTGAGCCAGCTCAGTTAAACGTTGTCCTTTATAAAACTTGCATTGGTCATGGTGTCTGTTCACAGCAGTAAAACCCTGAGACAAAGGGTCACCTACAAATGACTAGAATGTGACATGTGGTGTGTTAATCAAGATGGATAATTTTATGTTCAACTTGGTTTGGCCATGGAATCTAGGTAGTGTGTCTTAAATAATATTGGTATTATTTTTGAGATTTTAATCTGTGTATACCATGTATTTTTATTATAGTCATCTCTACCCATCACTCAGGCTCCCTGATCTGCCTCCTGCCTTCTTTCTCCCTTATGTCCTGTTTTTATAGCCCATGGGTTCCACTTCAGATCCTCTAGGGTGTGGGGCCATCCACTGGTGCATGGTTGACATACCAGAGCCACACTTTTAAAGAAAACTGTCTTTTCTTTCCCCAGAAACCACCAACTATCAATAGCTTCTCAGCTACACAATCTAGGTTTATCATTGTTTTTAAATGTGATTAGCTAGTGTTGTTGTTTTGAGATGGGACCTTGCTGTGCCAACTAAGTTGGATTTAAACTCAAGATCCTCCTGTCTCAGCCACCTGAGCACTGGGATCATAGGGCACGCTACCATATCGGTAAGATTCAGTTTGGGCTTTGATATAGACTCAGGGTGCACAGTGTAATCTGACCTCAAGTTCTTGGTGATCTTTCCGCTTCAGCCTACAAGTGCTGGAGAAACTACCACACATGGTGCAAAGATGCATTTCTGAAAGCCTTTCTTCTACTGGGGTAACTGACAAGAACCTCAATATATTGAGGTGACTGCAAGTCACACAAACACCCCTCCATAAAGCTCTGAAATAAATGCATCTTGGAGAAAGTGTCATAGCTGTCCCCGTGTCACTCTCCAGGAAGAGATATGCAAGAATGCAACTATACAGTGTGTGCAAGCTACACAGAGAGAGGAAACTTCAGGGTGGAAAGAGAGCTTAAGATAAAATATATTAACTTTGGACAAAATTGTTTCGTCATATAAATACAGCATTGGAAAAGCCTTGTGTAATTAAGAAACCTGAACTATAAGCTTCTGGCTACCACAGTGATATGACATCCTTCCCTTTGCCCACTTAAAAAGTATGTTTTAGGGAGCTAGAAAGATGTCTCCATGGTTTAGAACACTTGTGCCCTTGAGAGGATTCAAGTTCAATCCTAGTACACACATGACGGCTTACCACCATCCATGACCACAGTTCCTAGTACACACATGATGACTTACCACCATCCATGACCACAGTTCCTAGTACACACATGATGACTTACCACCATCCATGACCACAGTTCCTAGTACACACATGATGACTTACCACCATCCATGACCACAGTTCCTAGTACACACATGACGGCTTACCACCATCCATGACCACAGTTCCTAGGCATCTGGCAGCCTCTTTGGGCCTCTGAGGGCACAGGGCATGCAACTGGTGCGCGTATCTACATGCAGGAAAAATATTCATACTTATAAAATAAAAACAGGTAAATCTTTTAAAATTACTTTGTAATTTTTTACTACAAATATAAGTTTATTAACTAATGTCTTTTTATACTAGTATAATTATGAAATTTTCCAAAATTAACTGTAAATATTTATATTGTGAGCATGTAAACTGTCCATGACTTACAACGAAGATTTCTGAGTGGTGTAATTGAGCATTGCATATAATTTGGTTGTCATACAATGATAGCGCTTCATTTCAAAATGACTGTCTTTTTCATCTCAAGAAGGGCAGGTAGAAGCTACAGAGAAATGGAAACTGGACTCAGTGGTGTGTATCTTTAATCCCTGCACCCAGGAGGCAGAAGTAAGAGTATCTTGTGAGTTAAGTAAAACTGTGTAGGTCTCAGAAGATTGCACTTCAGAAACCAAATACACAGTCATTCATAGTTAGAACTGGTATAAAAAAATAAAGTTACCATTGGCTTTCAAATAGCAATTTCATGGGTAAAATGACAATAAAATGTGATTAGCGTGCACACATCCCAGTGACAGCGACACCTTCTGTGTGTTGTTAAAAGATTCATGGTCTTAGTCTACAAGAGGATGCAGGTTTCCTTGGGCTTTGAGGTTGATTGAAATTCGTACTTCTGAGATCAGGGTTTAGCTATGTTGCCTTTGCTCTTTTAAATGGTTGCTGTTGTTTCTAAACTCTCACTGTAGGATAGGGTGGGGCACAGCTGACAGCAGGGATAACAAGTCAGGTTTTTCTCTGCTTTTGTTCTTCACCTGACTGAAGATGCCCTCTGTTGAGCCAATTCTTTGGCATCTTGTTCTAAAGAAGGTTTATACATGGCCACGAATCAGTACCTGTGGCAGACAGATGTGTTCAGCTGCTCCCACTCCTAATTTCTTTACACTGATGGTACTGGTCCTGTGGCAAGAAAAGCTTCTCAAGGGCTTACACACCGGAGGTATGGTTCTTGGAAAAGTCCCAGGGGAAATCGAGAAATCACACTGTAAAAAGTTCTAGATCCTATTGCTTGAGGGAAAAGTCATGAAGAACAGCTTGTGGTGTGGAGATCTGAGTGGAGAGGGAGGTCACATCAGTGTAGCCGTCAGTTTCTCACTGAATGTGTTCTTGTGAGCCATCTCACTTAACACTACCTGACAGAACCACCCAGTCAAACAGGGATGTAAAAAGCAATGTGTCAACCAAAGCTTTGGTTCTGCAAGGCTGCAGTAGATTATGGAGAGAGGAACACAGTCAAGGCACCGTTCTTATCTCTACTGATTGGTAAATGTCATTTTCAGGGCAGATTTTTCTTTTTTTTTTTCCTGATAGGATTTCACTATGTAGCCCTGGTTAGACTTCAACTCACAGATATCTACCTGTCTTTGCCTCCTAAGTACTAGGATTAAAGGTGTTTACTGATAAAGGGTCTCTCGGGTCAAGCAGGTTTCCTACGAGATCACAGACTATCTTCCTCAGTTATTTGCGGAGACAGTTTATCTCACCTTGGGCGGTCACTCCGGAAGGGAGGGACTGTGGGAGGAACAAGCTGCAGCCAGTGTGTACCCTATAAAAGGTCACAGCCATTTCTTTCCACAGGTAGTCTCAAACAGCCGTGTGTGTCCTTAAACTCATTCTGGCCTATCAAAGATCAGGCCTCTCTGTCTCTTTTTCTGTCTCTTTAAACTGCCTTAGAAATCTAGTATGGTGCCAAGGCTCAGGAAGGAAATTTAAACCTACCAGTCACCCACAAGCTCCCTGGCTCTCATATGCTTGAGAATCCTGCACCGAGTAGGGCTTCCTTTTCTCCGAGGCAGCCATTTTTCATTATTCTCCATTTCTTCCCTCAGTATAGCTCGGACACAGTCTTATCTTCTATGTGGGAGGCCACACTCCATTTCACAGAGCACACATGCAACATACAACGAGCTAACTATACTGGCTTGTCTTGTGTGTCAACCTGACACAGGCTGGAGTTATCACAGAGAAAGGAGCCTCAGTTGAGGAAATGCCTCCATGAGATCCAGCTGTAAGGCATTTTCTCAACTAGTGATCAAGGGGGGAGGGCCCAGCCCATTGTGGGTGGAGCCATACCTGGCCCAACCCATTGTGGGTGGAGCCATCCCTGGCCCAGCCCATTGTGGGTGGTGCCATCTCTGGGCTGGTAGACCTGGGTTCTATAAGAAAGCAGGCTTGGCAAACCAGGGGAAGCAAGCCAGTAAGCAGCACCCTCCATGGCCTCTGCATCAGCTCCTGCCTCTAGCTTCCTGCCCTGCATGAGGCCCTGTCCTGACTTCCTTTGGTGATGAACAGCAATGTGGAAGTGTATGCTAAATAAACCATTTCCTCCCCAACTTACTTTTGGTCATAGTGTTTCAATGTAGCAACAGAAACCCTAAGTAAGACAACTTTGGGGGGGGGGATAGATATTTTAAAAGGGGACTGGGGAGTGGGTGTGCCTTATGGGCTTACTTTAAGCAAATTGCTATCTTGTAGCTGACTTCATCAGAATGGAAGCAACTGATCTTAGATCTATTTGGAAAGAATACACGATACACAGGGGTGGGGAGGGTTATTAAAATATTTTTAAAAAAAGAATGGAGGCAACCATGTGATTAGCTGCCATCTGTGCTAATGTTATAAAGAAGATAAATGCCATGCGACCTCACTGCCATCTTAGTTAATGTGACCATATGACATAAACCAATTTGTGGTAGCAACTCTAAAACTTCCTAGTGCTAGTGACGCACCTGGTTACCATTCTCTCTCCCTCCCTCCCTCCCTCCCTTCTCTCTTCCTTCCCTCCTCTCCTCCCTCTCTTCCTCCTTCCCTCCCTCCCTCCCTCCTTCTTTCACTCTCTTTCCCCTTTCTTAAATTAGACTAAGGCCTCCAAGATAGTTTATTTTCCCTAGACTAAGGAGGATATACCAAACTTCTAAGATATTTTCAATAATAATAATAAGGGTTTTTTTTTTTTTTTTTTTTTTTTTTTTTTTTTTGTATGATGGTTTTGTCTGAAAACTGAAAAATAATGTATAAGGACAAAACCATGAACAAGGTTTAAGGAAAATAGGGTTTATGAACAACATATGTTTGATGATTAAGGTTTATAAATTCCTAAGGTTTTGAAGCTCTATTCAGGCTAACAGAAACTGACTTAAAGATGTCTATCTAAAGACCATGTCTTTGCTAACTTTGTTAAGCTTTAGCTATTTAGAGAAAGTGAGTCATATAAACAACTATAATATCTTATAAAAGTATACGATGAAGGGTCAGGAAAATGAAGTTCCCAGTCTTCTCTGTGGACTGTATTTTCAGTTTAAAGTTTATTTTTATACTGAAGCATCTTCAAGTCAAAAATTATAATTTTCAGCCTCAAACTTAGCATGGGTAAAATTGTAACAGGCTAAGAAAGTGCAAAAGTTCCTCGGTCTTGTGGTTTTGCTGAGATCATTTAAGGTTTAACTAGAATTTTATATCCTTGATAGAAAGTCCCATAGAAAGGTACCCACCTTTCTTTGTTCTGGGACCCCCAAGGTTAGGATGTGTAGATGCCCAGAAGTTGTTTGTATTTTAATGTTAATTCCACTTCCGAAAGAAGGGCTACCCAGTTACATACTCAAGAGGTGACTATCTGAACCTTCCCATTTTAATTAGTAAAACAAAGGAAAGCCAGTGACTGGGCGGGGAGAAGGGAGGTCTAAGAGGTCAGAGGACATGTCGAGGTTGTGGCAAGATGGAGGTTCCCAAGGACCAGCTAGACCCAGGTGATATTAATTGGCGTTAAATAGCTATGAACATTAAGGATTTTATAGGTCTAGTATCTCATATAGAAGGGCAGTTTGTATCTTTGTCTGTTCAATACAATCTTGTTGTGTAGAGGGTTTATGGATTGAGAGTTGAACATATAAAATGTATGAAAAGCCATCGGGCTGTAGAGTTGTGTTTGTGGGATTTTTGGGGTAGAGAAATACCCCGGGACAGAGGCAGAGAACCGTCGGTAGAAAACTGCCAGGGAAGGGAGTTGCACGAACTAGTTGGGCTGGTGGCTGGTGGCGGCTCAAACCGGGCGCCAGAGGTGCGCGCGGCTCTGTATCAGGGTCAGGTCTGAGGAGTGAGACCTCAGGGCTGAGAGAGACATAAACCAATTTTTTATTTTTTAATGTTTACTGCAACAAGAATGTCCGAGCTAACTTCTGTCAAATTGCTTGTGTACTAGAAGTGACCCTCACCCTTCCTCAAAGTTTCAGAGCAAGATGCCAGGGTATGGTTTCTGCCTTTAAAAACCCTGGTTTTTTTGGGCAGGCAGGGTCTCTGAGCACCTTAGTGTAGTTACAGATGGAAGTCAGACTTACAGCTGATAAACACTGAGTCGTCATCTCTGGTAGACTCTTTATAGCAAAATCAAATCCTAATCTTATAAAAGTTACTGACTTGGGGCTGGAGAGATGGCTCAGCAGTTAAAAACCACAGACTGCACTTCCAGAGGTCCTGAGTTCAATTCTCAGCAACCACATGGTGGCTCACAATCATCTGTCATGGGATCTGATGCCCTTTTCTGGTGTGTCTGAAGACAGCTACAGTGTACTCGTATACATTAAATAAATTAAATTTAAATTGGAGTTATAGGACTAATAGTAAAAATAAAGTCTGTTGTTCAATTTGTATTTTTCTAATTGTAAAGGAACTTGTACCTCTGAACATACAATGTAAAAGCAAACACATAATCCGTACTTCATGGATAATTATTAGTCTGCCTTTGTTCTGTAAAACCTATGTAAACAAAGAAGCACCTGATCGATAATCAATCAGAGCTGGGAGATTCCCCAAATCACCTGTGCCTGGCTCGTTCCTCCCCTGCTGACTCCTTATCTCCTTTAAGGGGGAACTTGCTAAGAAACAGCTAGGAGCAGGAAACCCTGTCTGTGGAGAGTATTGTAATCTGTTAAAGATAACTAAGATGTACAAGTTAATGATCAGTCACCTTATGAATGATCAAATTCTTTAATGTGCTCAGAACTATGTTTGTAGGCATGAAAAATACAAATGTAATTCATTCACAGAGACAATCTTGGATGGTGAGACCAATTTATATCTCCCATTATACAGTCTTGTGTGTATATTGTTAAAATTAAGCCTAAAACAATTAACTCAAAACAAATTTAAAGTAAAGTTTAAATAATATTCAAAATCAAATATTTAAAAAATTTTTAATCTTTTTTTCTTACAACTTTATTTAAAATAATCTTTTTTTTTTTAACACTCCGGATTTTATCCCCCTCCCAATCTACCCTCTAACTGTTCCCCATCCCATACCTCCTCCTCCGGTACCCACAGTATCCACGAGGATGTCCTCCTCCCCACCACCCCTACCCCCCTCACCACCACCCCTACCTCACCAGAACTCACCACTCCCTGGAGCCTCCAGTTGCTTTAGAGTTCCAGGTGCATCTTCTCTGACTGAGCCGGGCAGTTGTTGCTGCATTTGTGTTGGGGGCCTCCATCAGCTGCTGTGTGCTGCTTGGTTGGTGGTTTGGTGTCTGAGAGATCTCAGGGGTCCAGGTTAATTTAGATTGCTGGTCTTCCTACAGGGTGGCCCTCCTCAGTTTCTTTCAGCTTTTCCCTAATTCAACTACAGGGGTCAGCAGCTTCTTTCTGTCCATTGGTTGGTTGTAAATAATCTGCATCTGACTCTTACAGCTGCTTGTTGGGTCTTTCGGAGGACAGTCATGATAGGCCCCTTTTTGTGAGCCCTCCATAGCCTCAGTAATGGTGTCAGGCCTTGGGGCCTCCCCTTAAGCTGGATCCCATTTTGGGCCTTGTAGCTAGACCTCTTTTTCCTTAGGCTCTTCTCCATTTTTGTCCCTGCATTTTTTTCAGACAGAAACAATTATGGGTCAGTTTTTGGCTGTGGGATGGCAACTCCATCCCTCACAGGATGCCCTGTCTTTCTACTGGGGGTAGGCTCTACAAGTTCCCATTCCCCCACTGTAGGGCATTTTATCTAAGATCCCTCCCTTTCAGTCTTGAAAGTCTCTTAACCCCCAGGTCTCTGGTACATTCTAAAAAGTCCCCCCACCTCCTACCTCCCAAGGTTGCCCATTTCCATTCTTTCTGCGTCCCCTCAGGGCTTCAGTCCTTTTCCACCACCCAATACCTAATCATGTTATGTTTCCTTCTTTCCCTCCCTCTCCTACCCAGGTTCCTCCCTCCCTCCCTAGAACTGGATGAATGAGTAAAACATTTAAGTTTATAATGCACTTGCATGGCAAGATGTCCCCAGGCCCTGGTACCTCTCTTGGATGAAGCATAGTCCCTCCAGAGTACTGCATTAAAGGATGCACAGGGAGACAAGACCTACCAGACACCTACTACTTCTGCCCACGGCTGCTGCGTGGGCCTGACCACTCTGACCCAGGAAAACCTCCTCCTTGTCAACAGGAAAGATAAATTACTCCTCATGTCTCCCATGACAGGGAGATGGATTTTCTTGCCCAATGGAAGAGCTCAGAGTCTGTATCCACATCCTAAATGCCTAAAACAAGAGAGCGACAAGTAGTAAGCATTCTCTGCCCTCTGTGTCTCCAGTCCTGACATATGAGGCTGCCGTCTGTGAACAGGGAAACATTGTACCCAAGTCCATCACCTGACTAGTGTGTGACCTGCGCGCTGGTTCAGTTGGTCATTCCTTTTACCCTGGCATGTCTTAGCGAAAGCTAATTCTAGGATCCACACCCTGACTAAAAGAGGTTGACAGATGTAATCATCAAACTCATAGTGTTGGAAAGTTATTCAGAATACCCAAGCAGTGCCTTCGAACTTTGCCAGACAGTCCTATTTAAAAAAAAAAAAAAAAAAAAAAAAAAAAAAAAAAAAACCTCAGTAGCATTCTCCTTCTCATTTAGATTATCAACTAGATGCTGAGTCTCACTGACTTCCTTCAGGTTTCAGGTACCGATGTAAACCAACAGCTACCTATCCCTCTGCAGAATGCTAGTACACGATCCAGCCATTTGTACGATTACATTTAACTTTGTGATAAGTTTATATTTAACCTTATATTAATTTCTGTTGCTCGATATAAAATTTTTCCTCATTCACTTTGTCTCTTTATGTTCCTTACACAGTTGTACAGTTATTACCTCCTGACTTATGTTTTGAATCTTTGCCAAGTGTTACATTTTACCATGGCCCCTGGGACGGGCCCTCTTCTGAGGTACTCTAACTGCTGTTCCCCATTCCTCATCAATCTTTTGTCAGCTCGAAACAGTTAAACAGAAATTGATGCCCTCAAACCCCTGAAAGTAGTTTGGTGACCCCTGAAAAAAACTAATGAGCCATGAGCCATCCAACTCTTCCCCCTGCCTGTTTTCCCAGGAACACGGGGTATGAGCCATCACCACCAATCAAGTTAACACTCTCTTCCTGCTAAGTGGTCAGAGGACCCCTCTTCCACGGAACCAGAACTACTCACCTCCAGTAATGGCATTCCTCAGCAGCAAGCAGATAAGAAAGAATCTACAACCCTGCTCCCAATTCCTTGATGGTTTTATACCCCATTTACATTTGGAATTGTCTCCTCTACAAAACAGGGTTCCTACAAGATTACAAATAGTCTTGTTATCTGCTGAGACACCTGTCTAGACTTTGGCTGGCAACTCCAGGAGAGAGAAGGACTTCAGGAACACATGTAAGCTACGAGCTACAAGCGTTTCCACCCCATTATTGGTAGTGGCCACCTTTTTCTCAAGGCAATCTCAATCTCCCACACATCTGAGTATACCCAACACTCCTATATGTGCCAATAATCATGGACGTATCTATTAAAGAACATGCTGCTGTCTCTTTTTCTGTCTTCCATCTTTTTAAGCTGCCTCAGACATCTCACATGTACTACCACATCTGGTACTCTAATATTCGTGGTAGCCATACCTGAGAAGGAACCTTTAGTATCCCGATAAAATGTAGGTTTAACAGGGTCCATTCCATCAGCATGGTTGCTTCCAAATTAAAGTCACGCCTTGGAAAGGGAGATTGCAACTTAGAAAACACTTAGAATTTTTTCATAGTGGTTACATATGGCATGCCATTCATGGAACAGCTGTCAATAATCCTCACTTCCTGGTTCCACCCCTTTATGTGCTATACTTGTGTATTGGATCTATTGGCTTTTCTCTGGGCATGAGGTTCAGCAAAAGAACTAAGACTTCTTTGTCATAAGTGTTTGTGATATTCACCTTCTGTAAAAATGTTGGCTCTCTCCATTCTCTTGCTGTGATAAAAAAAGCTGTTTGGTTGTGAGCTACTCAAGGGTCATGAGAGGTCTGAGCCTTCATCTCAAAAGCCTGAAAAAGACTGGATCCTGTCAGAGGCCACCAGAATAAAATAACATGGGCTAAAAAAGAATTCTCATCTTCCGCGGCTACTTTTCTTTGACTTTGTTACCTGGAGACCTTTATCTTGTCCATTAATTGTTTCACGTCTCTTACCACAGAGATGGGGAAGGGCACTTCTACAGACTACAAAACATGCCTTTTTGTTTGTACCAAGACTTCTGGGCAGGAGCTATTATTTCTTGCCACCCTTAACTTTAAAAATAACTTCAGGGGGCTAGAAAGATGTCTCAGTGGTTAAGAGCACTGACTGCTCTTCCAGAAGTCCTGAGTTCAATTCCCAGCAACCACATGGTGGCTCACAACCATCTATAATAGGATCTGATGCCCTCTTCTAGAGTGTCTGAAGACAGTGAAAGTGTACTCACATACATAAACTAAATACTTTTTTTTTTTAAGTAACTTCAGGCTTATCATTTCCCATATTGGGAAACCAAGATAATAAAGTACCTGTGTCATTATGTTCCTGGTGTTCAGAGTGGATAGATAAGATCCTCCCACTGAGCTGTGACTCAAAGGGTTTTTATATTAAGCCAACAAACTAACAAACTTGGATGTGAGTTGTGTTTTGTGTGATATCTGGATTTCAATACTTGTCTTAGTTAGGGTTTTATTGTTGTGAATAGTCACCATGGTAAGGGAAACTTTTATAAAGGCCACACCTCCTAAGAGTGCCACACCTTGTGGGCCAAGCATTCAAACACAAGAGTCTATGGGGGCCAAATCTATTCAAACTAAGACAAAACCAAAGCAGCCTTTTTCCCTGTAACCTCTTACTAAAAGCTAAATGGAGTTGTGCTTATTATTAAAATCTCAGGGACTGGAAAAAATGGCTTAAGAGCACTGTCTGCTCTTACAGAAAAACCATGTTCCATTTCCAACACAGACGTGGCAGCTCACGACTGTAGCGCTCCTTGCAGGGGAAATCCACGTCGTCTTCTGGCTTTCTCAGGCACCAGGTATACACATGGTAAACTGTTACACATGCTGGCAAGACACCCATGTACCTAACAGAAAACAGTAAGATAAAAGTCTTTAATTAACAGTAGAACAAAGGTTCTCTGTTTATACGTTCTAGTGGAAATTGCATCTAGCAGCCTACAGCCTGGATTGGGGCTTTTGGGTGTTTCTATGTTTTGTGGAGGCAATTTAATTGTAAGACAAATACATAAATGAGTCTAAAATGTCACACACTCATAAGAGCTATGTGGGACAATCTAATCAAAGAGATATGCAATTTATCGTCACCAAAAACTTGTTTGTAACCATCATTACCCCAGACAGGGACATTTTTGATAATGCCCACTCTTTTAAGTAATGGAATGAAGTCTGGGATGCCTATGGCTCATTCACCAATATAATACATTTTGAGGAAAAGCGAAGCCTGGATTTAATCCTGAGTGCATTGTATCTACTACTGAGCACCTCTGCCTAGCCCTTCACTGGAGAACATTTGAGATGGGTTACTGCATTTTTTTTCCTTTCTCACAATAAAGGTGTTGTTTATCATAGGGGAATCTAGTTCCAAGACAGCCTTCAGCAATGTTCCAATAAACATACTCAAACAATGTAACAATTCAGCTCTAGTCCCTTCTCTAGATCAGTGGTATTACAATAAAACAGTAACAATAATAGACAAGTTCTGAACAACAATTCAACCATAGAGGCAGAATCTCAAACATCTGATTTTAAAATATTCTGATGATCATGAAGTATAGATATTCACCCCTAAGTGAAGCTAGTAGCTCCATGTTCTGTGACAGATTTTTTTTTTTCTGGGAAGATGCAACAATACATCTACTCCCAGATTGAAAAGTCCAAAGCACAGACCCCACCAAAGTTCAGCTTGGTGAGCCAATGACTTTTATTGGGTTATTTAGAGGAATATGGGTTAGGGGTTACTTATAAGATCAGAAATGACTCAAAGACAGCTGTATTACTAAAACCTGCTCCAGCTCAGGTGACAGCTCACAGAGCTGGAAACCTAGAGCTGACTGCAGCTTACAAGGTTGAAGACTGTCTTCTCCAGATAACTCTGTTGGCCTAAGCTCCTTCCAGGCTCCTTCCGGGCACCTCAGCTAGTGTCTGCTTCTTTCAAGCTGTTTGGTTAGTCTCTGGTCTCAGAATGTTTTCTGCAGCTCGGCTTTAGCTGTCTTTATTGTTTATTCTTTTTATTAATATTTGAATTAATTTTAAATTTATTTATTTATTTATTTATTTATTTTTATTTATTATAAGTATATTGTAGTTGTCTTCAGACACACCAGAAGAGGGCATCGGATCTCATTACAGATGGTTGTGAGTCACCATATGGCTGCTGGGATTTGAACTCAGGACCTCTGGAAGAGCAGTCAGTGGTCTTAACCACTGAGCCATCTCTCTAGCTCTATTGTTTATTCTTGAGAGGGATTTTCTTGGCTGAATGATTTGAGATGAGAAGACCCACCCTAAAAGCTGGGCTATGCCTTTTGATGGCAGTGCCCATAAAATGACATGGGAGAAGGAAGTTCCTGCTTTACTCCTGCTTGTCCCCACTTTTGCTGTCAAGCGAATTTGTCCTGTTGTCGAGACATCCTTTCATATTAGAACCCATTCCTTCAGGATCCCAACTTAGACTGAAGACCAGCAGCTTTCTAGGAATCCTCCCCAACTCCAATCCCAGATGGACTTCTGAGACACCCAGTCACATGGACTGATCAAGTCAGATCATTGACCTTCCCATCAGGAGACAGCCACACCCCATCCCCTTTTCTCATTCTATCAGCTCTGTTCCTTCAGAGAGCCCTCCCTAATGCACTAGAGTTGGTTCTTATTTCTGTGGTACCAGGGACTGAACTTAGAGTTTAAGTCTGTGTTGCTACTTGATAGTTCTCAGTTTATGGCATCTGACTTCTTGCTCCCTGTCACACACTCTGTTGAACTAAACTACCTGAGGTGAAACTTTTCTGCTGCTCCTCTAAGGAAAAAAGTCAGACTTTTCCTTCGTTTAGTAGATGTGTCGTTTCTGTCTGATTCTCTCCTTTTCATGTAGAGACCCCGTAATGGTCTCAAGCTGTTTCATTCATGCAGCTCATTCCTAAATGAGGTCCCTTTGTCAGGAACCTTATTAGTGTCCCCTGTGAACCAACTGCTGCCACTTCTAAATTTCAGTCACTATTTAGATTAGTCAGTTCACAGTTTGCTGTTTATACATCTATCTTTCCTTCTTCTTTTCTCCTCTTTCCCCTTTCTTCCTCCTCCTTTCTCCATCTTTTTGCTCCTCTCATCACATTTTAAAATAAATAGCATGTCACAGATATGAAAATGGTCTCTGTGTAGCCTTCCTGATCCATGTTCTCTCTCTTTATCCCCAGAGTACACTTAACTTCAAATTGGTTATTCCAAGCTCTACTTTACATCTTTTTAGAAAAAATGTATATCTAACCCTCAACAATACACAGTTTTGCATATTTTTTACACATAGTATTCTAGTAGAAACAATTTGTCTTTCAGTGAGCAATTACTCCTCTGAAGAACCAAACTGTTAGGCAGGGAGGCATTCAAAGATTAGGATGTCCCATGAGACTTGCCTTTCAAATATGCTTAGTTTATTCATACAAACATTCCTTTTAATGCCTAATGCCGTACTATTATACACATTACAGCAATCCCATGTAAACAGCCTTTTCACCAAATGGGAAGATGTCTGGTAGGGATTGCTGTATACAGGCTGCCTGCCACTGAAAAACCTCTCTGGTGAGTGTGCTTCAGAAACAACCTAACCTTTATCCCCAGGAAGTCCTTCACCTGTGGAAGGCCAGGAGGACCATACTGTTCCAGAAGGTCCTAAAGAGTCTTATGTGAGCTCTGACAAAGTAGGCATGTTGTACTTGGCAGTGGTCCTGAACCCTCTAAAACCTTGGGGAAGAAAGTTTTCAGTTTCCCAGGGACGCAAACAAGACTCCTTGGGAGTCACAGACAATGGATCTTTAATAAAGGAAGGCCCTGGCATTTGACTGAAGGGGAGGAGAGGCCTGGAGCTAAGTCCTAGAATTTCTTTAATGCCTCACAAAAATGATAAAACTAACATAAAAAACTAAGATAGCAACCGATCAGAAATGTGGTCATGTAACTGCTGCTTACCTAGCCAATCATTTTAGAGATTACCTAATTCTTCCAAAAAGTCCCCTAATTCTGCATAAAAGGAATTTGCAAGCTCCTCTTGGGGTTGCCGTTTTGCATGAATGATTGACCCCCTGATAGTATTCTTTCTGCAGAATAAATGTTCATTGCCTTTGCATACTATCTGAGCCTGGGGTCTTCCTTCAGAGATTCTCACACTCTTATAGTGCCAGAAATTCAATGATCTCTGGAGCCAAAGTCACAAAACGGCCAGTCTTAGAGTTTCTTTGCCATTGGAAATAAACCAAGAGTTTGAGAGGGAATGTTTTGGGAGCACAGCAGTGAGATCCTGGGGCCAGCACCAAAGTTGGAGTTTTTGTTTTATTCCAGTAGGCATTCCCATTGCATTATGAGGACTCACAGCTTAGCATTGATTCATTAACAGATCACAGCCTGCCTTAGGCTTGGCTCATATAGGAACTACCTTGTGATTGGCTCCTGAGCACATCTCAGAAGTATTACAATATTCCAAATCACACAAAATGGTTTCACCTATCCTAACAACTTTGCACACTTAGAGACAAGGAATGTTCTTTAATGATACATGTTCCTTGGCTAATTCTCAAGGAAGATCTGGACTTGAATAGACTATTTCAGTAACATATAAATACCTGAGGTGTTTTCCTGTTACATATGTTGCCGTCCTTAAATCTCAGAGCAAGATTACCTTGTGAACAATTTGAATGGAGACAGCAGAACTCATCAAGCCACTTGGGCAGATGGAAAATTTACACAGCTAAGATACTGTCAGGGTTATTTCTTAAGTGCATCAGTATCGTTCCCGGGGTCATCCTGCCCACATAGAACAATTAAATAAGATCCTAGAAGACTGACTGGCAGACCAAAACTTCATGACGCTGTGAACCTTGAACTGCCTATTAGAGCATGTTTTTTTGGGGGTGGACCTAATAGCTGGCAATCATGGCGAACAAACATTCTAGCTTTGTTAATTTTATTTATCTCTAACAGACCTGGGTAGCATTACTTATCTTTGGGGTGTTTTACTAGCACTCACTTGGCTAAGTTCTACTTTTTCCGATTTAATGTCTCCTAAGCAAATCTACTAACAATTGCTTCCTTAAATCAATTCTATTACATTGAGTTTCTTCTATATCAGTATACTGAGAGTTGAATCTTTATGAGAGGAAGATTAATGTGTATGGCATTAACTAAAAAATATTTTGGGGATCAACATGACAAATAAGACAGCACAGAGTCGTGCTATAATAAATTTTCCATGCATACTTCCCCTGACTCTACTTCCCAACCAGAACCTTAGTATACCTTCCCTTAGCATAGTAGACCTATCTCAGCAGAGAATCTAATTTACTGGAATTTAGCAATTTGTGTGTGTGGTACTGGAGCCCCATGCATGCTACCAACCCCTCTACCACTGAGCTACATTTCCAGCCCTCTTTCATTTTGAGACAGAGTCTCACTAAATTGTACTCGGTGTCCTTCTTTTTTCAAGCCTCCTCTTTGACCTCCCAAGAATCTGGTAGTACAGACTTATGCCACTGGTCCTGGATGAACATGCCTGGTTTGTTTGTTTGTTTGACTTTTGTTTTTAAGATGAATTTATTATATATACAGCATTCTTTCTGCATGTATGCCTGCATGCCAGGAGAGGGCACCAGATCTCATTATAGATGGTTGTGAGCCACCATGTTGTTACTGGGAATTGAGCTGAGGACCTCTGAAAGAGCAGTCAGTACTCTTAACCTCTGAGCCATCTCTCCAACCTGTTACCTATTCTTAAAATGAATTTCAGAACTCTATCTGTAGATGTGTCTCCCCACTGTAGGAAATCAGAGTTCCTCTATTTTGCTTTTATTAATAAACAGCCTCAGATTTCTGTCTTTTGTGGAGGGCATATACTCATTGTTAATGGAGAGAGGAAAAGAGTGGGGGGTAGTGGTGGTTGTGTGTGTATGTGTTCTTCTTCACACCACAACATATATATGGAGGTCAGAGGACAACGTTGTGTAGTCCACTTCCTCCTGCCACCATTAGTATGTGGGTCATCAAGCTCCTAATTTACTTAGATTTTACATCTACTGACCTACTGTTACAGTTCTTTAAATAGATTTACCACAGACGATCTCTGCAAGTTTTAGACCAACAAATTAGTGAGAGGCGAACTAAGAACTCAGTCATGGATTGAAACTGATTGTGTCTACATATTTCAAACTATGGCAGCCAATAAACAGTGCGTTCATAGCACTATCAGAAGTTTCTTAAACTTTATGAAAGAACTATATAAAAGTCTAATATTGCTCAGGTAGCAGAATTGTGGAAAAGTCAAACTAGAGCAGTCGTACCTGTGCCGTTTACTTTGCTCTAGCAGCGGGTAGTTCATATTCTTATCACTAGAAATCTTAAATTTTTTCATATCTATTTATTTATGTGTACTTTCGTAGGTCTGAGTGTATGTTAGTACACCACGTAAGTGTAGGTTGCCATAAAGTCAAGAAAAAGGCATCAGATCCCATGCAAATGGAGTTATGGGGTGAGGGTTGTGAGCTGCCTCACGATGGTGCTGGAAGAGAATGTGTCTCTTCTGCAAGAGCGGCAAGTGCTCTTAACCACTGCGTCATCTCTCCACCCCTCTTATAAACTAATTTTTATTAATAACGATTTATATTAATCAAGGCACTCTTTTAGCACGTCACAAAAATTTTGGTAAACGTATGTTTATTAAAGTTATTGTTAAATTAGAGACTCTTTAAATATTAAAAAAAACTTTCATAGCCTGAGTTTTAGGTTCTTTTCCGGAGACCCATATTTGTTTTGATTTCATCAATATATTTGATCTAGCTACTTCTCTCAAGGCAGGACTTGAGCTCAGTGTACTCCTGCCAAAGCTGGACTTCCGGTCCCACCCTCACGCCCGGCTTCCCAAGTGTCCAGCTCCAACTGGAGATTGAGTGAAACCCCACTCTAGAGCAGACCTAAGCGCTTAAAGCCCTGCTCCATGGTTTTAAGACCTTTTGTAGACTGGACACAGGTCAAAAGTGAGGAAAGAGTCTGGAGAGACGGACGCCACGCAGAGGACAAGTATGCGCCTGCGCGCTGGGCACCACCTGATTCGTGCTAGGGCCTGGCAATCTCGGCGAGGGGCGGGGCATCCTGAAGAAAGTCAGGGGCAGGAATTACAGGCAGGCGGAGCTGACTGACAGGCGGAGCTCCGCCCTCCGCTTTCCTTATTCCCGCCCCTAGGCCAGCTGTCTGTCAATTGGTGGACTTTCCTGGCAGTCAGCCGCGAGCGCCTCAGGAGCGCCTCAGAGAGACGGACGGCGGTGGTGGCACCAGAGCCACAGGATTCCGGACCATGAGTACAGGCGAAACCTTCAAGACCAGCGAGACTTTCTAGGCCCAGCCCGTGAGAACCCCATACTCCCTAAATTATATTCGGACCCCTCAGCTCACACGCACACACCCGTCACCTCAGCCTCTAAATGCACTATGGCTTAGGTCCCGAATGCAACTGTGTGGAACCAACCCACCCTCTGCCTGAGGAAACTGAGTAGCTCGCCTCAGAGAAACTAGATTTCCGGACAGGAAACCTGGACTCTTAGTATAGAGACTCCTCTAAGCCCCAGAGACCCCAAACGCCCTCAGTCTCTAGGACCTGTCACTCCTTAAGATAGGTTTCCAAGGCCCTAAATGCTCTCATCCAGCAGGACCCTAAATACCTTCAACATGACAAACCCCAAATCTTGACATAATCGTCAAATCTGCAAACTTTATTTCACAACCTGAAAGACTCCTCTAATCTGCAAACCCAATTCCCTTAATCTGATGACCCCCAATCCTCAACCCGAGGTTCCCTAAATTAAAATCTCATCCAGAGGGTCCCCAGATTTTCACCAGAGGAACGTCAATCCCTTGAGTCCGTTTACCTGAAAACATCTCTCCGACCCAAGTGCTCTGCCCTGACTGAAGAGCAAATGGGGGCGGCGGGGGTGGGGGAGACCCGCCTGGCGGGAAGAATGTTCCTTCACTTGCTGTTGCAGGCCCTGACCCGGATGTAGTGTCGGTGACTAGATTTAGGGTTCAGTCCAGAATCATTGCGCCTGCATCAGTGTGCTAGACTACGGAGTCTGAAGAAGCCACTGTGTTGGCTGCATGGATTCCCAGCCTATGCTCCTTCCCATGTGCTGGTGGGCATCCCTGCTTGCCTATGGCCCTTAGTTACTTCTTCATCCATAGGACCACAGGACCCTGGACCTATCCAGGGAAATGTTCTGCACCATGAACACCAAGAAACCCGAAGAAAATAGTCCTAAAGGAGATACGGGGAAACTCGAGTGGAAACCTAAGGTAGAACAAAGTTGCCCTAGCGTCAGGAGGATTGTGGGGTGGACAGAGGCAAATACCCTTGAGTACCATAGACTCTTGGTCTACATAATTGATTTTTCTATGACAAGATGGTGGGTTCGGGTATGTGAGAGAGGCTCATTAGCAACTGTTCTGTCAGCATGAACATCCAGTGTTTGCTTAAAGAGGTTTCTGGGAATGGGAGGAAAACCTTGATCATTGAGACTATACTTCAGGGTCCGAAGCCCTGCCCAGCATGTTCCCATTTTTGTTTTTATTTTTCCTTCAGGTCAAAGATGAATTCAAAGACATTTCTATATACTTCTCCAAAGAAGAATGGGCAGAGATGGGAGAGTTGGAGAAAATTCGCTATAGAAATGTGAAAAGGAACTATAAAATGCTAATTTCTATAGGTAACAAGAAGTCTTAGGTTGAACCAGTCTAGGCAAAAAACAAGTCTCCAATTCCCATGTTATGTTAGTGCTCTCTCAGAAATCTAGTACAGTTTCCAATGGAGACAAGTTTAGAAAAAACATGTGTGTGTGTGTGTGTGTGTGTGTGAGAGAGAGAGAGAGAGAGAGAGAGAGAGAGAGAGAGCCTCAGGGCCTGCTTCATTTTTAAGAGGAACATTTTGTTTCTTTTCAGGTCTCAGAGCCCCTAGACCAGCTTTCATGTGTTACCAAAGGCAAGCAATCAAGTCCCAGATAAATGACAGTGAGGATTCTGATGAGGAATGGACACCTAAGCAGCAAGGTGAGGAGGGGCTAGGAGAGTTTAGAAGTGAGGTGAGGAGTCAGGAGGATTTAGAAGTACCCATCTGAAACCAACCCCAGATTTGGTTTCAAAAAATGTCTCAGAATTAACTTCTGAAAGCTGGGGTTTTTTTTTTTTTTTTCCCCTTCTAAGAATCAAAGGTCAGCAAACAAACAAGATACAGTTCAAAACATAGTAAGAAGCTATTCCTGTATATTGTAAAATATGTGAAGACTATATACTATTTATAAATATAATAGATATAAAATATATACAAATCTGGGCATGAACAAGAAATATTAAACCCAAAGTAGTTAGTATAAGCTCCTTACTTAGCCTACAGTCTGCTTGCTTATTATTAATAATGTAATGTGACCATGGATGTGCAAATGCCTTTTTAAGATCTTGTTTTCACCTTTATATGTACTTACGGAGTTCCAGGCCTACCACAGTGTAAAACTATATACCAACCCAAACCCTGATTTCCCATGCCTTTTCAGTCAGTTCTCCTCGGGTGCCTTTCCGGGTGAAACACAGTAAACAACAGAAGGTAAGTGCTTTACAAATCCTACAGACAAGGAAACCTTCCTCAAGGATCCACACAGGTAAGAAAAGAAGAAGGCTTAGAGGACCCTGGGAATTGCTACCTTCTTGGTCTCTTCTACAGTGTCTCTCATTCTCCTGGTTGTTTGAATAAATAAGAACATCACTCACTTGAGTGTTCCTACCCCGGGTTTTTTCTTTTTTTATCTGCTATGTCAAAGTGAGAAATTCACTAATGTACTCTAAGGATAGGTTACAACTATGTAGAGAACTTTTACTTTGGATGGCACAGAGAGAGGAGACATGATCCTCTTTCTCATAAGGACTCATTCTGATAAGAAGCAGCAGCTCTCATCCCTAAGAAGTTCAAGCTTAATAGCAAGGGATCCACAAATGAGAAAATGACTTAATTAAGCATGGTGGTGCTTGCCTGTAATTACATGGAAGTAGAGTCCCAAGGAATACTGTGAGTTTGAAGCCAGCCTGGTCTACTTAAGGAGTTCCAGGCCTGCCATGGTATACAATGGTATAGTGAGCTTGGGAATGGGGGAGAGAAAAGGATGTAGGATTTCATATAGGCAAATAATTTCCACTGAAATATCATCTGTGAGAGAGACTATGAGAGAAGCTAGTAATCTCGCATTAATATTATATTCAATTGCACATGTTCTATTCAGTATCACAAAAAAAGAATTATTATGTGTGGATGGTTGGAGAAAGAATTCAGAGGTTAATCACACTTCTTGTTCTTCCAGAGGTCCCGAGTTTGGTTTCTAACTGTAGAGTTCAAAATTGCCTTCAACTCCAAGAGATTAAATGTCCTTGTCTGACCCTGACAGAACCTGTGCAGCACACATACACATACACACACACACACACACACAGAGAGAGAGAGAGAGAGAGAGAGAGAGAGAAATATACCTTTAAAAATGAACAATTAGCATGTATACAAATTTATGAATGGAAAAAAACTAGTGAATTTTCTAGAAAAGTTAGTAAAAGAATTAGTTAATATAATTCCAGAGTCATCCTAAGTATTGGGGTCAGAGCTATAATCTGAGAACTAGAAGGGCCGAGGTAGGAGGCCAGCCTGAGTTTGAGGCCAGTCTCCATAATGAGACCCTGTCTCAAATGAGTACCTAATTCTGGAAACAACTATTTCCAACATGCTAATTTACAACTTTAGTGTCACTTGTTAGCTGTAGAGGTACATTTCTGCCACCATCTCTTCATTTTCATCCCAGATATACTGCTCTGCTCTCACTTCCTTTTACAGATGTGTTTTGTCTTTTACTTTGTTTTCTACATTTCTTGTCTGATCAGTATTTCCTACTTTATGGATATACCCTCTTTCTCTCCGTAAGCCTTATCTTCGTCATTGCAGACTTTGTTTTCCTTCCCAAATATCCCTCCTTCAAACCTAAAAGAAACCTGAAGGGAGAAAGCCTAGCATATGGCCTCTTGCCCTGGATTCATTTAGGTTCTTCCTTGTCTCTTCCTTATTCAGACACTCCACACATTAACTAAAGTCACAGGTGAAAATTTAAAGCCTTAAGGAACTACAGAAATGCTTATGGTGTTTTTATATGTGACTCTAATTAAAGGAAACACCCAGAATACCGTTAAGTGATAAATCTAATGCGAAGGAAATGTCTGGAATAGAAAATTTGCTGAATACAAGTGGCTCAGAACATGCCCAGAAACCAGTGTCTTCCCCTGAAGAAGGAAATACCTCTGGACAGCAGTCTGGGAAAAAAACGAGTAAGAATAAATAATTTGAGAACTTTAATCCCTCTAGATTACCTAGGAAGGTTGGTGGGAATGGTCTGGAATGGTCAGTGTAGTTACCCCAGAAAGTTCTGAATTTGCTCTTGTCTAAGCTGTGGCATTGGTAGTGGGCATGCTATTAAGTACTATGTGAGAACACTCGCTTTAAAGGCTTACACTTGGGTTGTTATTCACATGGAGGTACCGGGACTTGAGCAAACTCTATGACCTTGTGAGTGCTAATATGTGGAAGTAAGGACATGGTAGCTTTTGCTTTCAACAGCAAGTGAAACATAAAGTAGCTGATCCAATAAATCTTCGTGGCACTAGGAACCAAATACTCTCAGTGCTGTTTGCCCAGGCCTTTGCTCAATGCCTAATTGCAATGTGCCCTTAACAAATATTTTATAAATGAATCAGCATGCAAACAAACCATTTTTAAATAGAGAAAATATGAGAAAGTAGAAATTAAACCTGAAGAGTCAGAAATTAAAGTTAGATAGACGTCTGTTGTCTGTTGAATGTGAAAAGGTTAAAAGGGGAACATATGGCAGTAAATTCCATAGTTTTTAAAAAACATTTTAAAATAAATGTTTGTTTTTTAAAGATTTATTTTTATTTGCATATGAACGTCTGACTCCGGGTATGTATCTGTGCCATGTGCATGCCGGATGCCTGCAGGGATGGGATGAGGGCATTTGATTACCTAGAACTGAAGATAAGGATGGTTGTGAGCCATGGTGTGAGTTCTGGGAACCAAACCCAGGTTCTTTATAAGAACAGCATGTGCTTTAACTGCTGAGCTATCTCCACAGGCCTGAATTTTATAAAGAAACAGGGATAAATGCTCAAAATTCACACACTTCAAGTCGCCTTTGTTCTCCAATCCAGAAGTCAGGAGAAAGAATGTTGAAGTGAAGATGTACAGGCTGCGAGAGAGAAAGGGCCTGGCCTATGAAGAGGTCAGCGAGCCCCAGGATGATGACTACCTCTGTAAGTGTCCACCAGGCCATCTTATGTAGAAGACGGTCATGTCCTGGTCTAGTGATTCATTTGCTCATGTGGAGCCCAGATCATGTCTACCCTAGTGACATTGGCTTCAGGTTATGAGAGTGACAGGAGTATTGTGCTTCTTCTGAAGACCTTTAGATCTGGGGATGTTCACACACTTTCCCCAATCCCTGCTGTTTTTGCCTTAGATTGTGAAAAGTGCCAGAATTTCTTCATTGACAGTTGTCCCAACCATGGGCCTCCTGTATTTGTAAAAGACACTGTGGTGGACAGGGATCATCCCAACCACTCAGTCCTCAGTCTGCCCCCTGGGCTGAGAATTGGTCCATCGGGCATCCCTGAAGCCGGTCTTGGAGTATGGAATGAAGCGTCTGATCTACCAGTAGGTCTGCACTTTGGCCCCTATGAGGGCCAGATCACAGAGGATGAGGAAGCAGCCAACAGTGGATACTCCTGGCTGGTGAGAAATGCCTCCTTTTCCTTCATCCTGTCTCCCCACATTCTTTCTGTGCTTCTGGTGTGACAAGCTAGGATATGGACAAGGACAAGATGACTAGTTTTGTGTACTGAATGGTCTTTGTATAACATGGAAGTCCTGCTTCAAGATCCGAGGGTGGGTAGGGTTAGAGTGGTACACAAAGTAAGCACGTGTACATGATGACTCAGAAGCCTCATGTGTGGTCACTGTGAGTGGCTGAGTCTGAGCTCAGGGAGCACTGGCGAGTGTGAGGTGACATGATTTCATTATTGTCATCCTGGAGCCTTAATGTTTTTTTGTTTTGTTTTGTTTTGGTTTGGTTTTGGTTTTTTTGTTTTGTTTTGTTTTGTTTTTCTGAAACTCAGATCACCAAGGAAAGAAATTGCTATGAGTATGTGGATGGACAGGATGAGTCCCAAGCCAACTGGATGAGGTAAGGCCATTAGGTCACTGGGTTCTAAGAAAGACTGTCACTCACAAGACTTGTTCCTTCCTTTCTCATCCTGACTCCTTCAATGGCTCCTGTATGCTCTGTTCATTTTTTTTCTCTGCACAGTATTTCTTTTATATTATGGACAGTAAGGAAAAATAAATTAATATTATCATTAACTTTACCAAAGCACACATGCACTCAGCAAACTGGAATACTGAGAAAAACCTTAAGGAGCCTCTATTCATCAAAAACACTGGGCTTACAATTTAATCACTATTTAGGAAACATTTATTTTGAATGCTAGTTTAGAAAATAGATTTCATTACTTGAGCAGGTCATACAACTTGTGTCCTTACAAGAGGCATGTTACAGGTATTTTATTAAAAGAAAGTTTGACATTAAGTCTTGTATTCTTTGAGACATACACAGTGCTGAAACAACCTACAATAGAGGACCTTTACTCTGTGAGGGCAGGAAATTTTCTTAGCTTCAGGGACCACCATACTGGGTTCTGGAAGGATATAAATTTAGATGCCGTGCACTCTAGCCCTTTCCTGTGAGGTTAAACTTAAATTTCTTATTCTCCTGGTCTCATTTCCAGATTATAGGCATGCAGCATACCCGGTTTTACGTGGTGCTGGGGTAGAGCCCAGGGTTCTGTGTACGTAGGCAAGCACTCTTTCATCCGAGCTATATCTTCAGCATTGTTTTCTGTGTTGTCTCGCTAAAAGATCTCTTAAGCTTTTTTGGTAGCCTCAGCCAGTAGTGAGTGTTGGGATTCTGTAAACCCCACCCCTCAGTTACCTAGCAACAGCCAGGTATACCCCACCCCTCAATTACCCGGCAGTGGCCAGGTATGCTCTGCCCCAGTGACCTGACACTATAAAAGGGGCTGCTTGACCCCTCCTCTCTCTCTTGGCCTCTCTTGCTCTTGTGCTCTTGCAGCCTTGCTCTCCCTCCTACCCCTCCTCTTCCCTTCCCTTCCCCCCCCTCCCACGTGCTCATGGCCGGCCTCCTCTACTTTCTCTCTCTCTCTCTCTCTCTCTCTCTCTCTCTCTCTCTCTCTCTCTCTCTCTCTCTCCCTCTCTCCCCCCACCCCCTTTCTCTCTCTGCCTCTACCACCCTCTTAACTCTCCCATGACCTGAATAAACTCTATTCCGTACTATACTGTTGTGTGGCTGGTCCCTCAGGGTAGGGATTCCCAACATGGACCCCCCAGAGGCATATCCCTTGCCCTCAGGCCTCTCTGCACCTCCATGGGCCATATGCCCCCC
This sequence comes from Micromys minutus, assembly GCF_963924665.1. Lineage (NCBI taxonomy): Eukaryota > Metazoa > Chordata > Mammalia > Rodentia > Muridae > Micromys > Micromys minutus. The sequence continues at coordinate 26,083,651 of NC_137965.1, read as the reverse complement.
ACTCTCTTCATCCTTCCCCTAACATTGGTGCCATGACTCAGATCGTTATCCTTTCACAACATTGGTGCCCTGTGACTTTTCCTTTTGAAAGACCCCCTCCTGCTTTAGCTGCAGTAACGCCATTTCGTGCTAGGCCCAGAGCAGGCAGGGATAAAAAATACTGAAACAAAAGTGAGCCAGAGGACAGCCCAGTCTCTGTCAGAACAAAAATATCTGCAGTTGACCACCTGGACCAAGGCAAGGACATCCCGCCACACATGTTAAAGCAAGGACGAAAAACAACTCCTTGTCCCAAAGGAGGGGCCAAGGCCGCCCTCCTCTTCTGAGAACTTGGGTCTGTAAGGCTGTGCAGGCTGGGTCGGGGTCCCAGGTGGCCAAGCAAGATACCGGTGGGCGGCCAGCTAGCAATAGACAAAGAAAAGAAGACATTCAGACAAGCCCAGCTTTCAGATAAGCTGCAGCCCCCGACTAGAACCAAGAGTTGTGTCCTTGGAGCCATATGTCTGCCATAGTTCCCACACTTAGATAAGCCCAAGGCAACTATTCTCAGGAAGCTGCAGCCCCAGCTGGTATCAGGAGCTGTTTCCTTAGAGCCATGTCCTTGGGCTCACTCCCTGGCCATATTTAAACTAACCAATTAAAACCCTGTTGCTATGCTTCTGCTTCTGTACCTTGCTTCTGCCCCCCAAGCCCTATAAAAAGGGGACTGCCCCTTTGTCCGGCGCGCAAGTCCTCCGAGAGACTGTGCGCCCACAGGTACCTGTGTATCTAAATAAACCTCTTGCTACTTGCATCCGAAGTGAGTGGTCTCGCTGTTCCTTGGGACGGGTCTCTTCAGACGGAAGATACCCTCCGGGGGTCTTTCACTTTCAGTGACTTTTCCTTTCATTGGTGCCCCCGTCATCTTTTCCTTACAGTGAGAACTTTCAAACAAAGTTGGGATCAGCCTAGGATGAAATATACTAATCTAGAAGCAGCATGTACTCATATACATAAAATAAATAATTCTTTTTAAAAAAGGAAACTGGGATCTTGGGGAAAGAACTGCTTGGAGCTAGGATATCTGTAACATCAAAGGGATAGATGAGGATAGAAGGTTCTTAGAAATGTGGGAGGGGTTGGAAACATCATAGCCTGGGGCACTGGACACCGCTAAGGACTAGTGCAGCTGTGCAGCTGCGTGACTGATATTTTTTTCCTTTTCCCTCCGTTCTACTCTAGGTATGTGAACTGTGCCCGCGATGAGGAAGAGCAGAACCTGGTGGCCTTTCAATATCACAGGAAAATCTTTTACCGAACCTGCCGGGTCATCAGGCCAGGTTGTGAGCTTCTGGTCTGGTACGGGGATGAGTATGGCCAGGAGCTGGGCATTAAGTGGGGAAGCAAGATGAAGAAAGGATTCTCAGCAGGAGGAGGTAGGCACTACTATGATTCCTTAAAAAAGAATGAGAAGATGGATTTATCCTTAAGAATTTTCTTTTTCTAACTCCCTTTTACAAAGTGATTTATAGTAAATAAAAATGTTTAAGTTCATTAAGGAAAAATGAAAATTACAAGCACTTCTATAGGAGGTACAATATCAAGTGCGAAAAGCTTACCATAAATCAACAGCATAAAAATCAGCATCAAGAACATTCAGAAATCATAATATTAGTAGGAAAAAGGAAGAAAAATGAGAGGGGGGTGAAGGAAGAAAATGAAATGTGGATAGGAACCCTCAAAGGAATTTTTAGAGATAAGATTTCACACCAAAGAACAAACACAATACTGGCCAGGAATGAGACCCTGGACACAACAAAAACAACTCAGAAGTGGGATATATGAAAGACAAAAATACAGTTCAAAACTCTAGATGGCTTAATCCATATTGCTGCCCCGCCTACCCCATTCCAGATTCAGAATGAAGTGTGAGTCAAACACAAATAAGAGCTGTTGTGGTGACTATTATTGCCATCATCTTGACTGTGTCTGGAACAAACTACAATCCAGAAATGTAGGGCACACCTGTGAGATTTTCTGCTTGATTTGAAGTGGGTGAATTCACTTCCAATACAAATGTTTGAGTTAGAAAGACACACACCTATGATCTAGATCTTACGGCTGGAAGACACAGGCCTTTAATTTGGATGTCGAGGTAGGAAGACACATGACATGCCTCTAATCCAAATCTTGTACAGGGAAGACATATCTTTAGTATGGATGATTTTATTTTATTTTATTTGCTAAAAATCTACGTAAGGACATAGAAGGATGATTTTGCTTACTTGCTCTCGCCTTGCTAGAATAGCCATTCTCTCATTGGCACTGGGGCCAACTTCTTTGAAATTCCAGCATATGCAGGAGACCAAATGAGATACCCAGGCTTATGGGGACTGAACAAATCCAGCCATTGTTGGATTAGCTTGGTTATAGCCTGTAAATCATTCCAATAAATTCATATATGCACATACACACACAATATTATTTTGTTCATATAATAGACCTGTTGACATGAAGTATATGTGAAAGGAGGACTTAGAGAAGGTATATTTTCAAATGACCAGCAGAACCTCAGACTTCACAGCCTCCTCCTGTTCTGCTCGGGGCAGTTCTACCCAGTGGCTGTCAGGCTGCCCTGCTCTGTTTGTTGACAACAAAACTGACGGTTCTCTGAGCTCCTCTTTCTACAAATCTCCATGCTGCAAATACTTCTGGGAAGATTCATTGAAAAGCCATCTTCTTTAAGACCATTTAAAAGCAGACATTCTGTCCATCTACAATGAGAACTCGTAGGACAGACAGTGTGCACACTCTGGTGGTGTCTTCCCTACTCTGCCTTGACTACCTCAGCATCTAGAGGAAACCCCTCTCAGTTACATCTCTATTTAGTGTGATGGGCCTTATGTAGGATGTGGTGGATCAAGTGGTCTCCAACTTTTGCCTACTCACCAACATAAAAACTTTATAAAGTATTAAAACCGGGCAAATTCAAGGCCAATCTGGCTAACTTAGCAAGACCATCTCAAAATAAATTCAGGGTGAGGAGTGTAGCTCAGTTGCCTGGCATGCACAAGGCTCTAGCTTCTCACTCACAAAGAAAGAAAAGTCATCATAACAGGGCCAGGGATATAGTTCTGTGGTAGAAAGTCTAGCATGTGCAAGACCCTTACTTCCATACCCAGAATCACAAATTAAAGGGAAGACAAGAGAAAGAGAGGGAAAGAAGAAATGGGAAAAGAAATGGGGAGGGGATGCAATGCTTACATATTTTAGTAATACCCGGAAAGATTTACCACAAACGTATTGATTCTAATCTAATGAACGGATGCTTGAAAATTTTCTAAGCTGATAAGATCTTCTAAGGGATGGTGGTATTAAAATAAATTACAGCAATACACACAAATAATCACAGATACACTGAAGATGGAAAGCAGACTGAGCAAGCCAGGGACAGCAAGCCATAAGCAGCACCCCTCCATGGCCTCTGCATCAGCTCCTGCCTCCAGGTTCCTGCCCTGACTTCCCTCAGTCCTAGACTGTTACCTGGAAGTGTAAGTTGACACAGACCTTTTCTTCTCCAAGTTGCATGGAGAAGTGTCTCATCACAGCAACAGTAACCTTAACTAGGACACATGATCAATGAAAAACCCCAGACCATTTACAAAATGGAAACTTCTTTGTAGTTCTCAGTGTGCCTCATGAAGACTGAAGATTCTACCACTGATCCTTATCCTCCCTCTGGAGAACAGATCTTAAAAGCAATTTAGGCATCAAAATGAATTCCTAATCTAGCATCAATTGCTTTATTTTGCAATTCAAAGGGGGAAATGTGAATGGTTCTATTTATCCTTTAGAATGTGAAAGATCAAATATACTTCAGTGGCTGGGTTCTCACAAACCATGCTTGTTCCGCTTAAAATGTTCACCTGTAATGACATTCAGTTCAAAGGCTGATATCACAGCTGATAAGCCAGGGAAAAGGAGCCGGCCATACTTTGCCCTGCCAAACCCTTTCTCAACAACAATGAAACAGTTCTTCATAGATGATGGATTGTGCATAGAAGTACTGATCAGAATTAGGTATGCCATGGTAAATTTAAAAATTAATAATCTGTAAATATTAATCCTGGAAATTAATACAGCAGCAATCAGTCCTTAACCAACTTCCCCCCAAATAGCCACACAGAGACCTTTTAATATTTTAAAGCCTTAGGCCTTAGCCGGGCAGACTCTCAACTAACTCATGTAAGTTAACCCCATCCAGCCACCTTGCTAGCTATACCTATACCTTACAGGCCATAGTCATGTTTGTCTCCTCTCATATCTCCTAGTAAAAGTCTTTCTCCTTCTTCTTCCCAGAGTTCTTTCTCCCTCCCAGGAAGTCTCACCTTCCAGCTAATTGGCTGTCAGATTTTTATTAAATCGAGAGTATGCCTTAGGTAGGTGAGGAAAGAGAGATACAGTACTCCAATAGCACACAATTGTATTGATGTTTGTGTCAGTCTGGCTTGGACTTTCTACAAGGACTTTGCCTCTGCTGCAGCAATGAGCTTAAGGTTCTTTGGATGGTGCTTGACATTTCTCCCCACAGAAGAAGTAACATCCATCAAAACATCCATCTCTGTTATACCTGCTCCTCAGTGAACCTCTGTGGGACTTTGTACTTTTCTTCCTGTTCATGTAACTTTGCTTCACAGCTATGCTTTCACCCAATCAAGCTTCAAGAGCCATCATCTGTTTGAGAATCCCAAGCACACAAGAACTTTGAGCTTCATCAACAGGAACGATGACATGAGTTACTGTACTATCAAACTCAGCCATTTTTTAAAACTTCAGAACTATCTCAAGTTTGATGAGTATATTCCTGTTGTTCTGAAGAAAGCCCACTACCTATAAGCATCAACGGCCCATTCTTTTGTTGCCCAACATTTATGACCAAGCATTTGTTAGTTGAAAATGATTCATCCTTCTCTGGTAGTAGCAATAATAATCACGCATTGTCTGTGTGGTGGTTTGAATAAGAATGATCCCTTAGCTCATATTTGAATGCTTAGTTGTCAGGGAGTGGAACTCTTTGATAGGGTTAGGAGGTGTGGCCTTGATAGAGAAAGTGTGTCACTGGGGTTGGGCTTTGAGGTTTCAAAAGCCCATGTGAGACCTAGTGTCTCTTACTTTGCCTGCTAATCAGGATGTAGCTCTCAACTACATCCAGTATCATGCTTAATGCCGTGCTCCTTGCAATGATGATGTTCTAACCTCTAAAACTGTAAGCAAGTCCTCTAATTAAATGCCTTCTTTTATAAAAGTTACTTGGTAATGGTGGGTAGCTATAAATATTAATGTATGTGAATAGTCACCAAGTCATCTTAGCACCTGCTACTCTTTGTCCCCTACAGCAATTGCTCCGCCTCCATGGCTATCCCCATGGCAGGTGGCTGGCGCACCAGCGCCATGCAGAGACCACTTATCTCGAAGTTCACTAGTGCAGACTCTGCTCACATCCCCAGCATCTGTTCCCCATGGTTATTCTCACAATTACCCAAACCCAGTAAAATCAAAACTCTAGAGGCTTGTAATTTATTAGTCAGATTTATATCAGTAAATTTTCCCTCCACAAAACATCCATCCACACAATAAACTCAGAGCCAATAGATATTCATATAAAATGCCCACCTAGATACGACAATTGTCCTGTAATTACCTATCCCTTATAAGATATTCATAGCTACCTATGGCTATTTAAAGCCACAGGGGTCTGGGTTATCCTCTTTCTCCATCTTGGTTTCTGCTTTTTTTCTCTCTCTCTATCTCTTTCATCTCTCAAAAACTCTGCCCCTGGCTTTCTTTTTTACTGCCCAATCACAGGCCTTGCCTTATTTTCTACCTGCCCTCATCTGCATATAGACATCAACTCACAATAGTGTCTTTCTTTTTTTTTTTTTTAAGGATTTATTTGTTTTATGTAAGTACACTGTAGACTGTCATTGTCTTAAGACATACCAGAAGAGAGCATTGAATTCTATTACAGATTGTTGTGAGCCACCATGTGGTTGCTAAGAATTCAACTCAGTACCTCTGGAAGAACAGTCAATGCTCTTAACTGCTGAGCCATCTCTCCAGCCCAATGGTGTCTCTTCACAACAACAGAAGAGTGACTAAGACAGTCTGTATAACCCATGGGTCATACACCAAATACATTAGCAGCATTCCTGGAGAAACCATAGGATAGTAACACCATTACTAGATCCATGTTCCCATTCTTTTTGCACGATGGAGTTGTGAGTTTTTCTAATAGCCAGTGGTGTTCACCAAAGCATTATGCTGGTCACATTCAAGGGCCCAGGATTGCAGGCTTCATAAAATGGTATCCATTCAGCATGGTGTTGGACATTTGAGTCATTTCCATTTTGCATGAAATATTCAACAGAGAGTATATTGCCTGTAATAGAAGCAATATAAAGCAAACATCTCCCCTTTGTGACTTTTCCCCCTCTATGCATAATATTGGGTGACTTCACTATGGAGGGGTTTGACGTCATTTGTGTGTGAGCTGAGTTTTTCAGCAGAGGTGAGAGTGTGCCTGGTGAAAGGCTTTTGGAGTCATTTGATAAATTAATATTTCTCTTGAGTGTGGCATAAATTTGAAGTGTGACAACAGGAAGTGAAGAACAGTCACTAGTATGTTTTCTACAAGTAACATTGGCCTAACAAATGCTGGAATGTTGGTTCCCACAACTTTTAGAACTAGGATTGGGAGACCTGCTGTAACATTTGAGACATCCATTATGCCCTACTGAACGGAGATCTTTTATACAGACTTTCCTCTCGGGAGTCTCTTTGCTCATGCTCACAGTGTCTGGAGACACTATATGCTCAGCTAATGTTATAGAGACGTCAGTCAAGCTTTCAGACCATTCAGATTTTACAACAGAAACACTGACTAATTGGTCTGTTTCACCATTTATTGGTGGTTGGCTGTAGAAGGAGGCCCTCTAATTCCTCTTTGGAATCAAATCTACTATCTTCTTTCCCTGGCCTTAAGTTCCACTCAGTTGATCTCAGGTAAAAATTTCTTCTACTGCTTTTTTTGCAGATATTTTTAGAAGCTGCTTTAGCCCTCTTAGAAACAACTTCAGGAGGACTTGTAGAAACAAATTCATATACACCAAAGCATGCCAGGGGTTGTCATCCTTTTGTCTTTTATGACTGAGTCTGTACTATGTTTTTACAATTTATTCACAGCATATTTGACCTTCTTACTTTGAAAGCTAAATCACATTTCTATTGAATTATTCTTCCTTTCTTCACCATCAAGTAAAATTGCCCAGAGGTGTCATCTTTTGGATCTAAAAGTTTATTATCATGTAGCAAGTTTTGAAGCTTACTATAAGGCTAGACCATGCTGTTCAATTGCCTGTTTATCTTGAAGTCTAGGATCCAAGCTGGAGTGTAACACATTGGGCATCCTGTAACAACACCTGTATACTTGTTACAGAAGATATGCCCACCACCTTCTAAATCCATGGACTCCTTTAGAATTTTAGAGCAATGGGAACAGTAGCTTCTATAGGAACATGAGTGCTGCACAGATGTGGGTCTAGGGCTTCTAGGTAGCCATCTCCATGGCCTGCATGCACCCAGAAAATGCTTTGTCCTGAAGCAGACCCTCGGAGGATGGGTACACTCAGGCAGCAGAACACCATTGTGTGAAGTTTCAGAGCCCTCGGGACACCTTGTGTTTCAATTCTTTTTTTTTTTAAGATTTATTTATTTATTTATTTAAGTGCACTGTAGCTATCATCAGACACACCAGAAGAGGGTATCAGAACTCATTACAGTTGGTTGTGAGCTACCAAGTGGTTGCTGGGATTTGAACTCAGGACCTCTGGAAGAACAGTCAGTGCTCTTAACCACTGAGCCATTTCTCCAGACCCTGTTTCAATTCTCAAGATAAGTAAAATGAAATATAAAATCAGTACATTTTCAAGAACTTCTGAAATTAAAGATTATTTTGTGTGCTTTTAAGTGTTATAAAATTTATCTCATTTTATTTTTACACTCAGAATTTTATTCCCCTCCTGGTCCACCCTCCCACTGTTCCACCTCCCATACTTCCTCCCCACCATCCTCTGTCTCCATAAATATGTCCCTATCCCACACACCCTGCCATACCTCTAAACTCCCTGAGTGTTAAGTGCATCTTCTCCAACTGAACCCAGACCTGAGAGTCCTCTGCTGCATATGTGTTGGGGGCCTCAGATCAGCTGGTGTGTGCTGCCTGGTTGGTGATCCAGTGTCTGAGAGATCTCAGGGGTCTAGGTTAATTGAGACTGCTGGTCTTCCTACAGGGTTGCCTTCCTCCTCCTCAAGCTTCCTCCAGCTTTTCACTAATTCAACCACAGGGGTCAGCAGCTTCTGTTGGTTGATTGGGTTCAAATATCTGCATCTGACTCTTTCAGCTGCTTTTTGGATCTTTCAGAGGGCAGTCATGATAGGTCCCTTTTGGTGAGCGATCCATAGCCTCAGTAATGGTGTCAGGCCTTGGGGTCTCCCCTTGAGCTGGATCCCCTTTTAGGCCTTTCCTTGGACCTTCTTTTTCTCAGGCTCTTCTCCATTTCCATCCCTGTGGGCTTTTTCAGACAGAAACAATTATGAGTCAGAGTTTTGACTGTTGGATAGCAACCCCATCCCTCACTTGATGCCCCGTGTTTCTGCTGGAGGTTCCCTCTATTTACTATAGGGTATTACATTTGGGGTCCAAACCCTTTGAGTCCTGAGGGTCTCTTACCTCCTGACCTCCTGATCCCCCCAAAAGAACTCTGGAACAGTTTACATTCTTTTTCCTTCTCTTTCACCATGCCATCCCAGACAAGGGAGAGGACTGTTTTTCTGAGACCCATTTTCTCTCTCTCTCTCTCTCTTCTCCAATAAAACTACCTCTAATCTGTGTACAAAGACTTAAAAACACCTATGAGAAATATCTTCGTTCCTCTAAATCTTTAACATATCACATATACAAAAACATTTTACCATTACCTCTTTTTACACTTTGCTTAAGTGCAATCACTAGTTGATCCACCAACTATGAATCCCATTTCCAATACACCCCAATTTCCTTACATGCTGGCCAGCCTTCAGGGTGATCCTTTAGGGTATCCTTTCTTTCCCGCATCCTGGTGAGGACCTCCATTTGTGGTGCCTGCACCGCAAACAGCTACTCCGAATCAGGTGAAGGCCTGAAGATTTAAAAGAAAGGCATGACTTGATTATTCATGTTACCAGAAATGCTTTATACTCCATCTGTCTCCAACTCCAACTGGCTCTCTCTGAAATTCAGCTCTTAAGATATACAAGGGATGATCTGGGGGACCCATGTTGGGAATCCATTCCCCCTAAGGGACCAGTCACACAATGGTATAGTACCGAATAGAATTTATTCCGGTCATGGGGGAGTTAAGAGGGTAGTAGAGGCAGAAAGAGAGAGAGGGGAAGGGAGGGGAGGGCAGGGGAGGGGAGGGGAGGAGAGGAGAGGAGGAATAGAGGAGTAGAGGCCGACCATGAGCACCTGGAGAGAGAGGTGGGGTAGACAAGGGAGCAAGAGAGAGAGGAGGGAGCAAGCAGCCCCTTTTATAGTGTCAGGTCACTGGGGTGGAGCATACCTGGCTATTGCCAAGTAACTGAGGGGTGAGGTATACCTGCCTGTTGCTAGGTAACTGAGGGGTGGGGTTTACAGAATCCCAACAGTGTAGGTTCCCCAGTTGCCCTGTGTACAGAGGTACTCCTGAGTTCCCTTTAATCTGTGGTATCCTGGGTGCAGTTGATTTCCTGGGATTTCTTCAGCTGTGGTGTCAAATGCCTTGAGTACAGCCAATCTTCTGGGATGCCTCAGGACGTGGTATAAAATGCTCTGAGTGCAACCGATCTTCTGATATGCCTCAGGATATGGCATCTTCCAGGAAGCAGACTAGCTAGCAGTCTGTCCCAGCAGAAAGGGCCAGGCAGGAGGGTGCTATAACATTTTTATGTTTTCAGATATTCTAATTTTAAAAGGATTGTTTTATTTATTTTATATGTGAGTGTTTGCTTGCATTCATGTATGTTCATGCAGTGCCTGCTGAAGCCAGAAGAGAATGATGGATCTCCTGGAAACCGAGTTACAGATAGTTGTGAGCTACCATGCAGGTGCCAAAACCAAACCCAGGTCCTCTGTAAAAGCAGCAAGTACTCCTAACATCCCAACCATCTCTCTAGCCCTAAATTTATTTCAAGTACTTTATGATAAAAATATACAACAGCACATAGTGCTTTAAGGTTAGAGGTCAGAAAAAAAAGAACAAAAAACAAACAAACAAAAAAAAACAACTAAAAAAAAAAAATAAGAAAAGTTTTCAAGTACCCATCAGTTTTTTTACTGAATTAGTTTATTCTAGTTTTTTTCTTTTGCTTTCTTCTTAATTTCCTTCATATTTGTAAATGATATAAATACGTCATCATGCGTGATGACAGTTGTCAGGTAAATTATAGCTCTGTGCCAGGAGAGGGAAAATATATAAAATAAACAAAAATATTGGAAATGCCTGCTCTTTAGAAGGTGACTCATGAGCTAGGGAAGCATGCATACTCATACAGACCTGTGCAGAGTCAGGAAGTGACTCTGACTCTGAAATAAATTAACCCAGGAATAAATATTTAGAGACCGGTGGAATAGGGGTGATTCTAAAGGATATTGAAGGAAGATAACATTTGGTGGGGAAAAGAGGGGTTTGAAGGGTCTCAGAGGTGGTAAGCTGTAACTATATCAAAGCATGAAAGGCCTGCCTGCACCTTTGAGAACAGGCTGAAGTCATTTCATGGAAGGAAGCTGATGCCAGAGAAATGCATGTGAGCCTTTTAATGTGGAGCCTGTGACTGGTTCCAGGACAGTGGAGAGTGAGGTAATTGTGGAGTTTCAGTTCTTTGTTCTAAAATGATGCTTTGGCTAATTTTCAAGAATATAATGCAGTGTGCAATCACCTTTGAGACTGCTTCAGTTTCCGGGGGGAAAGAATTGCACATGATGTGTAATGATCGCCTATCTCGCCAGCAAGAAAGACTCGCCACAACAGGATCCTTCTACAGGCATTTATTGCGGGTTTGATAGCAGTTTCGAAAGACCCCGAGCCCAGAAACCAGCCCTCCTTATATATGCTTAGGAGGACTGTGTCGCCACCTGATTGGTGCATTCTGTGTGCCCTAATTAGCATACTCGGAGTCACCATGATTCAGCAAAACAGGCAGGTTGTGCATGCGCACTTAGGTTGTTTATCTCAAAACTGGCCTTCCTCCCTACGGGCTGAGCGCCATCTTGTAATGGCGAATGCAGTGGCTTCCTACAATGATGGACTAGGGCGTCACAGAGAGAAGACATCTGATTAAAGATATGTTTTGAACAGAATTTTTCTGTTATATTTGAAATGGGCTAAAAGTAAGTGAAATAAGTATGAATAGTTGGTGTGAGGAGAGAATTAACTTTCATTTTACAATTTGTGGATCATTGAGAAAGATGCGCAATAGCCAAGTGTGTCAACAGAAGCCAGGGACTTTTAGTCAGTGGGACCCAGAACATCCTGCCTTCTTTAACCTAAAAGGCATTCATAGTTGTCATCTTCTAACTGGATGGACTCAAAATTACACTCAACTTTCCTTTTTTAGGAAAATCCAGTAAGGGAAATTCCACCTAAGGAAGTATTGTTATGCCTCAATAGTATGTCTACTTAGGTGCAGAGAGCACATAGAGAAAGGGGATTAGGCATCTGAGTAAGTGGAACTGGGTGAGGCAGAGTTGTTGGGTAAGGTAGGATATAAAAACCAAGAAGATACTTATAGTTTGTAGGGCATGCTCAGTGTTGCATTGTTTACACAAGGAATAAGGTTGACCCTGGACCTACTTGGAGGACCAGAGTCTGGTTGCTATGTAGAAAAGGCCCCTAATGTAGGCTTTTATAGATTTCTGTAAAAGATGTAGTTAAATAAAAATAGAATAAAATATCAATAAAAAATTAAGGTGGTGCACAACTTTAATTCCAGCACTTTGGAGGTAGAGGCAGAAGGATCTCTGAGTTCAAGGCCACTGTGGTCTACAAATCAAGTTCCAGGATATCCAGGAATACACAGAGAAACCCTGTCTTGAAAATCCAAACCAAACCAAAAAAAAAAAAAAAAAAAACCAAGTGAAACTAACAATAAAAAACAAACAAAAGAATGAGGAAATGCACTCATTGTTTGCAGGTGATGTGACACAGACAACTTGTGTTGGCTATTGCTTGTCTTGAGACAAGAGTCTTACCCCATTGACCAGATTATCCTTGAACTGCAGGTGATCAGATATGAACTATCAAACCTAGCTGCATGTGTGCTAACTCATGAAGATTGAGTAGTGCAGTAGGCCTGACCACATAGAAAATCAGATGTCTAGACAATTATGTTGTCTCACCAAAAACTTTATCTTTCCACAGAACTAAGGACGGAGATTCATCCTTGTCTTTTTTGCTCTTTGGCCTTCTCAAGTCAGAAATTCCTCACTCAACACGTGGAATGGAATCATCGCACTGAAATCTTCCCAGGAGCAAGGATAAATCCCAAACCAAGAGATCTCTGTCCAGATCAGCTTCAGGAACATTTTGATTCACAGAAAAAAAGTGACAAAGCCAGCAATGATGTCAAAAGAAAATCCAAACCCAGGCATAAATGGACAAGACAGAGGATTTCAACAGCCTTTCCCAGCACTCTCAAAGAACTGAGATCTAAGGAAAGTAAGAGAACTGTAGAAGAGTTCAGAACAGGCCAGACAACAAATACAGAGGACACAGCCAAATCATTTATTGCCTCGGAAATATCAAGAATCAAAAGACAATTTGGGCAATATTTTAGTGATAAGTCAAATGTCAGTGTGCACCAGAGGACACACACAGGGGAGAAGCCCTATGTTTGCAGGGAGTGTGGGCGGGGCTTTACGAAGAAGTCAAATCTCACTCAGCACCAGAGGACACACACAGGGGAGAAGCCCTATGTTTGCAGGGAGTGTGGGCGGGGCTTTACGCAGAAGTCAAATCTCACTCAGCACCAGAGGACACACACAGGGGAGAAGCCCTGTGTTTGCAGGGAGTGTGGGCGGGGCTTTACGCAGAAGTCAAATCTCACTCAGCACCAGAGGACACACACAGGGGAGAAGCCCTATGTTTGCAGGGAGTGTGGGCGGGGCTTTACGCTGAAGTCAAATCTCACTCGGCACCAGAGGACACACACAGGGGAGAAAGAATGAGAAAGTCAATAGCAATAAAACCACATCTCAACAATTACGGAAAGATAAATTAAACATCTTCCTACCTGTTCTACTAAAACTTCTGAGGAGTCTACTAATTTTCAAAACTAGAGTACAAAATGATTAGAAAAGGGAATGAAATTCCTTTCTTTTTCTTTTCGTTTTTAAAAGACAAATTTTCTCTGTGCAGCCTGGCTGTCCTGGAACTTGTTCTGTAGACCAGACTGGCCTCAAAATCAGATTTGCTAGCTTCTGCCTCCCCAGTGCTAGAAGTAAAGTTGTGTGCTGAAAGCCCCATTACAAATCTTCATTTTCATGTGAGATGAGTTAGAAAGCAAAGCAAAGCAAACACCCACCCCCCACACACACAAACCAAATTAGAACAAACAAAACAGAAGAAGGTTCCTTGGGTACTCAAGGATGTCTCTCAGTTCTTTCTCCCACAAATCCCCTCTCTGGTTTTTGTTTTTATTTATTTATTTATTTATTTATTTATTTATTTATTTACTTACTTACTTACTTATTTATTTATTTATCTATCTATCTATCTATCTATTTATCTGTCTATCTATCTTCATGGTCTGATAAAATTTGTCTCCATACAAATCTGAAGCCCAACTACTTCATTCCCCATTAATCACTTGAAGAGAGAAAGTCAGGAGGACCTTATAGAACTCATATTCTGAGCTCAGGTTTTTGTAGAATTTCAGTCCCTGGAAAGGTATAAGTCTGAGGTCACTACAGTGAATAAAGTATTAGCTCCTCACAGCCAGGCATGGTGATGCACTGTTAATTGCAGCCATTGGGAGGCAGAATAGGAGGATATCTGTGAATTCAAAGTGATCATATACTACACAGTGAATGTCTAGAACATCTAGAGCTACACAGAAATAACCTATCTTTAAAAAAAAAAAAAGTATTAAAGAATCAAGTCTGGAGTCCGTGGAGAACTATCTTAGATTTGAGGCATAATTTGGATGTCTTAGTTATGGTTTCTATTGTGTGATAAGACACCGTGACCAAAAACAACTTGATAGGAAAAGGGTTTATTTTATCATACACTTCCAAGTTATAGTCCATCATCAAAGGAAGCTATGGCAGAAACTCAAGCAAGGCAGGAATTTGGGAGCTGGAGGTAATTCAGAGGCCACAGAAAAGTACTGCTCTACTGATTTGTTCCTCGTGGCTTGCACAACCTGCTTTCTTATAGCACCCAAGACCACCAGCCCAGATGTTGTGCCACCCACATCCATCCTTACTTGAGAAAATCACCATAGGCAAATCTAGTGGGGACATTTTCTTGGTTGAGAGACCCTCTTCTAAAGGGACTCTAGCTTGTATAAATTTGACATAGAATTAGCCAGCACACTGGATCAGGGAAGAGAATTTCACAGTTACCTATCCTTTTCTCCATTCTCCTGCCAGGCTCCTTGGCTCTTGGCATCTTCCAACCTGAAAAGTCAGAGATGAAATCCAGACAGGGTTGTGTGTGCACATATATGATTGCATGTGTGACTGTGTTTTATGTACCTTACATGTGTGTATGAAAATGTTTATGGATGTGGCCTAGGCATGTGCATTATTTTGTGTCTTATGGTTATGTAGTAGGTACACCTACACCGTGTATACGTTATTTGTATGTGCATGTGGGGTACATTTACTTGGGGCTGTTAATCAGGAAAATAGTGTATTCCTTCCCTCTAGAGTAATCCTAGAGCCTCATCTCTGTGTATGTGTGTGTGTGTGTGCTCGACAAAAGATAGATACATAGATACGTAGATAGAAACATACATAGATAGAGATGGATGGTAGAGAAATACTTAGCCATTAAGAACAAATGGACATCGTTTCCAAGAAAACGGATACAATCAGGTGTGTTTAGCAAAATAAGCCAGACTCAAAAACACAAGCATTATAGATTATCTCTCATGTGTGGAGATCTAAACAAAAGACATGAATGTAGAAGGAGCATCTATTACAGACTAGGATTAGGGAATTAGTGAGCTGGAACAAGTGTGGGTAATAGGGAAGATCACCTTACATACAGGTGTAAAAATGTCACAATGAAACATACGACATACACTAATGTAGAAAAATGCCACCTTTAAAAAGACTATTGAAGCCAGGTGGTGGTGGCACACGCCTTCAATCCCAGCATACTGGAGACAGAGTCAGGTGTCTGAGTTTGAGGCCAGCCTGGCCTGTAAAGTGAGTTCCAGGACAACCAGGACTCTTACATAGAGAAATTAAGTCTTGAAAAACAAACAAAAAAGACTACTAAGGCACTGCCTCCCCCACCCATATCTAGACTGCCCACATCCTCCTCCAGGGTTAGGCATGGTGACTTTCCACTACCACCCCATAATTGTCATAGCCTAGGTTCCACAGTGCCCCAGCCTAGGCTGACCAGCTTCACTTGCAGCAGCTGACCTCTGGACTTCCTCAAAGTCCCATATGCTGTGTCCAAGAAAGGACAGAGTTAGTCAGAACCAGGCTGACTTTATGACAGGCTGCAAACTGGCAGTTAGGGGACTAGGCCTAAGTTTATGTTTTCCAGAACTGGAAAAGTCCAAAAACTGTCGATTCCAGGAAAAAAAAAAAAGCACCTCTCACAGGCAGCCAATCAGGATGCTGCCCCATCATCCCCAACACCTGGCCTGAGCCAACCTCACAGGGAGCCAATCAGGAGCTGTAGAAGCTTCCTACCATCTAGCTTGACCTAATGATAGTTCATCAACAAAAGTCCCCAAATTCCCAGAGCCTTAAGCAACCACAAAGGCATCTATACTCCCGAGATAGAACCAACCAATAAAAGGAAAGAAAGGTAAAAGTCCCCCCACTCCTACCCTAGGTCAGGCTTTAAACTGACCACACAAAGTTCAGTCTGTCTTCCATCCCAATCTATGGTGGGCCCCTGCATGCAGGTTCTCTGCGGAACAATGCTCTTAGCTGTGACATACGATTTGTGTCTGGGTGCGGGCCTTAGTTCCGGAGGCCTCACACGAAGATCTCTGGTCTGGCTAGGTGCACAGGTTCAGGCGAAGGAGAGGACTCAGGCAGGGAGGGGAAACCCTTTCCACCACCTCCACCGTTGGTGCTGCCCAGCCTCGTTTCTATGCCACAGGAAGTGTGGCCTGGCTGAGCCCCCGGGAGACTGACTAGCCGGCAAGGGGTGCAGGGGAGCTTCTGACAGCGATTTTAGGAAAGCAGATCTCTTCCCCAAGCGGTGCTGTTAAAGCTCTTGTGACAGAAGCTCTTGGGCGATGGAGTAATTCCTACACACCTTTAATCCTTCTAGATAGGATTCTTATATACAGTTTTGGGATGGGTCAGGGTCTGACAACAGGTACTTCCTATTGGCTTGGCCGGAGAGCCTGGGAATACCTCATTTACATATTTGGGGGCGTGGTCCTGCTTCTGCATGACTGGTCTGTCTTGAGCCTACATGACCTGTGGTCAAGTCCTCACCTGTGGAGGAGGGGCTTGGGGCATTGCCATACATAACTCAAACCTCTCTACAGAGGTCTGTGGGGGATGGGAGTGGGGAAGGCTGTAGCTACCTGAGAGGAGCCTGATATCCTGGGAGATTAGGTAGTTTCCTACAATCCCTTAGAGTCCCTGGGACTTCAACCTATCTCAATCGGGAATCAGGATACCTTTCATAGCCCACAGCCCCACATCTGGGGTGTCATTCTTAGCAAATCACGGACCCTTACACCCAGACCTAGTCTCACCACCTCCTCCTAAGCCAGAGCCAACCTCTATGTATCTTCCAGGACAACCTTAGGTGTATCCAGCCACCAGACACTGTGCGGTGCCTCAGCCATCCACCTCTCTACCCAAACTTCTCACATCTTCCTCCAGGGTATAACCTGGTACATATCCCTGACTACCTCATTCATGCCTTTTCCACAACCTACCAGATTTAGCTTGTGATCCACAACCAGTGCACCAGCCTAGTACAACCTTTCTTGTCTTTATTATATGGAGAAGCTATATAGGCTTGGACCAGTAACCTCCATACCTGTCACCAAACTGCAGGATTCTCCCATATCATATCCCACCCATTTACTCAGAACAAGATCCCTCTGCTCACCTGACTTTATTTCACTCAATAAATTTTCAATTCCTAGACCTAACCTAACGGCACATCTTCTCTTATCCCTCTACCTAATGTATCCTTAACAAACTTTGAAGTAACAAAGGAAGTCTACATGCCCAAATCTCATCACAGAAATACTAACAATATGAAAGCTCAAGCCAGTATCTTCTGTCTAAAACCTACCAGTTCTGTAGAAATGTTTACTAATGAAAATCACCTACATGAATTCCAGGACACAGAAGTTAAAAGAACAATCATAAACCTCCTCAAAGAATTCAAGGAGTTTTAAAAAGACAGAAAGAAACAGCTCAACAAAATAAAGGAGAAAGAGCTTAGGGAGGATAAATGCTTTAGCAATGCCAAGACAACACTACTGGAAATGACAAATATCATCCAAGACCTGAT
Source organism: Micromys minutus (assembly GCF_963924665.1). NCBI lineage: Eukaryota > Metazoa > Chordata > Mammalia > Rodentia > Muridae > Micromys > Micromys minutus. Next base: position 26,065,865 of record NC_137965.1, on the reverse strand, counting down.
GATATAATTCAATAAAGAGATCAAAACATTGAAGAAGAGTCAAGCTGAAATGAAGATGGGGTTGAAAACCCAGTTACCCAATAACCTAATAACCCAATTAGGATAGTCAAAGAAAATGCTTACAAGTAAAATGAACCAAGCAGGAGATAGAATATCAGGTCTGGACAAGACTAGAAAAGAAAATCCCCACAGTGTATCAAAGTTAAAACCATAAGTAAAGGTTTAAAAGATACTATATTGAAAGTGTTAAGAGGAGAAACTGTAACTCATATATAAGGAAAACCTGGTAGAACAATGGCTAAATTCTCTATGGAAAAATTGAAAGCCAGAAGAGCCTGGAGCAGTGAATTCCAAGTTCCAAAAGACTGTGATGGCCAACCTAATATAGTATATTTAACAAAACTATCTTTCATAATTGAAAGGGAAAAAATCCATGACAAACATCCTAGAAAGATTTATATTCAACTAAGGAAAATACAGGAAACATTTTTTTCAAGAGAGGAAAAAATACAGCAGAGAGACCATGGAAGGAAATATAAAGCCATAATCATTAAAACACAAAATTCCACGTTACAACATACATATCTCCGTAATAACTATAATTATCAATGGACTCAATTTTCCAATCAAAAGACAGTCTGACTGAATGGCCCAAGAAACAAAATCCATCTATCTGCTGCCTACCAGAGACACATATCAGTTTTGAAGATAGACACTGCTTTAGAGTACAAGGATGAGCAATTGTTTTCCAGTCAAATAGGACCAGGAAGCAGGCAAGTATCACTATCTGAATATCTGACAAAGTAAACTTCAATTTAAAACTACTGGAATTAAAAATACAGATTAGCATCAATCCACTAATAGTAAATGATTTGAAAATCTCATTTTCTCCAATAGACAATTCATCTGGACAAAAATAAACAAGAAAACATCAGAATTAATTGACACCATAAATCAAATGTACTGAACAGATATCTATAGAACATTCTATCCAAACACTATGCATTCTACTTAGAACTACACAGAAGCTTTTCTAAAACAGGCCATATCTTGGAAAATAAAAAAAAATCTTTATAAATTCAAAAATATTGAAATTACTCCTTATATCCTATTTTACTACAATGTAATATAAGCAAATTGGCATCAAAAACACCTCTAGTCAATATGAAAACTTATGGAGATTAAACAACTCATTCTTAGTGAATGATGAATGGATCAAAAGGAAATCAAGAAAAAAAAAAAAAAAAAAAACCTCCCTGGAACTAAATTAAGTGGAAAACATAACAGAATAAAACTTCTAAGGCACACTGAAAGCATTCTTTCCAGAGAAATCTATTTCTCTAAGTGTATACATTGAAAATCAGGAAGAGCACAAATAAATGACTTATGATGCAACTCAAAAGGTTGGGAGAACCAGAATAAACCAAATTCAAAGCCAGTCAATGGCAAAAATAATAAAAATAACAGCAGAAAAAAAAGCAATAGAAATAGAAACAAAACAATACAAAGAATCAAGAAATCTAAGACATGATTGTTTGAGTAGGTAAACGAATCTGGTAGACCCTTGCACCAGTTAACCAAAAGAAAAATAAAAAAACAAAAATACAGACAGGTTCAGAAAATTACAGGGAAACATTACAACAGACACTAAATAAACTCAGAATACTATAAGTGATACTTTAAAAACCTACACTCTATTAAGCTGAAAAAATCTAAAAGAAAAAAAAAAAAACCTTCCATGAGAGGACCCCAGCCTGGTGCCACAGAGCTCAGGCTGGTTGTAGCACATCTGAAATGAGTCTAGAAAGTTGTCACATGGCCTTAGTAGGCCCAGCAAGACTAAGACTTCCCCTGTCTGGTACAACACTCCATGGGTGGGACATAGCATTCTTGAGATGATCCAAGATATCCAGACTCCCAAGGCACCACTAAGATGAGCAAGTTGGTGGTAAAGAGATAGAAAAGAAAGAGGAGTAAAATGGTGTATACATAACGAAAAGAGGCAGAGCAGGACACTGGAGGGTAATGAGGAACAGCCTAATGTAAGTAGCTGGTGATGCCACCTGAGGCCATGTCTGGGTTCATGGCTCTGCAGCAATGGGGGATAGTGGGAGGCTATTCAGATGTCCCTGGTCTCTCACCTGGAGCCATGTAGATGTCTGGGGGCTGTGCAGAGTTGACCCCACCCCTCACTAGCTACAGCACTTGGAAAAGCTGGGCATTGTGGGAGAGCATGAGACCTGGAGAGCTGTCCCTGCCCCCTCACTGGATGTGTGTAAGAGGTATAGTGATGCTTTGATTGAGAATCTGTGTTACTGACACAGAAGGTCCTCACCCCCAATTGGTTTTTGATCTATCAATAAAGATTCTAGTGACTCATGGCTGGGTAGAAAGAGGCGGGACTTCCAGGTTCCTGTAGGCTAGAAAAGAGGAAGGGAATTAAGAGACTTGAGGGAGAGAAATGGAACAGGCTTGGAGCTGCAGGGGGGCATCTTCCAAAAAGTAGGCAGAAAGGGAAAGTGGCTCATAGGCTTCACAGATGGTAACTGGGCAACTAACTTAAGGGCCGATGATCAAACCAGCTCAGTTAGTCAACAGGTTCTCCAGGGGAGGGGGGCAGGGAGCGAGCCTACTTCCTTATCCTGGCCCAATGTCAAATTCCTGCCAAGTTTCTAGAAGCAGCCCCAAAAGCTCTCCGTATCTCCCCCTTTTTTATTTCATAAACAAGGTTGTATCTGTCTTAGATTGCTCTGACAAGAATTCCTTACTTACCTGCTGTGAAATATGCATTTTCAAAAGCAATGCATTCTGTCTTAGGTTGGTAAGGTTTTGTGCACAAACTTACTCATCTCTGACTGCCAGCCTGTTAAATTAATAACTTTGTCTGGGGGTCTATTTTTAGTTTCAAGCCATGTATTTTGGTCGCCAACATACTGATGTTGTTAAAGGCAAGTTTTATCACATTGGGCAGGAATAGAAGTATCTCCAGGATAAGAAGGGCTAGCATGATCAAGCTATGTATGCCATTCTTGAAGCTTGACCAAGATGGAAATACTGACCTCAGGCCACAAATACATTTATCAGCAATATCTGCAGCATCAAAGCTCAGTGGAACAGCATGCTTAAAATTCATAATCTCAGTATACAAAGTTAAAGCATCCTGGGAGGTATTAGAGTTATGCCAAACACCTTGCAAGTGACTTTGAACCTTTTCCCAATTACAGTGACTATCAGTGTGTATTTTAGAAGTAACACAAATCCATTGGTATTTGGGATGACACTCAAGATGGCTTCTGACTCCTAAACTCTGAAGCTCCTCTCCAATAATCTGAATTAGTATCATAAGGAGCATCAGTGTTATTCCAAACACTTATCTAAATCCTTTAGAATACTCAGAACATTAGTAACTTTTTTTGCTAAAAGATTAACAAAAGTAACTGTCTTTAACTTCTTGTGCCAAAGCAATTGTAGAAGCAGTGGTACTGGCTAGAATCAAAGTCGCTATACCAGCAGTGATCAAGCCCCCTACCCTCTTGCTTCTGCTTAAAGCTGGACTCATTTCTTCCAGTATTAGCAAGTTTTTTTTTTTTTTTTCAGAATACCAAGGTCCTTTAATACTCACAGGCAATAAAACAAAAGCTGGGTGATAGACCACCATAACAGACATGGCAGTTTTCAGCACGCTAGCACCATTAGAAAGTATACAATTAGTACAACTTACATTAAATACTGTAGAAGAAACAAAAGTAAATTTAACACAGCCAGTTAATAAAAGATTAGGAGCCTTAACACACGCACTAACACTTGTTCAAAATATAGATCCTACCTTATTTTATCTACTGCAAATGTAACTTCATACAAGGCAGCTGTTAATATTCAAATATGTCTGTGAAACTGTTCAGAACCAGCCTTCCAAATGAAGACTGTCATTTCCTTTTTTCCAGTATTGCATTGATTTCTAGACTGAGTCAGAATAACAGGTCACATTAAAGGAAATACAAGGGTCATTACAACAACTTCTCTATTTAATTAATTTTTCAAAGGCAGCTTCAACAGCCTCTATATTTTCTGTCCCAGAAGGTCTAAAACCTTGAGGCAAGGCAGCTTGTTCAATTTGGGATATAGGCAAGCAAAGGTGGGTCATAAACGTACGCCCAATACAGCTTCCCAGTCACCATTGTTAGGGCACTCAGCAAGCTCACAGTCAGCATCAGTCTTTGTACCAGCATCAGCATGTCTCACCAGTCACACACACACAAACATGCCCTCTTCCCCACACCGGCCACTCGCTGCCGCCAGTCTTCCTAACAGGTTTTCAAACTTATTTAAAGTAAGTAAATTATCTTTTCTTACTAGAATTTTCTGTGCCACCATTTGTTTAAGACACAACCAATATCCCCAGTACTGAAAAGGATCTTGTCTTTGAATCTTTTCCGGAGCAACAACTAATCCCTAAGATTTTAAAGCTCACTGTATAAAAACAAAAGCTTGTAGTAAACCCCCTTCTGAGAGGTCAGCAAATAAAATATTCATTTAATGAACAATATACACAGAAGAATTAAAAGTCCTAACCTCTTGGTTAAAGCAGCAACAATTTTTTTTGACACAATGTAGGGCTAGTAGCCATTTCTTGAGGGAAAACTTTCCAATCATACTGCTTTATGGGTCCTTTCAATTACAAACAGGCACACTATATGCAAACTTTTACAGGATGCAAAGGAATAGTATAAAAACAATCTTTTAAATCTATGATAATTTTATACATATAATTTTGGAATGGCAGTTGGAGTAGGTAAGCCAGGTTGTAACGCTCCCATAAGTTCCATGGTTTCATTAACCTTTTGTAAATCTTGCAATAATCTCCATTTGCCTAATTTTCTTCTTAATTACAAATGCAAGTTTCAGGGGGATCTAGAAGGTTCGATGTGGCCAGCTTGCAATTGCTCCTTCACTAGCTGTTGAGTGGCCAGATTTTTTTTTCTGAAATAAGAGACCACCCACACAGGAACATCACTTTTCCAAGCAATCTTATCCACATGGAGCACAGGCTTGTCAATGGTCTCCATTACAAATACCCTAGACCTGCTTTTCCTCTTCTAGGGGTAACTATAATGGGTTCTAATTCTCCCTGAGTTTTCTTTCCTAATCCTTGGTTAGGTAAATAATCACAATCAAACATTTGTTGCATAATTTTGTCATTTGGACTGTATAAAAGGACTCCCACGTCCTTCATTATATCTCTTTCCACAAATTAACAGGCAGGTTAGAAACAACATAAGGTTAAAAATCCTTGGTGACCTTCCTCATCCTTCCAATGTAAGAGATCACTGCTTTGCTCAGGACTCTGACTTTGCCCTATCCCTTGTAACTGAGTAATGGTAGTTGTTTTAGGCCAAGATTCAGACCAATAAACAGAAGTTATTACATATATGTCTGCTCCTGTATCCAGCAGCCCTATAAAATTTTTCCATTTATTCTTAAAACTAGTTCAGCTTTTTTATAGTTTGGACCCGATAGGCATCGGAAGAACCCAATCCTTTTGCTCCTTGAACGTTAGCTTTAACCTGATGTTTTTGTCATAACCGATGGTACAAGGAGTAACTGAGCAATTCTCTGTCCGGGTTGAAGGACAGAAACACAGGTAGATGAGGAGGTCATAATTTTAATTTCCCCAGTATAATCTGCATCTACAACTCCTGGAGCAATCATCAATCCTGCCACAGTGGTGCTGTTTCTTCCCAGTAACGACTCTACAGTTCCTGACAGTAATGGACCATATATTCCAGTAGGAAGAGCCTGCATCCCTATTTCAGGGGTTAATACTGTGTAGGCGAAGGGACTGATGTCCAGTCCTGCACTGCCTGGGGTGGCTCGGAAGAGGTCCTAAAAGGATTGTTTTGAGGAATAAATTGCATTGCCCCATAACATTGTTTTGTGAACTGGGGCCAGCCCCCTCTCCTGTTTCCCTGAGTGAGAGGATTTCCTAAGTCTTAAACCTGCATTAACTAACCCAATGCATCCCACTCCTGCATCTAGGACAGAGTCTTGGTTTTTTTTTTTTTCTCGCTGTGTTCCTTAGTTTTATTTGGACAATTTCTCACTTCATGCCCTGTTTGTCCACACCCAAAACAACTTCCGGGAGGCCCACTAACCTTGCTCTTTCCTTTTCCTGTCTGTTCAAACAAAGCTTGTTGTAGAGTTCTTTCCCCCGGCAGTGCAGTGGTCATGGCCGTATCTCGCACATAAGAGGGGCTAATATAGTCTGTGATAGTTCCTGTGATAGTTCCTGTCCTTCTGTAAGTGTTTGCATTCTCATAAGCCAATTGTTTTACTAAAAGCATCCCAGCATCAGCATCTCCAAACACTCTCCCGGATGCTTTAATAAGCCTATCAATAAATTCCTGAAAGGGCTCATCAGGCCCCTGCCTTACTTTTGGAATATCCTGAGACGAATTCCCTTTGTTAGGCAAGGTATCCCAGGCCTTACAAGCAGCAGCACCAATTTGAGCATAAGTACCAGGATTAAATTGTAACTGATCCTGTATGTCCTGATAAAGACCTTCTGTTAACATCTAATAAGTAACCGGATTGGCAGCTCTAATATTTAACTCCACTGTTGGCTGATGTCTTTCAAAAAATTCTGTTTTCCATACCAGATAATCTCCTCTCTCAAACACACATGAGCTGTTTCCAATCTGCAGAGCCTCAGTGGATACGCCATCTAACAGAGCCATGGAGAATGGAGCAGTAGGTCTATATTGAGCGCAGGGAGTTTTAAATTCCTTTAACTGTTTAAAGGGAATGGGACTGTGGTATCTAACAGAGTTCTCTTGTTGATCCTGCACTTCAAAGTACTAACTGGAGCAATAAGGCAAGAGAAGGAAATTAAAGGGATGTGAGTAGAGAATGAAGAAGTCAAACTATACCTATTTGAAATGAAATGATACTAGACATTAGCGATCCCCAAAACTTTACCAGATATCCTTTATCTGTATAGAATTAAAAATTTAGCAATGTGGCATGATTCATAATCAACTTATAAACTCAATAAATTTTCTACACACCAACAAGTCAGACATACAAAGAAGGAGGTCATGGACATAC